>NW_024412442.1:7062859-7086427 GCF_014898765.1 Herpailurus yagouaroundi
ACTCACGCACCGCGAGATCGTGACCTGGCTGAAGTCGGACGCTTAACCGACTGCGCCACCCAGGCGCCCCGAAACTAGAAAGTTTTGTATCGTATATGGTCTTACATTTGTTGGAGTTCCTCAGTGAGGAAGAGAGGAGAGTTGCTGACTGGTCTTTCTGCAGGACTCTGGAGGTATTGCTGCGATCCTTCCTGACCTCTTCCCATCCTGATGGATCCTGTAGATAACGGCAGTGGAGCATCAGGATGAGAGCCTGTCCTGGCTTTGCAGTTGCTTCCTTGTACTAGATGACTTAAAACGTAAACCAGAGCAGGTGACCCTCAAACAACAACAGATTTCAACTGGGTGGGTTCACTTACGTGGGCGTTGTTTTTTGTTTGTTTGTTTTCAATAAATGCAGTGTAGTACTGTGAATGTAATTTCTCTTTCTTAGGACTTTCTTAACATTTTCTTTTCTCTACTGTGAGAATACAGCATGTAATGCGTATAACATACAAAATATGTAATATATTGCATTATGTATGTATACACTGTAACATGCAAAATGTGTTACATGTATTATATACAGTCAATAGTATATTATAAAAAACAGCAATCAACTGTTTATGTTATCAGAAAAGCTTCCAGTCAGTGTATTATATACAGTCAATCAGTACTCTATGATAAACTGTCAGTTAACTGTTTATGTTATCATCGAAAAGGCTTCCAATCAACAGGAAGCTACTAGATAAGTTTTTGGAAGTCAAAAAGTGGTACACAGATTTTTTAAAAAATTTTTTAATACATTTATTTATTTTTGATAGAGACAGAGCACAAGTGGGGGAGGGGCAGAGAGAGAAGACGACACAGAATCCGAAGCAGGCTGCAGGCTCTGAGCTGTCAGCACAGAGCCTGACGCGGGGCTCAAACTCACAAACCGCGAGATCATGACCTGAGCGGAAGTCGGATGCTTAACCGACTGAGCCACCCAGGTGCTCCGGTACACAGATTTTCGACAGCACAGAGGTTTGGTGCCCCTAAGTCCTGCATTGTTCAAGGGTCAACTATATTTTTACATAACTTACTTATTATGTATTACTATTAAGTTCCATTGTATTTACATTATGACAGTGGTATTAGCTTTGGCTTGCATTTATTCAAATGTATAAAGGCACCAGGTAAGTAATGAATGAATCCATCTTGGATAGACAGTGTGCAGTGATAGATGTCCTGGGCAGTGGGTATAGATGTCCTCTCCAGAGTAACCCTTATTCCTGTTCAGCTAATTATTGCCTTATGGGAGCATATGTTGTCAGGTCTTTTAGGTTTTCAAGAGGAGCCAAAAATCTGTGGATTTTTAAGAATCTGAGATCCACCCAATCTTTAAAGACTGACAAATAATGCAGAATTCGAAACTAGTTATGCAGATGAAACCAAATATAACTATGGTCTAAATGATAGTGCTTTGTAACTTTGGGCCTAAGGGGATGCTTCTTGGAAATAAATACAGATTTTAAATACTTTAGATGACTGAATTAAAAAATACACCAATTAAGAAGAGGGAGTAACCCCCGCCCCCAACTCCCTCTTCTTAAAGTGCTTATTCCCTTTTAGAAAATATTAATCTCAGAATAGTGGATAATTGAGAAATAGTATGTTACAGTTTCTATGTATTTCTTGAGTATTTCTAGTACCGTATACTTTTATTTTTTGTAGGGATGTTTTTCTGCTCCTTATTCTTCTATTTACTTTTCTAGCGCTCATTTTAATGTGCATTTAGTTTCTCTGAATATTTAGAAGGTGGCTCACATCAGGTTGCTTCTTTAACCTCCTGGGCCTCCCTTCTTTGGTACTATATGTGTGTGCTGTTCAGAAAATGGCAGGTTGCTTTCTGAGATCTCCTGGTTCTGGTTTGCTGCCCTGACCTTGATCCAACTGGTGCTTTTTTTGGTCTTTGCTTGTCCGTGTCCGACTCAGTCTTGACTCCCTCCCAGCAGCTTCTAGTGTGTGCAGCCTCTGGGCTAGAATGGGGCCTTAGAGCGGCTGTTCCAAGAGTTCCCGCTGGCTAGATTTCTCCAGCCCTGGGAGAGGTCTGGCGTGGTCCTCTCTGCACCCACCAAGTGTGAGTGCTCTCAGTACCTACCAGGTATGAGTTCTTTCTGCACCCTCCAGGTGTGAGTTCTTTCCGCACCCTCCAGGTGTGAGCTCTCTCAGTACCCACCAGATGTGAGTTCTTTCTGCACCCTCCAGGAGTGAGCCCTCTCTGCACCCACCAGGTGTGAGCGTTCTCTGTACCCACCAGGTGTGAGCTCTCTCTGCATCCTGCAGGTGTGAGTTCTCTTAGCACCCACCCGGTGTGAGCTCTTTCAACACGCTTTTCCACACGGATACTGATCATGTTCAGGTCTGAGGCTGTTGGTGATTCACTGAGAAAATCTTTCCCTACTTTTATTTGTAAATGTTTTCGTTGGGTTTGGGATCTGCTCTCTAGTTCTGTCTGAATTTGTGGGGAATCATGAAGGTCCAAACCTGCTCAAATGCTGCTGTCCACTGGGAAACCCAGGTGCCCCAAGTGTGTAATGTGGTGTGGGGCTGGCAGGCTAATCGATTAGACGGCACAGTGTGTTTGAGTAGATTTACAGATTTTGTTTAAGAGCAAAGTTATATTCTTTCTATTAAAGTTGGGGGAAAACTAAATCATTTGCTGCTGTATATATATATTTAAAAAAAAAAAAAAGCCTTTACCAAAAAAAGGCATAGAAGGCATAGAAAACTTGCAGTAAAAAAAGGTGACCTAGCTCATGGTGTGGAAAGCTGTTGTATTGCTGGCCCTGTGCAGACTCCACTCCAGCCACAAACACAGCAGGGCGGCTGGAACAGGTTGTCTCTCTACCCTTTGCGGTTCTCTCCCAATGTAGTGCCCAAGGCAGGTCTTATAAAACATTGAAGGAGTACATGAGTTACCATTCACTGTTCAGACAGGTTTTAGCCAAGACCTTGACTGAGTATTGCTTGTCCCCATTTCCCAGATATAGATACGGTAGCGCATGAGGTTCGTTCAGAAACCCTCCGTGGAGTAATCAGTGTTTACTAAGGGCCAGTGTGCTCAGTTTCCTTCACGGAAGGGCCATACGCTTTTGAAATCCACATCTGCATCGAGGTAATTAATCTCCTAGTAAAGACTCTCTTCTCTCTATATAAAGAATAGCGTGTGTGCAGTGTTTTAGATGGATTTGCAATACCACAGCGATCCTGAACTGGGAACTTAACCCTGAGTGTAAAACATTGAGTTCTCAGCCACACAGAACCTTAGCCGTATTGTTGGCGTCTGTACATAAAGATTTGAAAAGGTGAGAACGTTGAGTGCTCCTTCTCACTACTGTAGATATTACCTCCACGACATGAATACATACACATATTTTTTTCTCCATTTGTCTTTCAAGGTCTCAGCCAGTTTCCTCTCCAGTCGTCCTGCAGTTTGGTCACGCGGAGACCCTTCTTCCACTGCTCTCCCTCATGGGCTACTTCAAAGACAAGGAGCCCCTGACGGCTTACAATTACAAGGAACAGATGCATCGGAAGTTCCGAAGTGGCCACATTGTGCCCTATGCCTCGAACCTCATGTTTGTGCTTTACCATTGTAAGAATGCGAAGACTCCCAAAGAAGAGTTCCGGGTGCAGATGCTATTGAATGAAAAGGTGTTGCCATTGGCTCACTCCCAGGAAACTGCTTCCCTATATGAGGATCTCAAGGAGCACTACAGGGACCTCCTCCAGAGCTGTCGCGCCAGTGACGAGTGTGAATTACCAAAGGTGAACAACACGTCTGATGAGCTATGAGTCACCGGACAGGATCTTCCGTCCGTCAGGGAGTGACCCCGCGCTTGGAGTGGCTGGGCAAGCCGCGGTTGCAGGAAGCTTTCCCAGTACTTGTGTATTGCTGTCTTTTCACAGAAAGACGTCGAGTTTTCTTTTTGAATCTGGACAGGGATGTGTAAGCAGCGGTTCTCCTGGGGCAGCTGTCTTACGGGGGAGAAGTCTGTTGGGGAAAATGGCCGGCACTGCACGTGTTGACAGAAATTAGATTCTTCCTGTTTGTAGAAGAACTCTCACACTGACACAGAATATGATTTCACAGGGATCCTTGAGGGCGCTGGAGTCACAGCATCTGCCCCAGGGATGATCGTAACTTCACGGTTGTGCTGCCCTTCGCTTTCCCGCAGGTGGCACGGCTGTGCTGTCATCCGTGCGCCGCGGAAAACAGGCGGAGCCCCGGGAGCGTCACTCCGGAAGAAGCTAGCCTCTCTAGTTAAGGATTTGAAACGATATTAAGAAATAGAGTGTGATTTTCAAAGGACACCTTCACCGAAGGAAGACAGAGTATAATAAAATAGATATTTTATAAAGTATCTGAACACTTTTTCAGTAATTCCTTTTGGCCTCCTGGTGAGTCTTGCGAGGCCATTCTTTAATTACTACCTTAGCTGCTCTGCATTTGTAACGGTGGAGGGACAAAGGGGACCATTAGCAGCGAGTAAGACGGAAAGAACCAAAGTTTCTTAGTCCGTTGCTTCGCAGTTTGGTTTGTTTGTTTTTTCATTCTCTCACTTTGCCTCTTTTTATATTTTGCCTCTATGTGAAATGTATCTTTTGGTTATTTATTGCTTCTCCATTCTCCCCCTTCCCCTCCCCACCCCCCATAAAGATTTCATCCTGGCTGGCTTAGTTTCATAGATCTGAACCCATTTCTCAGATACTTCTGAGTTCTGTCAGATGCTGTGAAAGTGTTTGCTATAATAATAAACAGAATTCTTGTGACTTTATTATCCGGTCTTTTCTGCTGTGTTGATACAGGCAGTAAATGATGGTAAAAAGTTGGAGTTTCAAGCAGCTTTGACCGAATCAGGCAATATAAGGCAGTTTTATTCTGATAGAAATTTCCTCAAGTAAATTTCCACTTCTTTAAGAGAAATGGAAATGCATTTTCTTAAAAATCTAGATAAGAAGTATCACAGCTATATACTGAAATTATAACAGAAGTTGCATAGACCATCTGTTGATGATTGATCCTCAAATGAATTATGTTCATAAAATAGGTGATTAGCTGGTAAATACTGCTGGTGCACCAATATGCCTCTGATTGTCCCTGCAAAGGTCTGGTGTTCTCTCTCTCTCTCTCTCTCTCTCTCTTTTTTTTTTTTTTTTTTTGGTAAATGGGCAAAGAAGAGAATACTATAACCAGCGTTCATGTGCATCATCCTGTTTGTAGATCCAAATAAGGACAGTTAAGGTCTTTTTTGTGTTCCGTGCCTCGGGGTAACCAGCATAAAATTTAGTATTCTCACCATTCCCTTGCCGCTTGACTCATGGAAACTTGCAGTATTGTTGCGGGGACTCAGTTTTCTGTGAAAGGACATATGGTACATCTCATCCTTGAATGAAGGATTTACTTTAACTGCCGTGTCTTCTCTTGAAGATTTTCCTCGATCCTGATTATTTGTCACAAATTAATATTGTCAATACATCAGTACTTGAGTACGCATTATATGTACGTGCACTAGACTCAGAATATAAGTATATAAAATCGAATGGATGTAGTTCTTCCAAGGGGCTTATCCTACAAGCCCTTAACATTTACTTGGTGTCTGACACATCGACTAAAGAATTTTTGATTTACAGACTTTCTCCTGAAAGTTTAAAGGTCTCATGTTTAAGAATCGTTTAATTTTATTGCTAAAAGGACCATATAGTCATCTTAACAGTGAATTCTTCAGGCTGGAAGGTAAGTGTGGTCCAGTTTAGCTAATGCTACAGAGATCGTGTTTATTCTGGTGCTATTATTCCCATTTAGGATATGCCTGAAACTGAAGAATTTTATGGTAAAATCCAGCGGTCTTCTCCAGGATGGGATATGTAAAAAGTTGAACATTGAAAAATGATCTTTGGCTAACAAGTTCATTCATAATAGGTGACCAAATCACTGAGTTAAGCCAAAATTTACTGACTGCTGGTTCTGACATTTTGGTCGATTTCATACCAGGCTGTGGCCATGAGCCATTTTTCTGTTTAATCTACAACTTGATGTATGTGTGCGTTGTACTTACTGTTTTTTATAGTCATGTTATCATTTTGAGGTTTCTGCTCTCCAACCCGTCATCATTCACTTGATACTATTTTTGCATATAATCCTGATCGTCATCTTAACACTGAAGGCAGCACTGAACTTGTAAAGAAATAAGAGCTGTTTTTTTCCAGGCACAACCAACTTTTGTATCTTCCCTTGGTTGCTTTCCTCTTGTCACCTGCAGAACTGATGCATGCCCTTAAATATCCGGGAGCCACACATAACGACCAAACCAGAAGATGTAAGTGTAAGTTTTCAGAATATATTTCGCTAAGATGGGTATTTCACGTGGTTCATTAATGATCCTTGGAATTCGGACTGTCTTCTGCCAAATAGAAGCTGAAAATAAATATTTGCATTACCATACAATTTGCCTATACGTAGCTGTCTGGAACTTACTTCCCAGATTACTGCGTTCCCTCCTAACCATTCTTCCCACTCCCTTAGCATTTCCCTCCGCTCACCCAGCCGCTCTGGCCACTCTTAAGCACGTTCACATCCTGTTAAGCTATCTTTTAGTGTGTGTGTGTGTGTGTGTGTGTGTAATAGTATTTTTGAGAAAATGCCACAGCAAAAAAAAAAAAAAAAAAAAAGTCATGTTGTTCCAATGAAAAGATTTGTAGTTTGAGCATCCTATCTAGCAACCTGGGAGGACGTTAATTTTTAGAGCTGTAGCCATATGGGGAACTTGTGGCTCAGTATGAGGTAGAGTATGTGACTCTTGATCTCCAAGTTGTAGAGTTTACCTAAAAAAGCCAAACTGTTTGGTCATGACTGAAGTAATACATTGTAAGATAGAGGGATTCTTCATCTTATTCTAAAACTAGTCTCAACTCAACACCTTCCATCTCTTCCCGGATTTTGAACCATTATTTAGACTCCAGCAGTTCGTGTTCACGCTTTTGTTTGATGTACTGGGAGAACAAATGTTTGTTCACTAAAATGACAGCTTTCCAAATTCAATAATACTCCTTGTATCATGAGAAAATTCCATGAGAATATTGTACAGGATTTCTGAAATAGCTAACATGGAAAATCAAGCTGGGGTGGAAATCTATGGATGCTACCTGCTTTTTTCTTTAGAGTTCATGCTGCCGACCTTGGTTCTGATTGTCTTTTGACCAAACGTTAACAGTATGGGTGCTTTTGGAGACTTTTTCAACAGATATTCTGTTTCTAAAAAAAAAAAAAATCCAATTTTGATACAGATTCTACAGATGGTGGTGTATGTCTTTGTATACCTCCAGATGAGAAAGCTCTTTTTAATTGGTGAGACACAGTCTTCGTGGAGATGGCAAGAACACTGGCAGTGCCCTAGCCATAGTCCCTCTTCCCCTGGCAGACCATTAGTTCTCTTCCTGATGTCTGCCCTTTCCCTTGCCTTCCCGAGATGGCGCGGGCAGGAGACTGCTCTTTCTTCTGTCTGCAGTGTCGGCTCCCTGACATTCTGTCACTCTTTGCCTTGGGGGGATCACGAGGAGAGCCCGGTTTCCTGACTTGACTATTTTTAGACAGTTAAAGGTTTTGTAGTCTCCCTCCCCTACCTGAGTTCTCTCCCTGGTGGGGAAAAAAACAATTGGCTTTCAGAGGTTTTTTTGGCTGTTTGACTACTAAGATGCCTGGAAAAGTGTCTGAGGACAGATTGAGATGCTTGGGACAGATAGAAGCAATGCCCTGGGGCCTTTTCCTCGCTGAGACCAGTGCCTGAGACTCCCAGGTACCTATAAGGAGCCAGAAGCCGCTGGGATTCTGTGTTAGCCTGGTTGCCAAGTCTTCAGGGCTGTCTGAGAGGGAAATGGGCTGGCACAGCCAGCCCCGTGCAGCTTTTCCAAACAGGTAGTGCTGATTTTTGCCTCATCACCTGCTGGAGGGAGGAGATTAAGTTGTACTTGCTTTTCAAGTCTGGCTGTCAGCAACCTCGTTCTTGAAAAAACAGAAGCCTAGCTGGGAGACTTGCCTCCAAGACTTCAAAGAACTGTTTACTTTGACAGGTCTAAAAGCTCTGGTTCCTCAGTATTTTACAAGCACTGTTGTAGATCGGGGTGCACGTATTTGTTAGTATTTGCCCAAATGGATCCGCCAAGTCTCGCCTTCAGAGAACAATCATCTCGTGGTACAGAGCCATAATGTAATGAGAGATTAGATAATTCCCAACGTACCTGGTGTTAACAAGGTTCCTACAAAATAGTGTGTAAACTAATAGTCACCATCGGGTAAGGGAAACACCTACCCCTACCGCATACTTGAGAAGGTATTTTACTGTTATTCCGCTTAATCTCTGTTACGGACTGTGAAGTCAGCGTGAAATCCATTTTGCGGATGCAGAAATGAGGTCGAGCATGAAAGTGCCTGGTTTTTTGTTTCGTCGTGTTTTTTGTTTTAATACTTGAAGCTCTATTCAGATGTGTTCGTTCTATCAGTGGTAAGAATGGAATTTCGACCAAGTTCATCTGAGGCACTTCGGTGCGCAGATTGTTTGAGTAATGCGTTCTGTACACCACATGAATCTCTTAATTCTGCTCACCAGTGCAATGAAAATGCTGCCTCCCTCTATCCTTCTCTGAAGCCGTTGGCTCTAACTGCTGAGCCCAAGGGAGACAAAATGTCATCAGAGCCTTTCAGATGACCTTTCCCAAGACAGATGGGTTCCTTCCGTCTCCCCAGGCTCAGCTGACTGCACCACGCACCTAGTGGAGAAGGCTTTCCGAAGGGCGGGTTAGTTGTTGCATCACAGACCATCCCTTAAAATTGTATTTGTGGTATTTCAATTTGTTTATTTTTGAGAGAGACACAGTGTGAGCAGGGGAGGGGCAGAGAACGAGGGAGACACAGAATCGGAAGCAGGCTCCAGGCTCTGAGCTGTCAGCACAGAGCCCAGTGCGGGGCTCGAACTCACGAACGGTGTGATCACAACCTGAGCCAAAGTCGGACGCCTAACCGACCGAGCCACCGGGCGCTCCATGCATCTGTAGTATTTCAAGCAAGTCAGACCCTGTTGGAGATTCGAGGTCATTTCAGTTCCAAAATAATGGGAATGATCATCCACTGCGTACTATTTTCCCTTCCATTGCTTCGTTCAGGAAAGCAGCCATTCACATGGACTCTTGTAGCCTCACTCCCATGACTTACCCTCTGAGTCCATAAAGCCAGGTTCTTTGAGCACACCTCAGCGGCGGCAGCGGGCAGATGCTTTACCAGATATCTGTGATACAGCATTCTAAGGGGGTGGGAGGTGCCAAAGGTGAGAATTTACTGCAAGTTGCATAGGTTACGCCCCGTCAATGATCTCTGCCCCACTCCATCATATAAACGTGCCTCTTGGATTCATTCCCATTGCAAGAACAGTGTGGGTTAGAGCACACACCACGTGACTACTGGGTGGTTTTATGTCAGAATCCTGTTCCATACAGGCATTGCTAGAATATGTTTCCCAGTCTGAGGACCTGAACACAAAAGTTGATCTCTCAGTGATCATGTTACCACTTTAAAGTGTAGCCTTCAGACCAGCAGCACGGACCTCACATGGGAGCTTGTGCACTTATGTGTGGGATCTTCCTATAATCTGCTAATTCGTTTTCCTGCACCTTGGCTGCAGTGGCAGGGTATACAGGATGGGGGGTTGGTCAGAAGGGCTGTCTTTTGCACTTCGTGAGCTCTCCTGATCCAGTCCCAGCCCCCATTTTCATCTGGACCTTTTCTTTTATCTCCCGTTCTACCTTCTATGGATTTTTATTCCCAGGAGAGTCTCCTCAAAGTGGGGCCATCTCCTAGAAGGGAGCACCAGCAGCTGACGTTTAGGGGTTCGCAGGGCCTCTGCTCAAGTCCTTTCAGAGCTGAAGGTAACCCAGCTGCATTTGGGTACTGGCGCTCTACTTTCAGTGAGTACCTGTGGGTGAGTCCCCATGCAATCAGCTACCCCACTGTTCCCATGGAGACGGCGCGTATATGGTTATGGGCCGTGTGGCTCTGTGTCCCTTCTCAGTTTGGGGAACTCTTGGGGCTACTTCATCAACTTGTACTGTGGCTGTTGTCTGTGGGCTGTTGGTTTTATAATCTTTGTTGCTCTGTTTTTATGGGAGTCCACGGGTCGGAGAAAGCTAAAACATTATGCCACCATTTGCCATCTTCTCAGATTCTCTTTCCCAAGCCTTTTATTTTTTTAACTTTTTATGTATTTATTTTGAGAGAGAGACGGTGCAAGTGGGGCAGGGGCAGAGAGAAAGGGAGAGAGAGAATCCCAAACTCGGGTCCACACTCGGCACAGAGCCAAACACGGGTCTCAAACCACAAGATGGTGACCTGAGCCAAAACCGAGAGTTGGATGCTTATCTGAGCCACCCACGTGCCCCCCAAGTCTTTTAGAGGGTCACCACCATTCCTGTTTCTTCTTTGATAAAGTGCCTGTTCAAATATTTTGCCCAACAGTGGGTTGTCTGTCTTCTAGTTATTGAAATGTGTAAAGATTCTTTACAGATTCTGAATACAGATTCTTTATCAAATAAATGTTTTGTAAACATTTTGTTCTAGTATGTAGCTTCTTTCAATCGACACGATGTTATGAGGCTCATTCATGTATCACGAATGGTGATTCATTCACTCTCATTGTATTGTATTATATGAATATACCATAAGTCACCCATTTATCTCTTGACGGACATTAGGCTTGTTTCAAGTTTGTGGCTAGGAGCGTAGTGCTGTCATTAAAATTCTTGTGCCTTTGGTGAACATATATATGCATTTCTAAATCTGTATAGATTCCATTAGGAGCGGAATTGCTAGGTCATAGGGTATGTCTGGGTTCACTTTTGGTAGTGACTGCTAAACATTTTTCTATAGCAGTTGTACTAATCCACACCCCCAACAACAGCATGTGACAGTGCCATTGGGCTGACAATACTGCTTGGTATTGCCCATCTTTTCACTTTAACTATTTGGGGGGGGGTTGTTATCTCATTCTGGTTTTAATTCGCATTTCTCAGGTAACTGATGAGATTGGGCTGCTTTTCAAAGGCCATTACACAGCTTAAGTGCCTGTTTAAGTCTTTCCCCCTTTTTCTGTTGGATTATCCGCCCTTTTTTTGTTTTTTGTTTGTTTGTTTTAATCTGTAGGCTCTGGTAGCTTTTAGATTTTTCTCTTTACCCTTGATGAAGTGTAATTGTAAGTGTGGAATTGTCTTTGTTCAGTATGAGAGGGTAGACCTCAAAGCTCATGTCTTTCTCTGGTTCCAGAACCATCTTGATTTTTCTTTCTTTAAATATTATTTCTCTGCCATTTTCTCCGTCCGTCTACTGGAACTTCCGTTAGATGTTCTGTTGGATCCTTTCAATCTCTTCACCTGTAAGTTGATCCCCCAAGCCTCTTCGCCGCTGCTTGCTTTATCTTTTTTAACCCTTTGTCTGTGGATACTGCTTTCCAACTGATGTTCTGACCACATCCATCTGGTGAGGTGTTTTGGGTTTTTTTTGTTTTTTAATTCATTACTACTTTTTAAAAGCTTCAATGACTAAAAATACTTTCCAGTACTTCTAATTGGTTCTTTTTCAGATCTGCCTGTTTTAATTTCCATATTTTTGTTATGTTTTCTTTTTGTTCTCTTACACTGAAGGTTAATCTTCAGTTTGTCTCTTTGGCCATTCTGAACATTTATTTTAAGTCTTTGTCAGCCTGTGGCCTAAAATTAATTTTCATTTCCTCCTGAATGAATTCATGTTCCCCCTGTTGATTTTATTTTATGTATGTATTTATTTTTCTCTTCCTAGTTAGATTTCTTTTTGGAAATGTCGTGGGCACACTTGTTTAGCATGGAATTTGTGTTTATTTCTGCCTGCCTTTTCCTCTTTCCAGTCTTTCTGTCCTCACTTCGACATGCCTAGTGTTTTTGCAGTTGCCACAACCTAGATTCCTGGTCCCAAGCCACACTTATCGCGTTATTGGGGGGGTGGCTGTGTCACCAAGCCACTCCTAGCCCTCAGCATGGCCCACCGTCCCTCCGTGGGCCAAGGCACACCCCTTCCTCTCGGACTGTGTCTCCCAGGAGTGGCTGTACAGCACGTTTGTTCATCCTTTGAAGCCCAGGACCCTGCTTTCAAGCAGCAAATCATTGATCTCTCACCTCATTTGAAACATTTTTGGTCCCCATTAAATTTCAGAACTTACAAGCTGAGCTCCCTCTGCTGCTTCCTGGGGAGCGCCAGCCCATATCACTACTCCGTGTTAACTCTTCTGTTCCGGCTCATGGAATATGTAGTCTGTGTTTCAGACCTCCTGTCTTGTCTTTTTTTTTTTTTTTTTTTTTTTTTTTAATTTTTAAAAAATGTTGATTTATTTTTGGGGCACCTGGGTGGCTCAGTCAGTGGAGCATCTGACTTCGGCTCGTGGGTTGGAGCCCCGCATCAGGCACTGTGCTGGCAGCTCAGGGCCTGGAGCATGCTTTGGATTCTGTGTCTCCCTCTCTCTCTCTCTCTCTCTCTCTCTCTCTCTCTCTCTCTGCCCCTCCCCCACCCCATGCTCTATCTCTCTCTGTGTCTCAAAAATAAATGTAAAAAACAAAAAAATTTTTTTAATATTTATTTTTGAGAGAAAGAGAGAGCAGGGAGGGTCAGAGAGGGAGGGAGACACAGAGTCTGAAGCAGGCTCCAGGCTCTGAGCCATTAGCACAGAGCCTGACACGGGGCTTGAACCCACGAACTGTGAGATCATGACCTGAGCCGAAGTTGGATGCTTAACCAACTGAGCCACCTAGGTGCCCCCCCCCTTTTTTTTTAATGTTATACCATATTATTACTTAAGCAGAAGAAGTATGTCAAAGTATGGACTTACTGAACCATCTTGACCAGAAACTCAAGTACTGTACGTATTTTTAATACCAGTGGGTACTCCCAAATCTGGGGAAAATGATTGAGCTGCTCTGAACCTCCGTTTATTTCTCTGTAAAACGAGGTCTTTGGACCGAGGTCTTTAAAGTCCCTCCTGCTTCTGAGTTCTGTGGTTGATGTTACCGACAGACAGCCTCTGATTGTGTCCACATTCACTGGGACCATCTGCCGTGGGGCGGGCTTGGAACCACGGTTTCTGCTTTCTGACTCCAGAGCTGTTGCTGCCATGATTACAAACAGCAGGCTGGATAAGGTTTCAAAAGTAGAACCTCTCTGACGCAAAAGTGGACTTTTATGGAAAGATCAAAGGACAGCAGTTGAGAAAGAAGCTTTTTTAGTGTGGTTCTTAACAATCTCAGAAAACTGGGAGCAATAGTCAGGGCAAGCAACAGGCCTGAAACAGACGGAAGAGGTGGTAGGTAGTTAGTGACGAGGTTTTGGGGGCGATAGTGGGGTTCGCGGGGTCCAGAGCGCACGGCCAAAAAAGAATTCTTGAAGACGTCTTTGGTGCAAAAAGGTGATTTTATGAAAGCTCGGGGACAGGACCCCATGGGCAGGAAGAGCTGCCTGGGGACCAGGAGGAGAGACTGGGGGAGGTAAAATCCAGGGGAAGTTTCCAGTGAGATTTTCATATGCTAAAGAAGATTCCCAGGATGGTGGAGGCCAGAAACTAGGGTGGTTTTCCCTCCAGCAAAGCATTAGCATTGAGACAGCAGGGCCTTCCCCGAGAAACGTTTGCTCTGCCGGCCTCAATTGTTTGTCAATGGGCTGCAGGGTATAAGGAGATTTAGTTCTATCTGCCATTCCCTCCTGCCTCTGTCCCCACATCACCATGGACAGGTGATGTTGGGGCTCCAGGAAATGGCGTCTATAGGTTTCTGGAGATTTGGCTATTGATAAGATTGCCTGTTTCTGGTGATTTACTAAGATACTTGTCAATAGATGGAGACTCAGGTCCTGCAGGACTGTGATCTATCAGTTAACCCTTTGTTTTTCCCCTTTCCTTCTTGGGCAGCCTGGAGGGTGTATCAAGTGTATCCCGCCTGGCAGGGGAGGGAGGGGGTGTTGCAGCCTGTCAACTTGCCTTATGCTCCCTCATCAGTTAGGGTGACAGACGGCTCTTAGGTCGTAAAAAACGGTCACAGTTACCACACCATCAAGGAAGTGGGGCTTGGCAAAAACTACCTGTTGCCTTTTCATTTACCAACGAGACAAACTAAAGAGATAGTCTTTTAAAAGCCACAAAACCTGAAACTTTCAGAAAACTGCTAACGTTTTTTTTTTTTTTTCAGCCAATTAAAGCCCAAGCTCAGGTCCTGACTCCTAGAGTAGCTTCAGGCACCAGCCATGGACAATGAGAAGGCTTTGTTGTGTTTGGGGACAACAAGAGTGCTAGACTGAAGTTCAGTCCTGGGGTCTGATGAGGGAGCGTGAGACAGGCTGAGGGGCGAAGCACAAGCTAGCACCCCCCCTTCCTGCCCTGCAGATCAGATGGGATCTGTGTGATATTCCTTGGACACTCCCACCTACCCCAAAACAGGAAAGGACAAGAAACAAAAAAGAGTCTGTCCGTTTACAAAGAAAAGGCAATCCCATCAATGGCCTAAAGTCCAGGAACTCCCTACTGTCTTAATGTTAATGCTTTGCTACAGGAGAAAACAACCTTAGCTTGGCCATAGCTAGGCCGCCAGTGAGTCTTTAGCCTGTGAAAGTCTATTTGGAAACTCCCTCCTGACTATCTCCCCTGACTCCCTAAAACAGTCACCCCCAATACTTGAGGTGCAGCTCTTTCTGCCCACAGGCCCTGACCCCAAGCTTTAATAAAGTCACCTTTTTGTACCAAAGACGTCTTCAAGAATTCTTTCTTGGGGTGCCTGTGGGTGGCTCAGTCACATAAGTGTCCGACTTCAGCTTGGGTCACAATCTTTCGGTTCGTGAGTTCGAGCCCCGCGTCGGGCTCTGTGTCGACCACTCTGAGCCTGGAGCCTGCTTGGGATTTTGTGTCTCCCTCGCTCTCTGCCCCTCCCCTGCTCATTCTCTCTCTCTCTCTCTCTCTCTCTCTCTCTCTCTCGCTCTCTCGCTCTCTCGCTCTCTCTCTCGCTTTCTCTCTCTCTCTCAAGAATAAATAAACATTGAAGAATTCTTTCTTGGCCATCGGCTCCAGACCTCACGAGCCCCCCCACCCCCCCAACACTTCATCAGGGTCTGGTGCAATCTCTGGATCTGCCTAGCAGTGTGATTCTCACCTCTTTCTCCTCTGGAAAACAAAGAGAGCTCCTGAGCGAGTATCTTCCTGATAGAACAAGGGAGACAGCCCTTGTATCATGAGATCTGGAGGGTCTTTCTTCCCCTGTGAATTCCATCCTCTGGTTTTTTTAAGCACAAAGGGGTCCTGGTCAACTGAGTTCGTTCAGTTTCAAAACCTCAAAGGCAAAAATATAAGCGTGTTAATGTAAGCTGATTTAATTTGAAATGGTGAGGATAAGAAAATGGCAATTTAAAGGAACAGCTGGACAAACCAAGTCCTGCTGCGATTCAGACGAGCCTGGGCCCAGCTTTCTCTCCACTGTGCCTCCGGCTGCATTTTGGGACCCGCACTGGCATAACCGATGATCTGGATTGGCCTGGAAAGGAAACATCTGGTCGGGCCTCTTTGCATTGTCTCCAGCACTTGGCCTCACCTCAGCTCACCACACTTGAGCGGATTACTGTTGCTCTCCGCCAGTCCTGTGCTAACATCTTCCTGCTTGTGACGTGAAGCAGGCAAATCATTTCCCAAGGCAAACAAGTGCAGGCTGTTCATCTGCAAGGCTGCCCACTTTCTCCCCAGTCCACAGCAAGTGCCGATTTTCTCCTTCAGGGCAGTGACCGCAGTGAGAGGTCCATGAGGACTTGGGACCCAGGGAGAAGAACTGAGGCTTTTGTGCCTGAAGTTACAAATCTAAAGAAGCTTTGTGAGACCCAGTCCCGTTCCCCACCCCACCCCCACCCCTGCTGGGACACCCTGTTCTGAGCTCTGTGGTAAAGAAAGTGAAACCAGGGTGCCTGGGTGGCTCCGTCCAACTTTGGCTCAGGTCCTGATCTCACGGTTCGTGAGTTCGAGCCCCACCTCGGGCTCTGTGTTGACAGCTCAGAGCCTGGAGCTGCTTCGGATTCTGTGTCTCCCTCTCTCTCTGCCCCTCCCCCCCTGCTTGTGCTCTTTCTTTCTCTCAAAAAAAAAAAAATATTAGAAAAGAAAAAAGAAAGAAACCAGGGCAGCCAGCCAAAAAGCTCCATCTCGATGCCTGATGCTTGCTAGCTTCGAAAGCTCGAACCTTTCTGCCCCTTCTCCTCCCTCCTTCACACCCTGGCCTCAGCACAGGTCGGGGACAAAGGGCAAAAAGCCTTTGACAAGGGAAGGAGTTAAGCTCAGAGAGAGTAGAGGCCAGGTTTGAAAGGCGTGGGGTCAAGAGCTTGTGTCCTCTTTGACTTTGAAACTGGCTTCTACACTGGGGTGTGTGGGGTTTATGCATTTGGAACGCATGCTTGCCACACGCTAGGGGCTCAGTAAACTAAATGTTGAATGCGTTGAGCGAGGGAACCTTCTGAGCCAGGTGTGGTGGGTGCTGTCGAGTCTTCTGACTCTCTGTCCCTCGGATGATGGGGCTCACCTAGCCTGAGAGTCCCGGGGCTTGCGCTCACCTCCTGAGAGAGCTCGGAGCAGCCGAGCGCTAGGTAGGGCCACATGCTCTTTAGAATGTGTGGCTTCTTTGCTGACTTGCCAATTCTCCCCGCACTCCCTTTTCTGTGTTCTTGCAGTGTTCTGATCCAGCGGACCCTGGGTTTGGGCTTTGGGAGGGAGGGGACACGAGGGCTCCTTTGCTCAGAGACCGTCGGCCTGCCTCTGGCCACACGGAGGGGACCTTCCACAAGGGCCGGCCCAGCCTGCTGCGGTCTGCGGGGGGTTGGGGGCCAAAGTCTTATGAGGTGCATTTGCCTGGCCTCGTTTTTTGTGCGTTCGTTTTTTCTTCCCTCAAGGGTGTAAGGTGGGAAGGAGGCCAAGAGCAGGGAAGGGGAAGGAGAGAGGCATTTGAAACCCCAAGTCCCTGCCATCTCTCCCTATGTAAATCCCGCTCCTCTTTGGTACGACGTGCATCGTTCATGAAAATCTGTGTGGAGGAAGCTGAGGTCTGAAGCGCCAACTTCCTGTCCCGCTGATTTCAGCCATGCCGACGGGCAAGGAGGACGGGCCAGGGGAACGGATGTCCTGTGGCCGCAAGGTGCTAGCCCTGGACTCGGCCACTCGCCCACAGTCTCACTAACCCCCCTGAGAACCCATGGGGTAGACACGTTTCCCATTCCCATTTCACAGACCAGGAAGGTGAGGCTCAGACAGAAGCACCTTGTCCGAGGTCGGGGAGCAGTAGGGCCAGCAGGCAGAGTCCGGCAGTCTGACTCCAGAGCTGCTGTGCTGTCCGCTGTGTGTGTCCCCCGCATGCTGAGGACCAGCCAGCAGCGGGCCTGCCGTGGCCCCGCCTCGCGGATACGCACTTGTGTCTGTCTCCCAAGACACCGTCCACACTGCGTGGTTGTGGTGTTTGGGACTCCACCATTAGGTAGACTCCCTTCTGACTTAGAGTTTTGTCCAGTGCACTTAGTGGCCCACCAGGCTGCATCCGTCAGTTCCTCATCGTGAAAGAACAACTTGGCTGTTCTTCTGAGTGGATCATTCCCGCCAAAGAACAGTCGCCCCTTAGGTCTATTTGTCTCAATAGAAACCAAAATCTGGGGCGCCCGGGTGGCTCAGTCGGTTAAGCGTCCGACTTTGGCTCAGGTCACGATCTCACGGTTCGTGAGTTCGGGCCCCACACGGGGCTCTGTGTTGACAGCTCAGAGCCTGGAGCCGCTTCCGATTCGGTGTCTCCCTCTCTCTCTGCCCCTCCCCCACTCACACTCTGTCTCTTCTGTTTCTTAGAAATAAACATTTAAAAAAATTAGCAAAATACGGGTTTGTCAATCATTCCTAAAACACTGACTAGCTTAAACACCTACCTTTTTGTAGCGTTTACATGTCATTTTGGAAAGGGCCTTGGCCCATAATTATTCTTATCCGGACTATTTCAACAAAAGAGCATGGATGTGTGCATGGATGTGCGAGGACAACCAAAGCCAGAGGGAATGTGTGTTTTTCTGTTCTCAGCGACATGGTGCTTTATTGGCACAGAAGTGAGTCTCAGTTCAGGATGCTGACCTGGTCAGCCAAGGGACAAGGGTACCGTATTTGTTTTCAGTAATCGTATTGGGTGCCCTTGGAAATCACGAGCTCTGTGCACAGAGGAGGAAACACATAGAGAAACCCTGTGTTCACTAGAACTTTCATCCACTTTTAGATGACTAGAAAAAAAGAAAAAAAAAGAAAAAGTCTCTGGAGTATATTCAAGGAAATACTTCAAGGAATAACATCCTTCCATGCCAAGCACATGTATCTTTAGCACATAAAATGACCTCATTTTTCGCATAAAATTGACTTAGAAACAACTGGCTTGAACTTTGCTGAGCTGGAAAGGTGAGGCTCGAATTTTCTTACTCTCCCTCCTTCCCTTCCGTATATTTTTGAATGTTAACTAAGACTGATTCATTCTCAGATAATCCAGGTTGGTTGTGCAATAACATGAGTTACACGAATGTCAAAGGGCACAGGGAAAAGGGACTGTGAAAAGAAATGTGACTGGTAGGATTGTTCCCAAGTTAAACAGTAAGAGATGATGGCTTTTTTTTTTTTAAATTTTTTAAAATTTTTTTTTTTTTTGAGAGAGAGAGAGAGAGCATGAGCATGAGCAGGGGAGGGACAGAGAGGGGGAGACACAGACTCCGAAGCAGGCTCCAGGCTCTGAGCTGTCAGCACAGAGCCCAGCACAGGAGCCGAACTCACAAACCGAGAGATCATGACGTGAGCCGAAGTGGGACGCTTAATCGACTGAGCCACCCAGGCGCCCCGAGGGGATGGCTTTCTTGCCATAGCTTCTGGTGTCCGTCCTCTGATGGCATTTTCCACAGAGAGCCAGGAGAACCATTGGTTCCCAGTCGGTAACCGCACACATGATCGAGTGGACTGTGTCGAAATCTGAGGCCCAGAAGCCGTACTCCATCCCTCAGGCACTCCCTGAGCGTGTCCTGCGGCTCCACCCCCATGCTGGGCACTGAGAAAATGACACAGGCCCCTGCCGGTCTTCTGAGGGAGACGGGCCCTTGAGAAGGTCCTCGGACACCGGGCAAGTGTCAAAATGAAGGCACAGAGCGGTCAGCTCTCCCCAGGACGGCCAGGGAAGCTTCCTCAGGAAGGTGACCTCTGGGCTGAGCCTTGAGGGCCGAATAACACCCACCTGATGAGAGGGGGCGGATGGCACCAGGGTTCAGCATGGCAAAGAGCTGTGTCTATTAATCTCACCGCGGTAACACTCTAACACTCTTGCTGTAGATCTGAACAAAACAGCCATAGCAATCGCTGCTTTTCCCAAGAAGCCCGAAAACAGGGCCTTTGTGTTTGGACGGACCTAGCTTCGGATCCTGACTCTACCCCGTACCGGCTGTAACCCAGAGGATCTTATTGTCTCTCTCTAAGCCACAGCTTCCTTATTTGTCAGATTAGCATGGTACTCCCTGTGTGTGTGTGTGTGTGTGTGTGTGTGTGTGTGTGTGTGTGTGTTTTAGGGGTTACGAGGGATAGCACATGGCAAGCCAGGTAGGATTGCCCGATTTGGGAAATAAAAATACAGGATACCCGGTGAAATTAGAATCTCATAAAACAACAAATAATGAAGTAGAAGTATGTCCCAAATTGCATGGGACATACTTACACGAAACAATTACTTGTTGTCTATCTGAAATGCAAACTTAACTGGGCATCCTATATTATTTTATCTAATAAGTGAACTGTAACTCAATAAGTCATTGGCATAATGGATGTTTTCTGAGACTGGGACGTACGGACTTGGAGTAAACAGGAGTTTTGAAACACAAGTATGGACCCTACGTGGTATATGGACGTGAGTGTTCATACGTGGGGATGGGAGAACTATTAGTTAATGTAGGGCATTCAGAAGCTTCTCCAGGATTTTGAACATATTCTCTCGCGAATTATTTTTCAAGCCCGTTAACAACAACAGAACCAAGAAGCCTGTGAGAACCATTCGTTTTAAAAGCCATGCCAACAGGATCTGAGATTTGGCACTTTACAGCTTCAAACGTCTTAGCAAACTGGAACTGCAGAGCTGTTGGCCCTTTTTCAAGGCATAAAGATAGCTTTCAGGCCCTTAACGTGTCAGACTCCACATGTATTCCCTTCTCTCTCCTAATGGCGCTGCCAGGCCTTGGTCTCCTTGGCTGAGGAGAGGACGGCGTACGTCAGACCAGCTAAGAGCCCAGAGTCTTGCACTTGACAGAACACTGAGCTTACGCCAGGAACTCTGGGGAGGGGGTGCAGAAAGGGATAAGTCAAGTCCCTTGCCCTCTAAAAGTTTATGACGATGCTGCCGAGTCTGCAAAAGGAGAGAGAGATTCGTCGTTAAATCGAGTCACTTCTGGAACTTCTGTCCTGTGAAGGCCAGGTCAGCCTTAGCAAGGGCACCCCAGAGCCCAGCCAGCCCCCTGGCAAACACCTGATGGTAAATCAGTCGGTGAGGGCTAGGTTCATGAGGGCAGCGGTCATATCCATGGTATCACTGCTGTGTTCCCAACACCCACCAGCCAACTCAATCCCTGGCACTGAGTGGACACCCAGTAAGTATTCATTGAACAGGTACATTTGTCTGCACAGAATCATCTCCTCAGCCAAAAAACACAAAAACAGGGGCGCCTGGGTGGCTCAGTCGGTTAAGCGTCCGACTTCAGCTCAGGTCACGATCTCGCCGTCCGTGAGTTCGAGCCCCGCGTCGGGCTCTGGGCTGACAACTCAGAGCCTGGAGCCTGCTTCAGATTCTGTGTCTCCCTCTTTCTCTGCCCCTCCCCTGTTCATGCTCTGTCTCTCTCTCTCTCAAAAATAAATAAATAAACGTTAAAAAAAATTTTTTAAAAACACAAAAACAAAAAACAAAAAAACCCCACACCTAAAGACAAAAAAACAGCTGACAAGAACTTGCCCAAGAGTTTCCAGATCCAAACATCCAGTGGTGAGCCCAGGCATCTCTTCCTTTTCTTTAAAAAAAAAAAAAAAATTATGGGGACACCTGGGTGGCTCAGTCAGTTAAGCATCTGACTTCTGATTTTGGCTCGGGGCATGATCTCACGGTTTGTGGGGTCGAGCCTCACATCGGGCTCTGTGCTGACAGTGCAGAGCCTGCTTGGGATTCTCTCTTTCTCCCTCTCCTTCTGCCCCTCCCCCACACATGCTCTCTCTAAATAAATAAATAAATAAATAAATAAATAAATAAATAAACTTAAAAAAAATTGCAGAACAAATTCTGTGACTGTGATGCGTAGCTGAAGCTGGGGAATCTCCTGGAAGGCATACCACTGTGAGGAAAGTGTATGGACCCTGCTATAGTCTCACGGATGAAATTTCCTCTATGCAGTCTTTGACATAAAGCTTTATAGAACCTTCTCTACTCTAAAAAAAAAACACGATGACCATGACCTTTGCTCAGTATAAGCTTGTTTCTGCTGGGTGTTTTATTTCTAACCACACCCATCATGTTCTCTCCAACTTTATTTTAATTCCAGTATAATTAACATACAGTGTTATGTTAATGTCAGAGGTATAATATAGTGATTCAGCACTTCCCGGTACTCATCAGGACAAGTGCCCTCCTCAATCCCCTGCACCCACCTCCCCTCTGGTGACCATCAGTGTGTTCTCTGTAGTTAAATCTGTTTCTTGGTTTGCTTCTCTCTCTCTCTCTCTCACTCTCTCTCTCTCTCTCTCTCTCTTTTTCCCTTTGCTCTTGTTCTCCAACTTAAAAAAAATTTTTTTTTAACGTTTATTTATTATCGAGAGACAGAGAGACACAGAGCATGAGCAGGGGAGGGGTAGAGAGAGGAGGAGACACAGAATCCGAAGCAGGCTCCAGGCTCTGAGCTGTCAGCACAGAGCCCGATGCGGGGCTGGAACTCACAAACTGAGATCATGACCTGAGCCAAAGTCAGTCACCCAACCAACTGAGCCACCCAGGTGCCCCTCTTGTTCTCCAACTTTAAAAGTGAGAAATTACCACCATAATCAACAAACATATTTGAATTAAAATGTATTTTCCATGGGGCACCTGAGAGGCTCAGTCAGTTAAGCTTCTGATTTCAGCTCAGGTCTTGATCTTGTGGTTCGTGGGTTCGAGCCCCACATCAGGCTCTGTGCTGACAGCTCGGAGCCTGGAGCCTGCTTCAGATTCTGCATCTCCCTCTCTCTCTTTGCCCCTCTCCCACTCACTCTCTGTTTCTCTCTCTCTCTGTCTCAAAAATAAATAAACATTAAAAATTTTTTTAAATAATGGAAAGATTTTTAAAAAAAATTTAAAAAGGGGTGCCTGGGTGGCTCAGTCGGTTAAGCATCTGACTTCGGCTCAGGTCATGATCTCGCGGTCTGTGAGTTCGAGCCCCAAGTCAGGCTCTGTGCTGACAGCTCAGAGCCTGGAGCCTGTTTCAGATTCTGTGTCTCCCTCTCTCTCTGTCCCTCCCCCATTCATGCTGTGTCTCTCTCTGTCTCAAAAATAAATAAACGTTAAAAAAAAATTTAAATAAAGGAAAGATAAACCTAAAACCAATAAAAAGAATTAGCTATGAGGAAGGGAAAGTAGGCTTTTCTAAATATACCTCATTTAAAATTTTTATTTGTGATGAGGTAAATGTTATAATTTAAAAACAAAATTAAGTTAAAAAGAAAAATACACAATCTCTAAAATTCAAAACCAGGGGCACCTGGGTGGCTCAGTCAGCTAAGTGTCCAAGTTTAGCTCTGGTCATGATCTCATGGTTACTGAGTTCGAGCCCCACAGCAGACTCTGCGCTGAGAGCTCAGAGCCTGGAGCCTGCTTCAGATTCTGTGTCTCCCTTTCTCTCTGATCGTTCCCTGCTCATGCTCTGTCTGTCTCAAAAATGAATAAACCTAAAAAAAAAAAAATTCAAATTCAAAACCAAACACAAAAGAAAACCTACCTAGGTATTAAGGTGGTGATGTAGTTACACTGAAAAGAATTGTTTCACAGTAATTTAAAACACAATATTTTGGGGCACCTGGGTGGCTCAGTTGGTTAAGCATCAGACTCTTGGTTTCGATTCAGGTCATGATCTTGTGGCTCATGAGTTTGAGCCCCATATCGGGCTCTAGGCTGATATTGTGGAGCCTATCTGGGATTCTCTGTCTCCCCATCTCCCTCTGCCCTCCCCTCTCACAAAATATATAAACTTAAAAAGTAATAAAACACAATATTTTGGGGTGCCTGGCTGGCTCAGTCGGTAGAGTGTGCAACACTCAACCCCAGGGTTGTGAGTTCAAGCCCCACATTGGCTGTAGAGCTTACATTTAAAAAAAAAAAGGAGGGGCGCCTGGGTGGCGCAGTCGGTTAAGCGTCCGACTTCAGCCAGGTCACGATCTCGCGGTCCGTGAGTTCGAGCCCCGCTTC
>NW_024412442.1:7086827-7185972 GCF_014898765.1 Herpailurus yagouaroundi
TTGAAAAAAAATTTAAAAAAAAAAAAAAAAAAGGAAAGGAAAAAAATGCACAATATTTTAGGAAATATTCTAAGGGTAAAAAAAAATAAATAACTTCACAGAAACGTAATGTATAGTCAGGAGTCTTTGTGGTTATATTGGTTTTTAAATATTTGATATTATTATTTATGTATATTGCTTATCATGTTGTTAGGAATCAAATTTTTTTTGGCCTAAGAGAGCTGCAAATAGAGAATATAAAATAGAAGTTATTAAGTACAATCTTTGCAATCTTAAATTTGAATTGAAATTATTAGTATGAACTTGTGATTCACTTTTCCAAAAAAAACTCATAATTAATAGCTGTGTCCACTGAAGCCTGAGAACAATGACATCCCAGTAGTGAAAACCAGTTCGTGTTCCCCAAATGCCATTTCCCACCAGAAGGAACGAGGGCACTTTGGAGAAATGGCTGATTCCCGGTCTGGGGCAGGAACCACAAGATGAGCCTGAGACATCTTTTGTGCCCAAGGCAAGTCTCAGACATGTCAGACCGATGGGGGTCAACAGGACTGATGCCAACCTGGAGCAGCTCCTAACTGGCCAGAGAGGAGACAATCTGAACATCAAAAATAATAACTGCAGTTGATTAAAACACATTGAATATAGAAAACTCTGGGTTCGGGGCACCTGGGTGACTCATTCAGTTGAGCGTCTGACTTCAGCTCAGGTCATGATCTCACGGTTCATGAGTTCGAGCCCCACATCGGGCTCTGTGCTAATGGCTCAGAGCCTGGATCCTGCTTCGGATTCTGTGTCTCCCTCTCTCTGCCCCTCCCCCACTCACACTCTGTCTCTCAAAAATGAATAAACATTAAAAAAAATTAAAAAAGAAACTTCTGAGTTTATAACGATCCTTAAAAAAGGAAATCCAAAAACGTGTAACAAACCATTCACCACTGAAGGTAGCTAGCATACTAATACCTAACTTTGAAAATTGGCCATTAAAAGGAAAGAATTAAAATTTACCTGGCCTTGTACAAACTGTAGTCTTATTTACAGAGTTGCTGCACATGCCAGGAACTGCCCGTTTGGGGAATTCTTTCTTCTTCATTTTTAAAGGGGGAAGGGGTGGTGGAGAGAGAGAGAGAGAGAGAGAGAGAGAGAGAGAGAGAGAGAAAATCTTAAGCAGGCTCTTCACCCAGCACGGACCCCAACTTGGGGCTTGATCCCATGGCCCTGGGATCATGACCGAAGCCAAAGTCGGATGCTCAACCAACTGAGCCCCCCAGGCGCCCTAGGGCGGCTGTATTCTCTAATCATGAAAGCCTGCTGGGCTGCCTGGCAAAGGAGAATTAAGGTAGCAGGTAGAATTAAGGTTGCTAATCAGTTGACTTTAAGAGAGGCCAATTAGCCTGGGTTATCGAGGTGGGCTCCGTATTATCACAGGAGCCCTTCAATCCGGAAAAGGGAGACAGAAGGGGTCAGAGTGATGTGGTGTGTGAGGACTCAGCAGCTGTGGCTAGTGTAGAAGGTGGGAGGGGCCAAGTCCCAAGGGATGTGGGTGGCCCCTGGGAGCTGGAAAGAGAAGGAAAACACATCCTCTCCTGGAGGCCCGGAAGGCAGTGAGGACACCTTGGGGACAACTCACTGCGGCCCGGTGAGACCCATTTCAGGCTCTGGTCTCCAGAACTGTAAGCTAATAAATCCGAGTTGTTTTAAGCCACCAAGTGTGTGCTCCTTCGTTGTAGCAGCAGTAGCAAACGAATCCACCTATGTATGGCCATAAACCTAAGCTCACAGGTGTAGATGTGATGGTGCGTTAGGGGACAGCCGCACTGGTGGGGGGCACAAGGGAAAGGGGCCGACAGGTCAGAGCCTAAGAAGTTACGCAGGAGATCGGGTGTCCTTCGAGTCCTCGTGTCATGACACGCTTGGACAGGGAGTGACCGCAGCTTTGATCCTTGGTTCTTTCTCTAGCCCTCCTTCCTATCTGTGACCTCAATCTCTATGGGAGAGGTAAGGAGCACATTTCGTTTCGCGGCTACATTTTTTTCCTTTGTAGATTGTCTGTTTCTCCTGTATGTAGAACACCTCTAAAAAAAAATTGAAACTAAAAAAAAAGAAAGAAAATCAATAGGATAGGTCTAGGTGTTAATGTTTTTCTTATTGTTTTCAGTTGCAGGGATAGGATGGGCTCTTGGATTCCACATGTTAAGTTTTCTAACCAGTAAAGTTTTCTCCTGTTGTTAATTCCCTGCTTATGTTTAATTCCGGCCTGTGGGATAGCTGTTGTCTTGTTGTTGGATCTCCAGTCTCTTGCCCCATGTATTTATTGCATTTCACCTCTCCGTTTTTCCTTTCTCTGTTCCCCCTTGGGTAGCCTCCGCTCCCACTCACATACAGACCCTCCACCGAAGCACTGTCCCCAGGGTCCCCAGAGCCACAGGCTGAAGATAACAGATATTCCGGGAACAGTTCTACGCGGGGTCATTCTGTTCACACCCGTGCTTGCTGAGGAAAACCAGTGCCTTAGCGGGGAGCTTGGTCAATGAAAGCACACGGAGCATGGATTCTGAATTTTCAGCTTCTAAGAGGTACTTTAGGCTGAAGACAATGAACAAGTAAGCAGATGAAAAATGAAGTATTCGGGGGCGCCTGGGTGGCTCAGTTGGTTAGGCGTCCAACTTCAGCTCAGGTCATGATCTCGTGGCTCGTGGGTTCGAGCCCCGCGTCGGGCAGCCTGGAGCCTGCTTCGGATTCTGTGTCTCCCCCTCTCTCTGCCCCTCCCTGCTTGTGCTGTGTTTCTCTTTTTCAAAACTAAACACTCAATAAAATATCTAAGGGGCACCTGGGTGGCTCAGTCGGTTGAGCGTCCGACTTCGGCTCAGGTCACCATCTCACGATCTGTGAGTTGGAGCCCCGCGTCAGGCTATGTGCTGACAGCTCAGAGCCTGGCGCCTGCTTCAGATTCTGTGTCTCCCTCTCTCTCTCTGCCCCTCCCCCACTCATGCTCTGCTTCTCTCTCTGGCAAAAATAAATAAACATTAAAAAAATTTTTTTTAATAAAAAAAATATTTAAAAACAAACTATTCAGAAGAAAATAGGGTATCTGTTTTTTGTTATGCTTTCCTCTTCTCAAACTTATTCTCCAAATCACTGTCTTGGTTTCCTTTCCCATCGATGTGTGACTAACTGTGTGACTGAATTTTTTTTTTTAATTTTTTTTTAACGTTTTATTTATTTTTGAGACAGGGAGAGACAGAGCATGAACAGGGGAGGGTCAGAGAGAGAGGGAGACACAGAATCCGAAACATGCTCCAGGCTCTGAGCTGTCAGCACAGAGCCCGACACGGAGCTCAAACTCACGGACTGCGAGATCATGACCCGAGCCGAAGTCGGCCGCTTAACCGACTGAGCCACCCAGGCGCCCCTGAATTTTTTTTTTTAATGTTTATTTATTTTGAGAGAGACAGAATGTGAGCAGGGGAGAGGCAGAGAAAGAGGGAGACACAGAATCTGAAGTTGGCTCCGGGCTCTGAGCTGTCAGCACAGAGCCCCACGAAGTGAGGCTCGAACCCATGAGGTGCGATCATGGCCTGAGGTGACAAAGTTGGATGCTTAACCCACTTACCAGGTGCCCCTGTGTGACTGTATTTCCAACTTTTTTTTTTTTTTTACAGTGGTCCCATTAGCTCATACAGCTTTTGATTTCTGATTCCCTCTCAGCGAGCTCCTTTTTCATCTGTTTGTTGTCCCATCTGTATTTTGCCTTTTATTTCATAAGATCCACATCTTCCTAAAGCTTGAGAGTTCAACCCTGATGTTTTGTAAAGTTAATTAGGTTTTCTGTAGAAATATTTTTCAAACACTTGTTTTGCTGAAAACCTCACATGCCAGATTCTCTATTGTGTAGGTTAATGTTTCACAGGCTTCCCTCGCTACTTTTTAAATATTATCCTTGCAAAAGGAGAGCTGTATTCAGCCCCAGTGAATGCCTGTAATCGTGGGGAGATGGTCAGTGTCCGAATCCTTTATTTGCATCTTAGACTGGAGAATGGATACCCACGCCCCCTGGCCCAGCTTTCTGTTAGCCTGTGATTCATTTATCCCTTATTCACTTTAAGGGATAGATCCCTGACCCTTCCAAGATAGAGCTTCTGGTCTTCAACATTGATTCACCCCTCAACCCGGAGGAGAATAATCTCTGGCCATTCTGCCCATATTTACTCCTCTTAGAGCCCCTCTGTTGTGTCTCTGGGCGTCTCACTCCAGGCTTTGGTACAGAGACATCTGGCAGATGACCACAGCATTTCTAGTTTCGAATGCCATTGTAACTTTATCTGCTCTCTTTGGTTCATGAGTATCTTAATAGGATGTAGGAGAAAGGTGATCAGTGTTGCCTGGTTTCTGCCGTCTGGAAGTTTTGGTTAAGAACCAATGGAGACCTGGGGCGCCTGGGTGGCGCAGTCGGTTAAGCATCCGACTTCAGCCAGGTCACGATCTCGCGGTCCGTGAGTTCGAGCCCCGCGTCAGGCTCTGGGCTGACGGCTCAGAGCCTGGAGCCTGTTTCCGATTCTGTGTCTTCCTCTCTCTCTGCCCCTCCCCCGTTCATGCTCTGTCTCTCTCTGTCCCAAAAATAAATAAACGTTGAAAAAAAAAAATTAAAAAAAAAAAAAAAAAGAACCAAGGAAAACAAAAAAAAAAAAAAAAAATCAACGGAGACTTTTCTGCTGGGCTTTCAGAAACTTCTCGCACTTTCTCATTTGTCTGCTCCCAGATACATATCCTGGGCTACGGTTCTCCTGGTTTCTTACCCTCCTCCCTGAAATACCACCTGCGTTCCCAGGCCACCCTCTCCATAGTAGTTGCACAATTGTGCTGCTGCCCACCTGACTCTGAGATGGTGATACGGGTGTAGGAAGTCGCTAGGGAGAGCTTGTGGAAAGGATACAAGGAAGCAAGGTTAGGCAGAAGCTGACTTCAGATGTGGACAACTCCACCAGGAGCTGTGGGAATAAATTTTTCATTCCCGAAGGGGAAGCTGGCTGGGGTAGCCGTGTCTACCTTGGGCAATCGCTGGATATGACAGCCCCCTACTTTGACCTCTCAAGTCTTAAGGACCTAGCTTGAAAGACACAGAGTGCCATCTTCACTGGGTTGACGAAGGTAGAAGGACAAGATTATAAACTTCCTGCAGTTGATTAGAGTTAAGATAATAACCGGATGGCCTTACATTGTTTAGGGTACTTTAAGCTAAAAATATTTTTTTTAATTTTTTTAAAGTTTATTTACTTATTCTGAGAGCAAGCAAGAGACAGCACAAGTGGGGAAGGGGCAGAGAGAGGGAGAGAGAAAGAATCCCAAACAGGCTCTGCAGACATGGGGCTTGAACTCATGAATGGTGAGATCACGACCTGAGCTGAAACCAAGAGTCAGATGCTCAACCAACTGAGCCACCCAGGCGTCCCCAAAAGCATTTTTTTTAAAGTGTATTTCCTATTGAGATGTAACTGACACGGACACATAACATGTTAGTTTCAGGAGTACCACATGATGATTCAATATTTGTAGACACTGTGAACTGATGACCACAATAAGTCCAGTCAACATCCATCAGTATACACAGCTACAAAAAAAGTTTGTTTTTCGGGTGATGAGAACATTAAAAATTTACTCCCTTAACAACTTTCAAATATGCAGTGCAGTATTATTAACCCTATTTATTTACTTATATTTTTATAGCTATGTATACTTATATTATTAACTAAAAACCTTGTTGGCAACAACTGATGAGGAAAGAGAATAGCTCTAGATAAATACAATCCCCTAGTAGTAAGTTTTAACCAAACTGGTAAGTGTTGCCTGCTTTGAGTGGTGACAAGGAGAATTAATGCAGAGACCCTTGGATTCTCAGAGAATTGACGTTGTCTCTGTTGTCTCTCTACATGTTGTACAAGAGATTGAACATAGAGGGGCGCCTGGGTGGCTCAGTAGGTTGAGCAGCTGACTCTCGATTTTGGCTCAGATCGTGATCTCACAGTTCATGAGATCGAGCCCCGTGTCGGGCTCTGTGCTGACAGCTTGGAGCTTGCTTGGGATTCTGTGTCCCTCTCTCTGTCTACCCCTTCAGTGCTCTCTCTCTCTCTCTCTCATTCTGTATCTCTCTGCCTCTCTCACTCCCTCAAAAATTAAAATAAAATACAAATAAAGTGCTTGAACTTAGAATCATCACAAAGTTTAAGTGCCTATAGGAGAGATTTTTGTTTCATTCAACTGTGAAGTGAATCCCTCCTTTGTACCCTGTCTTCCTCAGGGACAGTTAGTGACTGTTGATGGCAAAAATTCCAGGGGGGGGGTTACAATCTCCTGTGCCCACAGAGGAGCAGGTACAGAAGGGCAGGCCTGGGAGCTGGGATGTGAATGCTCTGATGAGGGTGGTAATCTCTCCTACTATTAACACCTCACTTCCTCCATTCGGGATTCGGCCCAGGGCCGCCAAACAGTGTGATTTTGCAAGAGAAGCCGGAAATCCAGATTTCTATGTGAAATTTCCAGATTTTCTAGTATGGGAAGTTAATCCAAACTTAAAAAAAAAAAAAAATTGTGTAAGCCAAACAATGTTATCGGGTGAAATCAGGTCTGTGAGCTGCCAGATGGTGACTTGTGAGTTAAGTCTTTCCTCACAATCCTTTTTGGTAAAGTCAGTGAGAATTAGGGTACAAGCAGAATGATGCTACATTTTATTGTAAGAGCATTTCCTTCAAAAACGTTGTTATAACCTTAAATCGGCCCCAGGATATTGTTGTCGAAATAGCCAACACCAGGAATATCCCTAATGATGCATTATTTTTTTTAAGTTTATTTATTTTGAGAGAGAGATTGAGCACAAGTGGGGTAGGGGCAGAGAGAGAAAGAGAGAGAGAGAGAATCCCAGTGCAGAGCCCAAGGTGGGGCTCGAACTCACAAACCATGAGATCGTGACCTGAGCCGAAATCAAGAGCTTGCATGCTTAGCCCACCGAGGCACCCAGGCGCCCCTATTATTATTCTCGTAACTGTACATTTCTTTATATTTGGTAATAGTCCAAGTCGGTAAAATACTTTAAGGCTATTCTGAAACTTTAGACCAATGATCTCTTGCCGTTTGCTCTTCAAAGTCAATAGTGACACGGACACACGCTACTTTTTATTCGTAGTCCCTCCTCTGTCTACTGGGAATAACACCTCCCCGTTCTTGGGAATCGTCTCCCCCTTCCCTGTTCCAGCCATGTGTCTCCACTGGGAGCTGCTGTGTTTTCCTCTCCCCTGGATTTCCTGTTCACGCTTGACTGGTCTGCTCCTGAATGTCTTGACCCAAGGCCGATGAGGAAAGGGAGTCAGGCCTTCTCTGGTGGAAGCTGCTGGAAGCAGCCACGTGCAAGAAGCTGGTCAGGGGCGAGAGGGAAGGAAGCCCAGCTCACCTGCAGAGGGAAGCGGAGCGAGCCGTAGGAAGACAGAGGGAGTCCCGGCTGCAGTGGCGATCCTGATTCTCGTTGTTTCTGAGGCCTCGTTGCATCCCTGGCCCACCTTCCTTCTGATTCTTTATGAAAACCAACAGCATTCGTCATTGGGGAAATAGCTCTTCACAAACACTCGCATGGCGAGAATTAAAAAGACAGGCAGTAGCAAGTACAGGTGAAGGTGAGCAGACATCGGAACCCTCAAGGTTGGTGGGGTTAGGAAATGGCACAGCCGCTTTGGAAAAAAAGTTTGGAAGTTGCTCAAGGAGTTAAACGCGGAGTTACCTACCGTATGACCCAGCAATTCCACTCCTCGGTATCTACCCAGGAAAATTAGGAACACGTGTCCACGCAACACTTGGACTTGACTATTCATAGCAGCGTTCTTCATGATAGCCAAAAAATGGAAACAACCCAAATAACTATCAACTGGTGAATGGACAAATAAAATGTGGTAGAGTCATACAATGGACTGTTTTTCAGCCTTAAAAGAAATGGAATACTTAAATAAACGTGGTACAGTGTTTATTAACCTCGAAATCATTATGCGAAGTGGAAGGATCCAGTCACAAAAGATCACATGTCGTGTGATTGCCTGTGTATGAAGTGTCCAAAATAGACATAGAGAAAGACCCAGAGGGGCGCCTGGGTGGCGCAGTCGGTTAAGCGTACGACTTCAGCCAGGTTACGATCTCGCGGTCCGTGAGTTCGAGCCCCGCGTCGGGCTCTGGGCTGACAGCTCGGAGCCTGGAGCCTGTTTCCGATTCTGTGTCTCCTTCTCTCTCTGCCCCTCCCCCGTTCATGCTCTGTCTCTCTCTGTCCCAAAAATAAATAAACGTTGAGAAAGATCCAGAAAGAAGATGAGTGGTTTCCAGAGGCTGGAAGGAGAGGAGAAAGGAGAGTGGCTATTAATGGATATGTGGTTTCTTTGGGGTGGTTTCTTCTTTTAAATACAACTTTTATTCTGAAGTTTTATGGTGGTAACAGTTCCATAACTATGAATATGCTGGAAAAAAAAAAAACCCACTGAATTATACACTTAAAAAGGGTGAATTTTATGTTAAGCAAATTACGTCGCTATAAAGCTGTTATGAAAAGCAATTAGGTATATTCGTTTACACTAATTTTGTCTCTGTTTTTCAGATAGTGTCAGCATTTCATTTAACTATCCTATTTAGTCAGAAACCTAGTAAGACCCAACAAATTAATATACTAACTACCAGCGGCTGCTGCAGAGTTTACCGCAGAGAATGGAGAAGGTGGGAATGTACGAAAGGGGTTTAAAACACAACAAAAAGACTTAAGAGGTGGGGGTTCAACCAAGTCCTCTTCCAGCTGTAGTTTGGTTCAGGAAGGAGCCTCTGGAGCAGAGCCGCCTCATGCCGTTGGGTGCACAGTGCACTGAACAAGGGCGTGAAGCTAACGGGCTGAATAGGGCTGAGATTACTCTGTTCTCGGCCCCCGAAGCCATGTGCCCTGGTGTGTCCGTCCAAAAGAGCACCTTTCTCTCTCTCTCTCTCTCTTTTTCCGCTCTCTTTTTTTTTACATTTATTTAATTATTTGTTTTGAGAAAAAGAGAGGCAGAGAGGGAGAGAGAGAGAATCCCAAGCAGGGATCCAGCAGGGCTCAATCCCATGAACTGTGAGATCATGACCTGAGCGGAGATCAAGAGTCAGATGCTTGACCGACTGAACCACCCAGGTCCCAAAGGGCACCTTTTTGTAATTGACTCAAAGGGGCCATGCAGCCTGGGGACAGTCCTCCATCAAGAAAATAGTAAAACTGGGGCGCCTGGGTGGCTCAGTCGGTTAAGCGTCCGACTTCAGCCAGGTCACGATCTCGCGGTCCGTGAGTTCGAGCCCCGCGTCAGGCTCTGGGCTGATGGCTCGGAGCCTGGAGCCTGTTTCCGATTCTGTGTCTCCCTCTCTCTCTGCCCCTCCCCCGTTCACGCTCTGTCTCTCTCTGTCCCAAAAAAAATAAACGTTGAAAAAAAAAATTTTTTTTTTTAAATAAAAAAAAAAAAAAGAAAATAGTAAAACAAAAGCGATGACAGACACAAAAGCAGAGGATGGTCCCCGAGGGGTGGGTCAGTTAGGGAAGTCTTCCTGAGAAAAGCAAGGCTGGAATTGGGCCTTGAAGAAAGCAGATAGGAGCGAGGAGGACAGAGTAAATGTTCAGGCATATTGGGGGGAAAGCATGTGGCCCCGTTCATGCACTCGTCACACTGAGCCACCACTAGGGGCCAGGCCCTTCGCTAAGCACCGAGATAAAACCATCCCGAGACCCAGCCTCTGGGCAAAAAGGCCGGAAATCTAATAGGCCGGGAGACCGCCAGTCCCACCACAGGGAGAGAGAAACCCATGGTGGGACGTTTCAAAGCCTCTAGGTTCTCTGTAACCAGAGAAAGAGCGGTTCCCGGAGGGAATGTTTCTAATTCTCCATGTGACCGGGAAAAACCTCCCAGCTGCCGAGTGCCGCAGGAAAAAAAATGCCACCGACGTCTTTTCCTATGTGAATGAAACAGATTTGGAAATCCTCTGCTTGGAAATCTTAGGCATGTTAGACCTGGAACATAAGCTCTCTGAGGCTAATTTATTTTACGGCTACTTAATTGCCCTCATGCTGTCGGCTCAGATCAAACTGGATGTGAACACACTGTGTAAATGGCATATATCAGGTTTCATTTCCTTTTTTAAAAAAAATTTTTTTTAAATGTTTACTTATTTTTGAGAGATAGAGGAAGACACAGAATCTGAATCAGGCTCCAGGCTCCAAGCCGTCAGCACAGAGCCCAAAGTGGGGCTCGAACTCACAGACCGCGAGAACATGACCTGAGCCGAAGTCAGATGCTCAACCGACTGAGCCTCCCAGGCGCCCCTTTTATAACCATTTTTAAGTGCGCGATTCAGTGTCGTCAATTACATTCACGACATTGTGCACCCGTCTCCACTATCTCTTCCAAAACTTTTTAATCCACTCAAACAGAAACTCTGTACCATTAAGTGATAATTCCTCATTCCCTCCTCCCTGTAGCACCTGGTCACCTCTAATCGACTTTCTGCCTCTATGAAAGTGTCTGTTCTAGATACTTCGTGTAAGTGGTATCATACAATGTTTTTCCTTTTGTGTTTGTTTCACTTAGCATACTGTTGTCAAAGTCCCATCATGTCGTAGCAGGTATGAGGGCTTCCTTCCTTTTCAGGGCTTAATAACATCTCATTGTATGTACACGCTGCATTTTGTTTATCCCTTTATCTGTTGACGGACATTTGAGTTGCTTCCAACTCTTGACTATCATGAATAAGGCTGCTATGAGCATTGGCATACAAGTGTTTGAGGCCCTGTTTTCAATTCTGAGTGGAGGATTCTGGAAGTGGAGTTGATGCGTCACATGGCAAGTCTGTGTTTAACTCTTTGAAGAACCACCAACCTGTTTTCCACAATGGCTGCACGAATTTGATATTCCCACCAGCACTGTGCAGGGCTTTCGTTTCTCCGTATCTTTGCCGACACTTGTTATTTTTCCATGTTTGGATTACATCCCAGCTGTTATGAATTGTTGTCTCATTGTGGTTTCAATGTGCATTTCCCTAATGATGAATGATGGTAAACACCTTCCATGCGCTTATGAATCATTTGTCTATCTTCTTTAGAAAAATGTCTATTTGAGTCCTTTGTCCATTTATTAATCGGATTGTTTGTCTTGGTTCAGTGATAGGAGCTCTTCATATATTCTAGATGTTAAATCCTTATCGGGTGTATGACTTGCGAAATATTTTCTCCCATTCCATGCTTTGTCTTTTCACTCTCTTGATAATGCAGTCTGTTTTTTGAGCAATACCTCCAATCCTTACATGGAAGGAGGAAGTCATAATTGGGAACAGAGCAAAATGCAAAAGATCTTGGGAGTAAGGTGGAAACAGTGGGAGGTAAAGTAAATGCATGCACATATGAAACAAGTATCACTCTCCCCAGAGTCACAGGCTTCCAAGAGGATTTGAAGCACTATCCACTTCATCTTATCTGGTTGGCTGAACATGAATGATGGAAGCTTAGAGCACATATTCTGAGCATCCTACAAGCCTGTGGTGGAATCCCAGGTCAACCACTTGCCAGCAACAGACCTGGGGGGAGGTACCTGTCTATCTGAACTTCAATTTCTTCACCTTGTAACGATTCAGTAAGGTGATATAAAGAAAACATTTAGCGTACCTGGCATACAGTGGAACTCAATAAAGGGGCGCCTGGGTGGCTCAGTCGGTGGAGTGTTCAACTCTTGATTTCGGTTCAGGTCATGATCCCAGGGTCGTGAGATCAAGCCCGGCATTGGGCTCTGTGCTGGGAGCTTGGGAAGCATGGAGCTTCTTGAGATTCTCTCTCTCCCTCTCTCTCTCCCTCTGCCCCTCTCCCTCATCTCTCTCTCTCTCTGTCTCTCTCTCTCTCTCAAATAAAAAGACAAATTAAGAAAAAAAAGGGTATCTGTGAATACCATTGTTGTGCTATGTACGTGTCCAGTGCTGAGTCTTTCCGGCACCCTCTTAGCTCTCTTCCGCCGTTCGTTCCATGTGACCCGAAAGTCCGCCATTGGTCTGCCTGCAGGACAGCTCTCTTGAACATTTCCCTTCTCTGTCGGTCGTTGACCTCACTCACTTTGTCAGGTTGGAACTTCAGTCCTTACCTTTGAAGTGCTCATGTGTGTTTCCACATCCTGGTGCCCTGTGTGGTCTGCTCATTGCTTTCAGGCGGGGGTGAGGGTTAGGGAGGAGTCTGTTTGGTGGCTTTCTTTCTGTTACATTTTCCCAGATTTCCTGAGGAACAGAGAAAGGTGGAATCCTGCCTACTTTGCTCCGTTCCCCTTAGGATTTGGCTCCTAATGAAAGTGGAGACATTGTGCGTCCATGGGCTAGGCAGCGTTCTATATGGAATTCAGGTTATGAACGAGAAACAACTATGCGGAAATCAAAGTACAAGGCAGAAAATGGTTAGTATTATGAAAACGACACGAGCCGAATGTTACAGGTTTATACGAGGAAATATTTACATACGGTTAAAGGATTCATAAAAGGCTTCATGGAAATGGAAGAAGTTGAAAGGGTCAGATGGATTGGTTTTTGATGATGAGAGAATATAAGAATATGCCTCCATGTACAGGGAAGGGTATAGCAAAGACATAAAGGTAGAGTGTTGCACACATGTTTTTGTTTTGTTTTGTTTTGTTGAGAGAGAGAGAGACTGCAAGGGAAGTGGGGAGAGAGAGTGCCCAGCATGGAGCCCGATGTGGGCTCAGTCTCACGGCAGTGAGATCGTGACCTGAGCCAAAATTGAATGAGATGCCTAATAGACTGAGACACCCAGGCGCCCCTACACACGTTTTCTTATTTAATCTACCGGCCAGCCTGTAGCAGGGATCTCTGAGCTGTGCCCCTCACTGAGATGCCTTCAGGTTTGCCTGGCCTTTTAGGTGGCCCCAAGATGGCTCCAGTTTATGCCATCCCTCTTCAGGAATAAATAGGCTTGTTTGGAATATGCCCCACCCAGTGTGCTGCTTTTCACGTTTTCCTTTGAGTGTGCACTAGACCTAGTAACCTACCTCTAAAAAGAATATGGTGGACATAACGGGATGTTGCACCTGAGACCTGAGATTAGGTTATAGACAGACTGTGACTTCAATCTTGGACGCCGTCCCTCTCTTTCCCTCACCTTCTTGGGTTTCTCACTCTGGGGAAAGCCGGCTGCCATGTGGTACACAGCCTTGTGGAGAGCCCCTCCCGCCAATATCTCTGGCCACCAGCCAATCAGAGCCGGGGGCTCGCCCTCAAGCACACGAGGGAGCTGAGGCATGGAACTTGCCCCGGGTGAACAGGTCCAGTGGACACAGTGACTGGAGCCTGAGCCAAAGGCATCATGATGTACAGAAAGTTATGAGAAAATAAAAGGTTGTTTGGGTTTTTTTTTTCTTTAATTTTAAGTTGCTAAGGTTTGGAGTCATGTGTTATATACAGCACGTTATGCAGACTTTGGTGACAGTCTAAATGTAATTAGTCTCCTTATTCTCTAAACCAAAAAGATAACACACTTCTTCTCCCAACTCTCATGTTACTACTTTCTGAAATTTGGGTTCCAGCTTGTTTTTAAACACATAATTTTAAAACTTATTATTTTGATTTACTGCTCTCTATTTTTGATTGGCCTCTATATTTTTAGTGTTTTATTTGCTCATGGTGATTTTTTGCATCCTTTCTTTAGATGCACTTTTTTTTTTTTTCCTCCCTGGAGTACCCCCTGGGGTAGTTCTTTCAGACACCATCTTTGGATAGTAAACTTTCTAAGTATTTGTAGGTCTGAAAATGTCTTCATCTTGCCTTTATATTTGGGTGATAATTTGGCTAGAAATAGAGTTCTGGGTCCCAGATTACTTTCCTTTAGCACGTTGAGTCGTGGCCTTCAATGTTTCTAATAATCTCATTCTTCTTTCTTTTAGATATTCTATCTTTCCCCTCCGATAGCTTTTAGAATATTCACCTTATCCCTCATACTCTGGAATGTTACACGACATATTTAAGAGTGTGTTCTTTATTTATTCTGCCGTACCCTAAGTGGAAATAATTCCATTTGAGGACTCTTTCTGACCCCCTTTCAGTTTGGGGATGTTTTTGCTTGTATCTCTTCAATATTACCTCTTCGCTATTCCTTCCACTTTGCTCCTGGCACTCTTATTAAATATATTTTGAAGGGTCTGCGTGTGTCCTCTTCTCTTTGAACTTTTCCTTAATATTTTCACTCTTTTTATCTCCTTGAGTGACATTCTAGTAGATGAACTTTGTTTGACATGTTGGTTCACTCATCCCATCTTCATCAGTGAAGATTCTAATTCTAACACGTTCTTATTTCAAACTTTCTCTGGTTTTATGGATTTTTTTTTCCCACCTAGATTTATTTCTTTGAGGATTTTGAGAATACCGTCCTTGGAGAGCTCACCCTCTACCCCAACACTCATAGGAACCAAACAGTAAAATTTTGTTTATGAGTTGGATCAAATTGAGATAAATGTCCCAAGAGCTGGAAGCTTCTCAGGGAGGGAGAACCAAGAACACTCTTCTCTCTTTCTACTTTCCGTCTTCTCACAGGACAGCCCATGGGGATGAAATGGAGAGGTTTCTAAAATGCACTGTGCACACTCAGAAATAGTTCTAAGAAATTACATTCTGCTGGAGAGGGGACGGGAAGTTACTTTCCTTTTCTTCTTCAAGTCTTATTCTAGAAAGCTCAAGGGGCACCGGGTGGCTCAGTCGGTTAAGCATCCAACTTTGGCTCAGGTCATGATCAAGTTCGTGATGAATTATCGCAAGGTGGACTTGAAAATCGCAATGGCCAGGACTCTCGGCGTCCACCGGTCAACATTCTGAAGCTTAAACAGTGGCATGAAATGAGAATAAACTCTGTCTTTAACGTTTGAAATCTGAGATCAGTAATCAGATTAAAGTTGTAATTTGGATTTAGACGGGATTTAGCTTTTCCCCCCTTAAGAATTCTAGTTTGAAATCTGAGCTTTGCAGGGTGGGCTGAGTATGAGTAAATCTGAGATTCTTAAGGTGACATTGAGAAGCCTTGAGTTTTGCTTGATTGTTGTTCAATATGGAACAAAAGAAAACACGAAACAGTGGGTTCTGATTAGGTGGAGTGGACATTTAGGACTGCTAATGTAGAAGCGTCCTAGGATAGGCCAAGTTACAAAAATAGGACGAACTTCGCTTTGATAATGTCATCATCGCTAATTCTGGTTTCCATTTCCCCTTATGCCCCAAGTGATATTTTATCCTGTAAAGTTTGTTTTTCTGAGGGTTTGATTCGTTTCTTCTTTCAGAGATAGGACATGTTGAAGTAATCCCTGGTAAGTTAGAACTTTGTTTGACAACTCGATAATAGGGGACCCACCACTTAGGACAGGATTCCGAAGTAGGGAGCAGTCTCGTGGGACTCAGCCAGTAACCTGTGGGGTCTGCCACTACTTCTGGTAGTTACTGTTAGAATGGAGCGAATGACAGAGCACCCAGTCGGTGTCTGCACAGAACGGAAGAGTTGCTTGCCACTCACACACGTTTGTCGTCAGAAGGATTCCGCTGTTGTAGATAAAAGCGCCCCGGTGGTAGACTCCAAGGCCTTTGCTGGCAACCCTCCCAACCCTTCACAGCTCAGCCTCTGCCAAGTGCTTGGAGGCCCCCGGAAGACCACGTGGTCCCTGTGTCCATCTGGCGGCTGCTGTTTCCACATTTGACTACGTGGTGACCTTCTACTCATCATCAGGGCTCCTGGTGAATGAAAGCCCTTCCGAGAAACTGTTTTGTTGTTGATTTTCACGTAGTTTGTTAATGGAAAACCACCGAACTCTTTGATCTGCTTGGACTTTCTTAGATCACATACCGTTTGAGTAACTTACCTCCTGCAGCACAAAAAGAGTCGTGCGTGTTGCTGACGATCAGTTGGCAGCGTTAAGTGACAGTCTTAAGTGGTTTTTGTTCTCTTATGTGTCCTTTGGAGGAATTGTTCTACCAAGATGTCATGGTGGGAAAAAGAAAGTTACCAAGAAGCCCAGAGCTTGCTGTGTGTCATACCTGGAGTCGCTTTCAAAACCTGTGCACTGGAAAACCTGTTTTACAAGTGGATTTTCATGGTGTTTGGTGAAACCTTTTGTGCCAAATGAATCAGCAAAAACATCTTCTAGATTAAAACCACAAATTAAAGTTAGTCATGATATTTCAAAATTACATTTTGTTAGAAAATTCCTTGCACGGTAAAAATGACAGATATGTGTTAAATATATTTATAGTTTTCATCTGTTTAAGTGAACTGTTGGGCTCTACCAACCTATGTATCAGGTTAGAGCACAGCTTTTCAAAAATTTATTTTGAAACCTGCGAAAATCAAATATGCTCATTTCCCACATCGCTGCTTCAACTCTGAAATGAATTGCTTCATTAAAACCTAGTTATTTCTGGGGCACATGGGTGGCTCAGTTGGTTAAGCATCTATCTGACTTCGGCTCAGGTCATGATCTCATGGTCTGTGAGTTTAAGCCCCGCATCAGGCTCTGTGCTGATGGCTCAGAGCCTGGAATCTGCTTCCGATTCTGTCTCCCTCTCTCTCTGCCCCTCCCCTGCTCATTCTCGCTCTCTCTCTCTCTCTCTCTCTCAAAAATAAATAAACATTAAAAAAATAATAATAAACTCTGGAAAAAAATGTTTAAACCTAGTTGTTTCTAACAGATCCCCTTGTGATACACGGGCTCTAAATGACTAGTCAATTTTAGGATTTTCCAGAAGTGATCCTAGAACTGACTCAAGCTTTCTGACGAGTACATTGGACGAGGGGCATTTTGTGGTTTGGCTCACTTGCGGGAAGGAAATCCAACATTTGTCGAGCACCCGCTGTGTGCTTGACACTGTGCTGTCTTTAGGTATGTTTCAGCTTATTTCAGCCGCACGACAGCCATATGCCACAGCCGTCATGGTCCCCATTTTACAGACGAGAACACCAAGGATCAGAGAGATTGCGTGACGTTCCCAAGGCCAGTCAGTGGGAGACTGGAATTTAAACCCACATCAGCTGGTGTTCCTCCCGCAGCACCGGCCTGCTGAAAGGAAGGACACTGATGGTTCGGCCCCCCTGGCTGGCACTGGGGGCGGGTGGGTGCAGGCTTGCTCAGAGCACAGGGTGGAAAGCACTTCCTGAAGACGGCTAGCGGGCAGGTATGCCAGCTCCAGAGCAGGCTTTCCTCCCAGGGTTTGGTTCTTGTATAAAGTGCTCACACGCCAGGGCTTCAGGGACAGAGGGCTGCAGCCGGCACATTGCTCGTGCGTCTTCTTTAAGCCAACAGCGACCTGGCAACTGAGTTTTCCAAGCCTGGCCAGACAGATCCTTCAATTTTGCTTTGTTACTTTCAAGGGAGTATCCTGCCCTTTCACAGACTCGGTGCTGTGCGGGGGGGGACTACATTTATAGAGTGTTCTGGATAATGAGGTCAGGCAAACATTTGAAGAGACAGCTCACAGACTACAGGGACACCACTGTCTTTTTCCAGGACAGGCTGGGAAAAGAAATTGGATGCTGGACCAGACAACGTCTGCGGTTCCCTCTGAATCGCTGAAGTGCGCCAACGCCTGGCTAGCAGGGACGCAGCTGAAGAAGGAACTGTAACATTATTATTCTCGAAGGATGTATTTTTAGTACACAGCATATAAGGTGTGACCCTCTTCTGTGGAGAAACACAGAATGGAAATTTGCTTCGTGCCAAGTTGCCACCACATGATAAACTGAAGTGAGTTAGAATCCATAAATCGTGTATATGAGTCCAGAGAATTTTCCAGTAGAGCCCCTCAGACTTGTTTTATTTTAATCATATACACGAATTACCAGGGAGTACTGAAAATAAGCTACAATTTGATAGGTCAGTACTCCTTATTGATTTTCTTACATCAACTTTCCTGAGTTTTTTTTTCCTGACTGTCCTCTAACGAGACATCAAGGCAGCGATCTCTGACCTTTATTGATTGTGTCTCTCATCAATGACAAATCCTTGTGCACTAATCTCCAATACATGTGTATTTACATATTTAGGAATTATATCCGTCGACTGCTGTGCTAATATTTTCTGCACAATATAAAACAGGCCAGGATTAAATTTTAAAGGATAAAATAAAGATTAAACTTTTTTTTTTTTTTGAAGATCTAATTGGCCTTATTCAGAATTTGTGAATCAGGCAGCAAGCACCCTATCTAGCAAGTAGAAAGAGCTCCGGGGAGCTGTACGGAGAGTTTTGTAGGCACGTGTAGGCACGTGGGGCAGGAAAAGGAAGTTTCTTAACAAAGGAGGGATTATTTCAGGCAAGATCTTCCTTTGGGGGAGGGTGGGGTCTACCATGCAGACTCCATCACTAATACGGATCAGAGGATTCTAGACTGACTGGTTAGAAGTCACATTCCTGGGAACTTGGTGAAACCATAATTCCGTCAGAGAGTAAGTCTTGGTTTGCGGATGTGGGGCTGAGCACAACTGACTCCATTTTGGGCCTGTTGTCATCAACACCACTCTCCGCTGCTGTTCTTATCCTGTCAGCTTCTGGTGATGCTTTGTGTAGTATTTACAGGTTAGGACATTTTTTGCTCGGTCCCTATGATATTTGCGGGTCATGACTTCAGATTCGCATTTATTTATTTATTTATTTATTTATTTATTTATTTATTTATTTATTTATTTTGGGAGAGAGAGAGAGCACCCAAGCACAAGCAGGGGAGGGGCAGAGACAGAGGGAGAGAGAGAGCGAGAATCCCAAGAGAGAATCCCAAGCAGGCTCTGTGCTGTCAGCAAGGAGCCCACCGTGGGTCTCGAATCCATGGACTGTGAGATCATGACCTGAGCTGAAACCAAGAGCTGGACACTTAACTGACTGAGCCACCCAGGCGTCCCGCATTCATAGTTTTTAAGCCAGTCATTCTCTTCATTCCTTTTCTGAAATACTGGTCTTAGGAAGATCATTTTCTTTGTGGTTAGTGGCTACAAACATGTATTTAAAGTTTTTGAGAAGAAAACAACACACCAGGGAGTTTACTTATAACTGTTTTAAACAGGATAATTCCCAACATCTACAATGTACTTTGGAGCCATCACCCCTGAGACCTAAACCAATCAAAATCAAATAAGTTGAAGACCCCATTGAAGGAGTCACCCTATTAACCAATTTCCCCAGAAGTATTGATCCAGGCATAGCAGGTGATACTGACCATAGCACTGACACCTTGCTCAACAGCTATCCTCTTATCAAGAACAACTTTGGCCAGAGAGGCTAAGGATTTTTGTTCAGCAACGATTGCTTTAGCAACAGATTCTGCAATACTTTTTTGAGAGAGAGAGAGAGAGACCATGTGTGTGAGTGGGGGAGGGGCAGAAGGAGGAAGAGAATCCAAAGCAGGCTACAGGCTCAGCGCAAAGCCCAACTTGGGGCTCTATCCCATGACCGTGGGATCATGACTTGAGCCAAAATCAAGAGTCAGACACTCAACCGACTGAGCCAAACAGGCTCCCCAGTTCTGTAATATTTTTTAAATGTTTTATTTAATTTTTTTGAGAGAGAGCGAGAGTGTGAGCAGGGGAGGGGCAGAGAGAGAGAGGGAGACACAGAATCCAAAGCAGGCTCCAGGTTCCGAGCTGTCAGCACGGAGCCCGATGCAGGGCTTGAACTCACAGACCACTCGATCATGACCTGAGCCAAAATCAGACGCCCAACCGACTGAGCCACCCAGGAACCCCTAATTCTGTAATATTTTTAACAGAGGTCAAGGAGAAGTCCCTGATTATTTTACACTTAGTCTCAACCAGGGAAGTAGGGCCCTGCCAAAGGAAGTGAATCATAAATCATGAATGACTTTTGGTAATTCCCATTTGAATCTGTGGCTCAAGACTGGAAGAGTGATAGCCATGGAGGCCAGTAAAATTTTAGGAGTCTGTAGACCACACAGGAAGTTTTATTCTGGTTATCCTTGCCTTGTGTCCCGTCCCACCCCCCGCCCCCCTTTTTAATAGATCCTCGACGCAAAGTTCCCCTTGGACTAGGGAAAGGATTGACATAGCAGACATCAATAATTGGGAATGCAGACTGAAGGCTCCACACTGATGGGGAGCTGTGCACTGCCATAAAGAGTTCTCAGTGGATCTTCACACAGAATTAAGGGCTGGGGTTTTCCTGCTCAAGAACCTGGAGACTGTGGTCTGAAAGGTTAGGGGCATGGTTCTGGGCTAAGCCATCTGCCAGCTCATCTGGGCTCCGGACAGATCTGGCTGCCAGCTTTACCTGACTGGCCCTTCATTGGAAAGCCAACCCTATCGGGAGCTCAATGCAAAGAGAACAGAGCTCAGAACCAAGAGGAACTTACCCATGGGCCTCAGAAACGTCTAGAAAAACAGAGAACCCACAAAAGGGTTCACAGGTACCAGGCCTGTGTTTTTCATTGTCCCCTAAATGCCATCAGAACTTCACTTTGGTTCCCACCACTGCCACGAAATCTGTTAAAAAACAAAATTCAACCAAGTAAATTTGACGTTCTAATTGGCTTTATTCAGTGACTCATGAATCAGACAGCACATCATCTAGCAAGTAGAAAGGATCTTCCAGATTAAATTATTTTAGGGGCGCCATTGGTTAAGCCTCAGACTCTTGGTTTTGGCTCAGGTCGTGATCTCTTGGTTTGTGAGATCGAGCCCTGTATCAGGTTCTGTGCTGACAGCCCAGAACCTGCTTGGGATTCTCTCTCTCCTCTCTCTACTCCTCCCCTGCTCACTCTCTGTCTCTCAAAATAAATATATAAACATTTTTAAAAAGAAAATATTTTAAAAGTACTTTCAAATTGTGTTTTATTTAGTAACAGTACAAAACCCACTGCTTTTGCTAAGGAGAACAATATGATTGTTTAAATATACTTCTTTCTTTTTAAGAAAACATTTGTGATTATATACTGCAGTACAAAATTTGGGGCTAGTTCAGTTTATTACAATACTTGTCTCCTTTTAATCTTTCTTTTCATTGAGATATAATTCACATACTGTAAAATCCACCCCATTTAAAATATAAAATTTAGTTATTTTTAAGATGTTCACAAAGTGATGTGAGCATTACCACCATCTAATTTAAGGAGATTTTCATCACCTCCAAAAAAACCTCACACTTATTAGCAGTCACTATCCACACTCTCACTTCCCAGTGCCTGGCAACCCCTAATCTATTTTCCATCCCAATGGATTTGCCTATTCTGGACCTTTCATGCGAATGAAATCATGCTCTATATGGCTTTTTGTGCCTTGCTTCTTTCTCTTGGCATAATGTTTTCAAGGTTCCCCCATGTTGAATCACATACCAGTATTACATTCCTATTCTATTGTCTGTGTATCCCGCTGTCGCAGACTATGAGTCTGGAGTTCTCTCTTGTCCAGCAAGAGAGCAGATGCAGAATTGAATACAAGAGAGGCTAATGTCCAGGAAGAGACAAGAGCCCTGAACAGGGGTTTTGTCTCCGTGTTTACTGAGCACTCAAGATCTTACACACGTGGTGAATGTTAAGAAAACAATCAGATAGTGATCATTAACTTGTGTGTGTAAGAAGCAAAGGGTCTGGGAGGCAGGTGGACTTTGTGATCAAAGTATATTGGCACCAGATGGAAAGTGATTTCCTGCAGGTGATATAACAAATTATTCATGATCCTATTATAATATCTCACTAACTGACCTTGGGTGCTTTTGCCCTGTGGCAATGGCTTTCTGCCCTAAGCTCTTTTTTTTTAAAAATTTTATTTATTTTTTTATTATTATCTTTTTAATATTTACTCATCTTTGAGAGACAGAGAGAGGCAGAGCATGAGCGGGGAAGGGGCAGAGAGAGGGAGACACAGAATCCGAAGCAGGCTCCAGGCTCTGAGCCGTCAGCACAGAGCCCGACGCAGGGCTTGAACTCACGAACTGCAAGATCATGACCTGAGCCGAAGTCAGATGCTCAACCGACTGAGCCACCCAGGTGCCCCATGCCCTAAGCTTTTTTAACGCTTGTAAGTATAAGGACTTCTTGAGCTTATTTCCCCACATCCCACCTTCTTGTTATCTCTTCATCAGTTGGTGGCCATTTGAGTCATTTCCACTTTTTGGCTGTTGTGAATAATGTCACTTCGAACACTTGTGCACGATCTTTGGTGTGGACATTTGTTTTCATTCCTCTTATGTATATACCTAAGCTTGGAATTGCTGGGTCATATGCTAACTCTATGTTTAATCATTTGAAGATTATTTCCCAAAGTGGCTGCACCACTTTACAGTCTTGCCAGCAGTGTGATGGGGGATCCAGTTTCTCCACAGCCCCACCAACAGTTGTTTCTGTCCATCTTTTATTGGAGTCATCTTAGTGGGGTGTGAATGGTATCTCATTATAGGTTGTCTTGGTTTCCCTAATTACTAATGTTGTTGAGCACCTCTTCATGTTCCTGTTGGCATTCTGTATATCTTCTTTGGAGAAATATCTATTCAAATCATTTTTCCATTTTTACAGTGAGTTATTTATCTTTTTATTGTTGAATAATAATAAGAGTTCTTTATATATTCTGAACACTAGACCCTTATCAGATCTATGATTTACAAAATTCCTTTTTCATCCTGTGGGTTATCTTTTTCACTTTCCAATAGTGGCCTTTGAAGCACAAAAGGTGTTATTTTGAGGAAGTCAATTTATCCGTTATTTTTTGAAGATTGCTTGTACTTTTTATTATTATTATTATTATTATTATTATTATTATTATTATTATTTGGAGGTTGCTTGTACTTTCCGGGTCATATCTAAAAACCATTGCCTAATCCAAGGTCATGAAGCTTTACACCTGTGTTTTCTTCAAAGATTTCATAGTTTTAGTTGTTACATTTGGGTCTTTGATCCATTTGGCATTAGTTTTTGTTTTTTTTTTTTTCAAAGTTTATTTATTTTCTTTGGGACAGAGAGAGACAGAGCATGAACGGGGGAGGGGCAGAGAGAGAGGGAGACACAGAATCAGAAACAGGCTCCAGGCTCCGAGCCATCAGCCAGAGCCTGACGCGGGGCTCGAACTCACGGACCGCAAGATCGTGACCTGGCTGAAGTCGGACGCTTAACCGACTGCGCCACCCAGGCGCCCCTGGCATTAGTTTTGATACATGGCCTATTGCAGGAGTTCAAGCTTCATTCTTTGAATATGGATAGTCAGTTATTCCAGCATATTTATCGGAAATACTATTCTTGTCCCTGTTGAATTATGCTGATACTTTCAGAGATCACGACCCGAGCCGAAATCAAGAGTCGGACGCTCAACCGACTGAGTCACCCAGGCACCTCATTTTTTAGCTATTTTTAAGTCAGTTGCATCATTGTCAGAAAAAGTGATCGGCATGCTACTGATTCTTGAACTTCACTGAGACAGATTCTACAGCTTGATACTAGGTGAACTCATGGGGGCTCCTTTATGTGACCATGGTTGATTGGCTGATGACTGCCCACATGGTCCAAGCCAGTATTCAGGTGGACCCGGACCGTGTGACCCCAAAACCCTGATTCTTCCGGTTCTGTGAAACGATACAAGTAAAGCTGAAGAGTTACGTCTAACCATTTTCTCATTTTTCAAAACCTCTGTTTAGCCATCCGAATCCAGCCAAAGCTTTCCTGACTCAAGTCCCATTTTCCCCAGTGGGTGAAGAGTCTCTTGAATTCTTAACTACTCTCACGTTGAGGGCAGAACTCTCTTTTGTAGGCCTGATCAATAAGGAAACTGGATCTTTGTCAGGAAAGCCGGTCCTTGTCAAATTCTTCCGTTTGCTGTCCCCTGCGGCCCTTTCCCTGACCCTCAGTTTGAATGACTCCCTCCTCCCTGTCTGCGTCATAAAACTTTGCTGCTGGGTCAGAGAACTTATCAGAGTCTCTTTTTCTTCTTGATTGTTTATTTACTCTTTGCTTGACCGTGAGCTTCTGCCTTATTCATCTTTGTATCTCTCGTACAGCCCAGTGCAGAGTAATAATTACTGTATTACATGGACTGGAGCTTTGAAGCACAGAAGACTGGCAGGAGTAAGAAAAAGACACAGTCACTGGTGTTTCTATAAGAATTTAGTCCATACGGGGCGCCTGGGTGGCACAGTCGGTTAAGCGTCCGACTTCAGCCAGGTCACGATCTCGCGGTCCGTGAGTTCGAGCCCCGCGTCAGGCTCTGGGCTGATGGCTCGGAGCCTGGAGCCTGTTTCCGATTCTGTGTCTCCCTCCCTCTCTGCCCCTCCCCCGTTCATGCTCTGTCTCTCTCTGTCCCAAAAATAAATAAACGTTTAAAAAAAAAATTTTTTTTTAAAAAGAATTTAGTCCATAGAGGATGTGACTCTTGATCTTGGGGCTGTGAGTTCAAGCCCCACATTAGATGTACTTAAAAATAAAATAAAAAAATAAAATAAAAAATAAAAAAGGGGGCACCTGGGCAGCTTGGTCAGTTAAACGTCTGACTGTAACTCAGGCCATGATCTCACAGTTTGTGGGTTCGAGCCCCACGACAGGCTCTGTGCTGACAGCTTGGAGCCTGGAGCCTGCTCTGATACTGTGTCTCCCTCTCTCTGCCTCTCCCCTGCTCGTGCTCTGTCTCTCTCTTAAAAATAAACAAACACTAAAATAATTTTTGGGAAAAAAAAAAGAAATTTGGGGCTCCTGGGTGGCTCAGTCGGTTAACTGTCTGACTCTTCATTTCATCTCAGGTCATGATCTCATGGTTTGTGAGTTCAGTTTGTGAGATCGAGCCCTACATTGGGCTCTGTGTTGCCAGTGCAGAGCCTGCTTGGGTTTCTCTCTCTCTTCCCCCACCCCTCTCTTTCTCAAGATAAATAAATAAACTTAAAAAAAAGAAATTAAAAAATAATTTTTAAAGAGTTAGGCTTAAAGATAACACAGGTAGCATATTTCATTTTATTTTTTAGTTTTTAAAAGGAGATTATTTTTAAATGTGTCACAATTTACAGAAATATATTGTGCAAATTCTTGAGACTCAACTCATAATTTCTACAATCTATGCCTCTTTTTTTCAATGTTTATATTTATTTTTGAGACAGAGAGAGACAGAGCATGAGCAGGGGAGGGACAGAGAGAGAGGGAGGCACAGGATCCAAAGCAGGCTCCAGGCTCCGAGCTGTCTGGACAGAGCCCGATGCGGGGCTTGAACTCACAAACTGCGAGATCATGACCTGAGCCGAAGTCAGATGCTCAACTGACAAAACCACTCAGGCACCTCTTTTTTTAAACACATACATTTACAGCTAGAAAAAAGGATAGACTCATTTAAAGATTCACTTAAGCTTACTTTCCGTTTTACAGAAGGGGACACTAAGTTCTATTATGTTTATTAAAACATCCTTTCCTTACGTTATAATCACTTCTTATATACATTAAAGGGTAGTGTTTTTTTAGTTCTTGTTTAGGAATTTAGAAGGTACTGATTAAATAGTGTCTGACTGCATACTCAATTTGAATGTATCCTTATTACTAATATATTCGACTCTTAAATTTGCAAAGACCGTGACCTAGAATTTTGCTAGCATGCAGTGTCCTCTAAAGTTAGGGACATGTGCCATACTGTGGATAGAAAAGCTCCCAAGGACTTCTGTATTGTTAGTGGAAAGGCTTTTGAGTGGAAAGGCATCCGTTTCAAATAAATCCATTGCAAGCCTGGGACACAGCTACCAGTAAAACAGCTAGATGAGTAAGGAACCCTGTCGCCCCACCCATGAAGTTCCCAAAATTTTGAACACCCCACCCTTGAATCTTAATAGAAAGAGCCCCAGATAAGCACCTATGACCTTGCTGTGTGGCCTCTGGGTATATATGCCAAGTACCTTCCAAGACTTGGGAGTAATAAATCTTGTTCTTCCAGATTCTTTGATGGTTTTGCTGAGGTGTGCCCTGAAGCAACAGTTAAGAACCACGGGGCCCCTGCTATAGCCACAACGTTGGCCCTAGTAGGGAAGGGGGAAACACCCGTGGGGCTCGCTGTGAGTAAATATGGCCCTAGTGAGGGGCTCAGGTATTTCTAGGCAAGGACGTCACTATCAATAGGATGAGAAGACACAACATTTTATTTTGAGTAACTTTGGATGGAATGTTCCCTGGTGCCCAGAAACGCAAATGCAAATGATTTCCTAGAGAATGTGTCAGGGTCAGGCATCAGGCAGTCCTCACAGAGAGCACAACAAATTTGGGCTCATAATATTTAAAAAAAAAAAAAAAAAAAAAAAAAAATCAAAGAACATTCAAGAAAATAAGCCACCATGAATGAGAGGCAGCAGAAACGACAAATGGTGAAAACAAGTCCATAAAAACCTCAGATGGCTGAAGGTGACTGTTTTGAGTCAGGCATCCTAAGATCTTTTAGTTTTTCATGTTTATTTATTTTTGAGAGAGAGAGCATGAGCAAAGGAAGGGCAGAGAAAGAGGGAGACCTGGAATCTGAACCAGGATCCAGGCTCTGAATTGTCAGCACAGAGCCCGACACGGGGCTCAACAAACTCTCAGACTCCCAGATCATGCCCTGAGCCGAAGTCAGACCCCCAACCAACTGAGCCACCCAGTCACGCCCCCTAAGATCTTTTCAAAAGAAATATATTGATTAAATTTACTTTATATGTTAAAATTCTAAGAGTAATCACCCAAATAATAGAGATTGAATGTATGTGCTCCAAACAGATGAAGGGCAGAAAAATGGAACGAGAAAAAACACTTTAATCGGTCCAAAAGAAGACAAGAAAAGAAAAGGAAAATATTAAAAAAAAAAAAAAAGCAAGGCAAATAGGTAGCATATAATATATGCAAATAAGAAGAGAGCAAAAACAAATCCAAATAAATGAGTAATCATAAAAAAGGTCAATGGCATGAACTTTTCAGTTAAATGTCATGGACTCCTAGGCTGCATAAAAAATTAAACTCAGATATGGGCTGCTTTCAAAAGACTTAACAAAAACAGCAGAACAGAGAAAGGTAGAAAGTAAAAGACTGGATAAAAAATAAGCAAGTAATGAAGGGAGGTGGGTGGGGGGTGGGTAACTGAGGGAGGGCACTTGTGATGGGCACGGGATGATGTTGGGGAGGGTGGAATCACTACATCGTATACCTGAAACTAATATTGCACTGTGTGTTAACTAACTGAAGTTTAAATAAAAACTTAAAACAAAAACAAAGACGACCAGGTAAATACTAACCAGGAGAAAGCTGGTGTAGCTGTGTAAATCACAGGCCACAGTCAAACCAGGATAGAATTTTGAAATGTTACCAGTAAGTCATCACTGAATGATGAAAGGTTTACTCACCAGAACAACATAAAAATTCTAGATGTATTGTACCTAATAGCATAAATAGAGCTTCAAAATATATTAGGTAAAGGAAGAATAGCTATACCAACCATTATTGTGAGAAACCTTCACACATACTTTTCTCAATAATTGCTACAACAGATGAAAATTTCTTTTTTTTTTAATTTCTTGATGTTTATTTATTTTTGAAATAGAGAGAGACAGAGTGTGAGGGGGGAGGGGCAGAGAGAGAGGGAGCCACAGAATCCGAAGCAGGCTCCAGGCTCCGAGCCGTCAGCACAGAGCCCGACGCAGGGCTCGAACTCACAGACCGAGAGATTGTGACCTGAGCCGAAGTCGGACGCTCAACCGACTGAGCCACCCAGGCGCCCCATTGAACAGATGAAAATTCCTAAGGATATGGAAGAATTGTCCAACATAGTCAGCAAGCTCGAAGTACTAGACATATTAACCCATTACTCAACAACTAGAGGAAATACATGCTTTTCCTGGGCGCAGCAACACTGTGTGTTAAGGAATTTGACCTTGCCAAAGACAGGTCTGTCTTTTTCCCTTGACTTCTGGGAGATAATCTAAGTCATACCTCATGGGAGTGTCTTTGTTTAGGGTAGGTGTGGCTGGCCACACCAGGTGGTCTTAGATTAGGGACTAGTCATGCCAGAAAGACCAATCATGGGGTATAGAGTGGGGGGCTTTGGGTCACACAACATGGGAGACTAGATTCAACCTTGTGGGCAATCAGTCATGTGCACAGTTGAGGCCCTAACGAAAACTTAACACTGAGGCTTAGATGAGCCTTCTCTGTTTGGCAACACTCTGTGCGCACTGTCACAAATCAATGCCAGGGACCCTGACCCTTCCAAAGAAGACAACTGGAAGTTTTGCATGAAAACAAACAATAAAGACCCTTCCCCTCTCATATGTGGGGAATTTTAAAATCACACTAGTAAATTGCTTACGGACCAACATAGATCTTCTAAATGAAGAGTTTTAGTTAGTTTTGTATCTACGTGTTAAAAAGGAAAAATAAATGCAATACCGTACTCTTGGTTTGCAAGGTCAATTCACAGACATCAGAGACGATGGAAAGAAGCTCACTAGCTAGATCTTTAACCAAACATTTGCATAATTGGTGGATGTGATAGGAAACACTTAGTAAAAGGAGCCGATGATGCATTTTTCCCCATTTGATGTCAGAACCTTTGTGAGTTGTCTTTTCGGCTGTGACATACATTAAAAACCAAGTACTTGAGGGAAAATGGGCGATGGGCATTGAGGAGGGCACTTATTGGGGTGAGCACTAGATATTGTCTGTAAACCAACTTGACAATAAATTATATTCATATTAAAAAAAAAAAAACAAGTACTGGGACATGCAGATCAATGGAATAGAATTGAGAGTCCAAAAATAAACCCATACATTTGTGGTCAATTGATTTTTGTTACCATAACAATTCAATAGGGCCAAGAATAGTGTTTTCTTTTCTTTTTTCTTTTTTTAATTTTTATTTCTAAAAAAATTTTTAATGTTTTTATTTTTGAGAGAGACAGAATGTGAGCAGTGGAGGGGCAGAGAGAGAGGGAGAGAGAGAATCTGAAGCAGGCTCCAGGCTCTGAGCTGTCAGCACAGAGCCCGACGCAGGGCTCAAACTTGTGAACTGTGAGGTCATGACTTGAGCCAAAGTCAGACGCCCAACCAACTGAGCCACCCACGCGCCCCCCGCTAAGAATAATATTTTCGACCAACGTGCTGGGACCACTGGCTATTCGCATTCAAAAAATGAAATTGAACTCCTACCACGTGCCATGTGCAAAAATTAATTCAAAATGGATCAAAGACCTATACAAAAGAGCTAAAACTGTAGAGCATAGATGTAAAGCTTCCCAAGCTTGGATTAGGCAGTGGTTTTTTTACATATGGCACCAAAAGCAAGGACTTTGGAATCAGACCTTTGTGTCCTATGCTCCTTGCTGGATCTACAATCTTGTTCATGTCGTTTTCTCTCTTCGACTCTGTTTGATCATTTGTAAAACGAGAATAAACCACCTCACAGAGCTGTTGTAAGAATCAAATGAAATATGTTTGAAAGCATTTTAGCGTAGCGCCTGCACAGCATAGACATTCAGCTGCAACCATCCTCGTCACGGTCAACGTCAGGGAAGGCAGACGAAGAATCAAAGTGTGCTAAGGGCTCGTCCGATCAGGAACCTGTGGGAACAGCTTGAACGACTCTGTAATTTGTAGGTAACTGATCACAATGCGACATAATTCTTGTCTGTAGATACACAAATTCTGTCCTGTGTTTTCGCGGTTGTGGGCTCAGCCTCCATTTACGCATTCAGTTTGGTATGGCTGATCTCTAAGCAAGAGCACTTTGTTGTATGCTTTAAGTGGTTAAATTGTGTGGTGTGTGAATTTTATCTCAATCAAGCCATTAAATTTTTTTTTTTTTTTTTTAGTCCCCCAGCACTATTTAGCATCATTCCATGAAAGAATCCAGGTGGGAGCAATTCAGGCCACCCTTCTGGAGCTGGAGCTAGCGAAGCCATAGGCCCCTGGAGGGAATCCATAAGTATGGAGCCCAGAGGTATCTGGGCCTAGGGGTATCTGGTTGACCAGATGAGGCAGCCGGCAGTGGGGCAGAAGGACTCCACAGGGGAGAAAATAGATGCATGGCCAAGTTGGGTCCCAGTCCATGTCCCAGACCAAAAGGGACTCAGAGAATTTCAAGGAAGGCACTTCAAAGTGTGGGGGCTGTATGGGTGGAGGGGCTCCAATACAGGCCCCTTTTTCTAAGGTAATACCACCAACGCGATGTCTCTTTCAAAAATGCTTGCCTTTAGTGTTGAGTTCGTTGAATATATTCTAATTAAGTTAGAAAGCTGAGGACAGCAAAAATAGAAAGACATTGTTTAAGTCTGTACTATAAAGTCCTTATCTCCTCCCATTCCTTGGGTTGTTAACCTCTAGAGAGTTTTCACACTTTGATGCTCTGGGGTCTTGCACATTCGTAAACCCTCTTCCTAGAATCTTTGGTACCCTCAACCGATCAAAGTCTCCTGGAAGATATCCTTCCTCGCGTGTATTCTTTCCATTTCCAGGAAGTGAGGTACATCTGCATTGCAAAACAGCAGCCATGCGGCCTTCTCCCTCACCAGCCCGGGGTAAATGTTATTTTCCTGACAAGCAGTCTGGATGCCTTCCAACCCCCACGGCTCTGTGCATCAGTCTCTATGGAAACCGTTTCCCTTTCCAGACAAGCTTGTCTCCTCCAGTGCAAAATGGATTTTGCACTCTTTTGCCCTAATTCAAATCACCTCCCCTCACTGCTCTCTAGAGCTGCAATTCTGCAGTTCTTCTAGCAAGGGTGTTGTTGAATAAACCATTTCTGGCCCCGCCAGACTCATCTCCGCACACGCACCCTAGGCAATCCCCCTCTCTCCCTGCCTCCCTCCCTTTGGTCATGTTCCTGCCTGCGCCTAGCATTCCGCTCCCCACCCCCCTCCCCATTTAACCCAGCCGAGGTAAAGTACCACGTATCTGAAGCCTATTGTGGCCATTTGCCTCTCAGAAGAGTCTAGAAGCACAAAGTTAGCCGCGTGTGAGTAAAAATTTCCAGCTTCAGCCAGTGCCTCAGGCTGGAAGGTTGAAGTCGAAAGGAACACAGCTTTGTACCCAGCCAGCTGCTGATCTTAGTAGTCGACTATTAAAAATAATAGCAATTATGTTAAAAAGGCACAACTTTGGGGCGCCTGGGTGGCGCAGTCGGTTAAGCGTCCGACTTCAGCCAGGTCACGATCTCGCGGTCCGTGAGTTCGAGCCCCGCGTCAGGCTCTGGGCGGATGGCTCAGAGCCTGGAGCCTGTTTCCGATTCTGTGTCTCCCTCTCTCTCTGCCCCTCCCCCGTTCATGCTCTGTCTCACTCTGTCCCAAAAATAAATAAAAACGTTGAAAAAAAAATTAAAAAAAAAAAAAGGCACAACTTCTATGCGGAAGGATGTGGGGGAAAGAGGAAAAAGAAGTAAAGTACTGCCTTTTCCAAGAAATGTGTTTGGAAAATTCCTGCAGGTAGAGCTCTCAGAGCCTGTGTATTTTGGGCCCACGGGCCTCCTACCATCCTAACGACTTTTCGTGGCCCCACAATTTTCCTTTCTTTTTGGGGGGGGCGCTGTATGAGGAAAACAATGAATATTTTCTTTAATCTTACATTCATCTTTTTCTTGTGCTTTTAAAAGTAGTTACAGTAGTTTGGGGGCACCCGGGTGGCTCAGCCGGTTAAGCGTCTGACTCGGTTTTGGCTCAGGTCATGATCTCACCATCATGAGCTGGAGCCCCGTGTCAAGCCCAAGCCCAGCATGGAGCCTGCTTAAGATACTCTCTCTCTCTCTCTCTCTCTCTCTCTCTCTCTCTCTGCCTCTGCCTCTTCCCCACTCACTCGCTCTCTCTCAAAAAAAAAATATTATATATAATATATGATATATATCATATATTATATATCATACATCACATAATATCATATAATATATCATATAATAATATATATTATATCATATATCATGTAATATATATATTTTTGACCTCTAAAAGTATTGTAATTCCAGGAATTACTCCTAATGGAGAGTCAACCCTGAAGCTTTATCTCATTATGTAGCATAAAAGAGGTAGTTTGGTACCTGGAACCAGGCTGCCTGGGTTTGAGTCCTGTCTCTGACCTTCCTAGCCGCATGACCTCAAGGGAGTTGTTTTAATATATTTGTGACTCAGTTTCCTCATCTGTAAAATAGTTTATTGGATTGTGGCTAAGGTTAAATGGGCTAATACGTGCTAAGACCAAAGACTGACACACAGCACTGTGTGTGGCAGTGACTATCCTTATTACTTATTGCTAATATTAGGTATTTAATCAATATATATAGAATAAAAAAAACGAATATTCTCCTTATGCCAAGATATTATTTTTCAGCAACATCAAACCACCTTAAAAGAAGGATTTAACATTTTTTTTAATGTTTATTTATTTTTGACAGAGAGAGAGAGAGAGAGAGAGAGAGACAGAGCATGAGTGGGGGAGGGGCAGAGAGAGAGGGAGACACAGAATCGGAAACAGGCTCCAGGCTCTGAGCTGTCAGCACAGAGCCCAACACGGGGTTCGAACCCACAGACTGAGAGATCACGACCTGAGTCGAAGTCAGACACTCAACTGACTGAGCCACCCAGGCGCCCCAAAAGAAGGATTTTAAATGTAGGCATAATTATTTCTATTTCAGAGAAGGAGAAAAAGGAAAAAAAGCCTTCTGGGAGATGAGGCAAATCGTTGATAATATATGAATGGATCTTTTTTCCATACACGTTCAGGAAGTCACAAACCCTTTTCCGGTGGAAGCATTAAGAGGCCACCTGGCCTCGCCTTCTAAACACTGAAAAGAATCCTTTTTTTTTTTTTTTTTAATTTTTTTTAATGTTTGTTTATTTTTGAGACAGAGAGAGACAGAGCATGAGCAGGGGAAGAGCTGGACGTGAGGCTTGAATCCACAAACCGTGAGATCATGACCTGAGCTGAAGTCAGACACCTAACTGACTGAGCCACCCAAGTGCCCCTGAAAAGAGTCCTTTCTATAACACAGCATCTTCAACACTCTCAAGAACATCAGGGAGTTGAATCATCCATCAGGGATCTCTTTCCACCATTAATCAGGTCAAGTCTGAGAATGTTCTTCCATCTATGCCCACTAAACCATTGCTTTCCTGCAACTTCGACCCATTGAACCGGCTTCTGCCTCCTGGAAGCCACTTAGAAGAAGGTGGTTTTCAGACAAGCTTCCAAGCATTTTTAGATGGAGGTCAGGTATTCTTTTGTCTTCCATGTTCCAAGGTTGTATCCACACTTTTCATCGATGCTCAAGAGCCCGTGACTCAGACTCAACGCCAACCTGATCTTGCTCCACGGGGCACAGTCGAATACCACCCGGACTACTTGGCCCCCCAGCGTGCTGTGCCCGGACCAGGCAGGGAGCCCTGGCACGTCATTGCCTTTGGTCTGGGTACCTTACTATATTAACAGAAATATAGGTTGAGATTGCTCGAGATGTTGTGTCAGTTTCGTTATGCTGTGGTTGGTTTATACGAAATTAGTGATCAGTTAAGTTCTCGAAGTCCTTTTCGTATAAGAATTTATCAGGCCAGGCTTTCTTCGTCATTCACTGGTACAATTCATTTTATAAACCTGAACGTAGGACTTCCCTTACTGCTCTCCGCTCAGTGTCTTAGCCTGTTAAATCTTGATTTTCTTTTGTCAATCACATTGGTTTTCCCAACCTTTACCACCTAAAAACTTGGCGAGCCTGACTTGTCTGGCTTTATCTAAGTCATTCACACACATCTCACCTAGAGCAAGGTCAGACCACTCATCTAAGAGATTGCCTCTGGGTTGACATACTTTTTGGATATAGTCGCCCAACCAGTTTTGAATGTCCTACTTGCCATCATTTAGCTCAAACGTGAGCAGAAAAGACTTTGTCAGAGGCTAATTCAAATCAGCATTTAGTTTGTCTAGCGAGGTGGTTTGCAAACCAAGATGCCCTTCAGAATCACGTCCTTTGAAATACAGATTCCTGGCCCCAGCCCAGAGACTCTAAGTCACTAGGTTCTAAGTTCTGAGAATTGGTCATTTTTATTTTTTTAAGTTTATTTATTTATTTTGATAGAGACAGAGGGAGAGGGAGCGAGTGGGGAAACAGCAGAGAGAGAGGGGGAGACAGACTCCCAAGCAGGTTCCGCATTGTCAGCGTGGAGCCTGACGCAGGGCTTGAGCTCACAAACGGTGCGATCATAGCCTGAGTTGAAATCAAGAGTGGGACACTCAACTGACTGAGCCACCAGGTACTCCAATGAGTCATTTTTAAAAGCACCCCAAAATCATTTCGTATGGCCGGCACCGGGGGACCAAGTGCTCTTGCTAAGCCAAGTGTGGCCGCTGGGTCAGAGGCAGCACCTGGGAGGAGCTGGTTGGGAAGGCAGCGGCTCCTCTCCGACCTCGGCCCTGCTGGGTCAGCATTGAAAGATCACCAGGTGACCCACTGGGAGCATTACTGTCTAACGCGGAACTCTGTCTAAGCCGTTCCCATAAGTTAGCTCTCTGGTTACTCAAGAAGAAGAAGGATGAGGAGGAAGAGGGAAAGGAATGGGGAAAAGAGAGAAGTTCTGCCCCCTCCATTTATTAGAAGTTTGGAGCTGGCCAAATTATCTCACGTCTCTTTCACCTCCGTCTCTTTGTCTATCCAATGGGCATGGTTCGCCTGCCTACCTCACAAGGGCTTTGTAAGGGTTAGATGAGCTGATGCCTGGGAGTCACTGAGCACAGGGAGCTCTTGGTGTGTCTGCTCTGGGGCGAATTGCGTGCCCCCCAAATATATTGAAGTCCTGACCCTGGGTATCTTTGAAGATACCCGGTGACGAGGCAGGGATTGCAGTGGTGTGGCTGCGAGACAAGAAACACCAGAGCCTGACAGCCACCGCGGGAGGCTACGAAGAGGCAAGGAAGGACTCGCCTACAGTGTTCACAAGAAACATGGCCGGCCAACACCTTGGCTTCAGACTGTAGCTTCCAGAGTTGTAAGACAATCCATTTGTTACTTGAAGCCACCTGGTTTGTGGTACTTTGTTAGGACCGCCCTAGGGAACAACTATAATGTCTTAGATACAATTACTGTTATTACTACCCGACGCTGGCACTGTGGTGAGCAAGACCCAGTCTCTGGAGGGTAGTGATGAATGGCTTCGTACCCATCGGTGGGCCTCTTCCAAGAGCAGGACCACACCGGGAGAGCAGAAAGACTTCCCGAGGGAGATGTGATCTCTGGGACTGGACAGTCGGGTAGGAAACAAGGCTGCTTCTGCTGTTCTAGGCGGAGGGGCAGTGGTCGAAGGCCACTTAGGGGAAAGAGGTGGCCAGTAACACCTCTGAACTCCCAGCTGCCATCTTGTCAGCCTTTGGTCTGTGGGTTGTCTGAAGATGGCTGAATGAGCGCCTTTCAAATGGCCAGGTGGCCTCAGTTTTTCTTCAGCACCTGGAGCGTCGGGTCCCCTCTTTACGTGAGTGCTGTTCACACCCCATCTGAAGACTCCTTTTGGAAAGAAGACTGCAAAACGGTACTTGAGCGATCCTGCGGTCCCCCGTTTAGCCTTCCTTGCTCTCTCTCTGGTGTCTGCGTCGTGCTGACGCAACCCCTCTGTCTGCTCCACTGTTCCCGCTCAGCCTGACTTACCGCCTCCCTGGTAATGTTCGGATAAGGCCGTGTCCATTTGTGGGATTTGTCCTTAATTCGGCAACCCATCTTGTCTCTTCTGGGTTTCTGTGGTGCCTGTTCTTTGAAAAATGTCCCCTCATCAGAAAGCTGCTTCTAGGGCCACTCTTCTTCTCTCTAGGACTATCGAGAAAATTGCTTTTATTCTCACTGTACTCAGCGGCAGTTTTATTTTTAGTGTTTTCATTTTTAGACCCTTCCATCCCTGCTGAACACATGCATCTCTTTGGGGGTTTCTAGCCATAGACTCCTGTCTGTCTTCTCTATGAACTTACAAAAAAGTTTTATTGGGGCGCCCTGGTGACTCAGTGGGTTGAGCCGAAACCGAGAGTCAGACGCTTCGCCCACTGAGCCACCCGGGGCGCCCCTAATGAAGGAACTATTTACGAAGTTGTGGGCAGGGTTAAGAGGAGCCAAGGGCTCACCACGAAAGGACACGGTCATCGCGCCTGCGTCTGACGGGCAAAGAGAGAAGTGTGGTGGAAGGTCAGGGCCACCTACAGGGACAGTGGGACCCAGTACCCCTGGGCAGCCTGGCAGGAAGGGAGCAGGGCCCTTAGTACCGGTGGTGGTTAATCTTCTGTGTCAGCTCGACTAGGCCGTGGTCCCCAGGTTTTGGTCAAACAGCAGTCTTCATGCTGCTGTGAAGATATGGTTAACATTTGAATCGCTGCTTTCCTGCCCGCGCCCGAGAAATACAGCCAAGCTGGCGGACGTTGTCTGCGGAGGTCAGAGTCGGGGGGACAGATCTGGAGGGGCAATCGGGACTACCAGGCAGGGCCAGCCTCTTGCCCCGAGTACCGATCTGGCCGGCCTACTGTTGCCTAAGGCCTTTCGCCGGCGCCCATCGCCAGCCGTGCACAGCCAGGCGCACCCACGGTGCTGTCGGGATGCACCTGCCCACCGGCTCCCCCCGCCCCTCTCCCACCCTCCACTCGGTTCCCGTGGCAGTTCCGTGAAGCGCTTCTGCTTCCCTACGGCAAGCGGGCTTTTTCATGTGCTCTGCCCCTCTGGACACACTGCTCCGTCTGCCCGGGCTGCCCTTTGCCCCCGTGCACTTGCAAATTCTCGCTTATCCTGCCAAATCCGGCTCATGTGTCACACGCCTCGTGCAGTCTGTGAAGCCTGTTCTGTTTGCGGGGCCCCAGAGCGGCCCCGGGATCCTCTCTGTTACCTCCGCGTGACACACAGAAGTCAGTTATTTATCTAGAGGTCTGCCTTCCTCCTGCCTCGTCAGCAGCATGAGGATGGGGATGGGATGTGCCCCCTCTCCCGACGGACACCCAGAGCGCAGCCTAAGTGAGGGAGCTCCTCTGGCTTCCCACTGACTTGCAGATGCACCGACTTTTGGGGACAGCCTCAGATGACAACCGTGGCTTTTTAGATGCATGCATTCTGAGTGTACCTGCATGTCCGCACTTTACACACTTTGAGGCAGGCTGGGACACGTACTGGAGATGGAGGTCTTGGCGAGTATCTGATGTCAACCTCACTCCTACCAGCTACCCACGGTGTGTAATGAAACACACTGGGCTACATTCTTTGGCGGCTTCTGGCAGAGCGAGGGGCATAAAAAGCAATTCAGCAGTGGGACAAGGCTCTCTTGGTTCATCTTGTCCCGAGGTCTCAGCCCCAAAGCAAGCTGTTCTAAAGCCCTTTGCAAAATGGCTCGTCACTTGCACAGGCAGGTCTCTGTGTTTGCTGGGGGAGCACGAGGGGAAAACCTAAACGTGTGTATTCAGTGCACTTTTTTTAGTGAAACCCTTATTCATGTTTCCTGGAAGTCAGTGACCATGTTCAATTTCAAATCCGTGTCCAGAATCTCTCGAAGCATAGCATGGAATCCCTCACTGCCAGTGAATGCTGAAAGGCTGTATTTCTTTCTTTCTTTTTTTTTTTTTAAATTTTTTTTTTAACGTTTATTTATTTTTGAGACAGAGAGAGACAGAGCATGAATGGGGGAGGGGCAGAGAGAGAGGGAGACACAGAATCGGAAACAGGCTCCAGGCTCTGAGCTGTCAGTGCAGAGCCCGATGCAGAGCTCAGACTCATGGACTGTGAGATCATGACTTGAGCCAAAGTCGGACGCTCAACCGACTGAGCCACCCAGGTGCCCCTGAAAGGCTGTATGTATTTCAAGTTGAAGTTCATTCAGACACCACCCCGCCCACCACGAATGAGCCCCTTTTTTGATTGCTTAGAAAGGCTGGAGTCCAGAACAGAATGGCTAATATAATAACATCATGAAGGAGAATAATTCAGTTGAATGTCATCCTACTGGATCGGGCCATTTTATGTAAATTTAATCCCTGAAAAATACTATTCTGTAAACGCTTAATTGGTGACATACATGTGCGAGGCACAGAACTGTTGATGAAAGGACGCTTACTGAGATGGGGTCCTGCCTTCAAGGAGCCCACGGTATGTGGGGGCATCTGGTGCCTCACAGTCAACTGTAACCTAAGCCAAGAGGAGGGGAGATTTGCTGGGACAAGGCCAGAGAGCGTGGCAGAGGGAGCGGGCATGGGAGCCTTGGAAGATGGTAGGGTTTCGACAGGTTGAGCCGGGGGAGAATGTCACCCTAGGATACGGGAGCAGTGTGGGTCACGGCACACAGCAGTTACGTATGTAGTCCCTTCAGTGAGCGGTGGCAATAACACAGCATTAGGTGCACTGGGACAAGTGACCAGGGGGAGAAAAGGCTCAAAATACGGCTTGGGAGTGATATCTTCAGGGACCCGAATGCTTCCTAGAGGATGGTAATCAAGAGGCAATAGGGAGCCGTGAAGAACTCAAGCGAGGACTTGGTATGAATTGATTTGTGCTCGGGGTCAGTGACTCTGGACTCAGATGGCTCAATGGATGGGTTTAAAGAAGAGAAGATCGAAGAGGTCTCCTTGGGTTTATACTTGTCTTCTTAATACCTGACTGTTTAGACTTTATAGCACATTATACATTAACAGGTAGCAGCAGCTGTGTGTGTCCTTCTTTCTTAGAAGGTGGTCTGCTTCTCTCGACCGACTTATTCCCTCCCCCTCTCATTAGGAAGACAATCTCTACAATTACAAGTAGTGTCTTGTATGCAACTGACTTGAGTTTTTCACCCCTTCTAAAGGGAAAGTGTGTGCTGTATAATATTTACCTGTTTGGCTTAAAATTGAAATGTGAGCTTTATTTTAAAATATGTAAACTCTGGGGTGCCTGGGTGGTTCAGTCAGTCGGGCATCTGACTCTCGGTCTTAGGTCATGATCCCAGGGTCATGAGATGGAGCCCTGTGTCAGGCTCTGCACTGAGCATAGAGCCAGCTTAAGATTCTCTCTCTCTCTCTCTCTCTCTCTCTCTCTCTCTCTCTCCCTCCCTCCTTCTGCCCCTCCCCCACTCGTGTGAACACGATCTCTCTCTCTCTCTTTCTCTCTCTCTTTCTCTAAAATAAGATTAGGGGTGCCTGGGTTAGCTCCTTTGGTTAAGCATCCAACTTCGGCTCCGGTCACGATCTCACAGTTCGTAGGTTCGAGCCCCGCGTCGGGCTCTGTGCTGACGGCTCGGAGCCTGGAGCCTGCTTCGGATTCTGTGTCTCTCTATCTCTCTCTCTGTTCCCTCCTCCATTTATACTCTCTATCTCTCCCTGAAAATAAATAAATAAAACATTAAAAAAAGGAAAACTTTAAAATTAAAAAAAAATCCAGGTGACGGTACCCAGACCCTGTTCTTTTAAAAAAAAAAATTTTTTTTAACATTTATTTATTTTTGAGACAGAGAGAGACAGAGCATGAACAGGGGAGGGTCAGAGAGAGGGAGACACAGGATCTGAAACAGGCTCCAGGCTCTGAGCCGTCAGCACAGAGCCCAACGCGGGGCTCGAACTCACAGACCACGAGATTGTGACCTGAGCTGAAGTCAGACGCTCAACCGACTGAGCCACCCAGGCGCCCCCCCCAAACCCTGTTCTTTCAGCCCTACTTTTGCTTCCGTCGGCCTCTTTGTCCACTACCAGCAGCCTCGAGCTCGCGTTCTGACAGCTTCAGCCTCCACTGAGGGGAGACCTTCACCTTCTCAGTCCTTCCGCAGACGTTCCAGGTCGCTTTTCATTGAGGACCATGCACATCACTGTGGCCACAGGCTGAGAACATAGCAAGTACCTGTGGTCGGTGGTGGTTGCCGTGGGACGGGGTGCCAAGCCTAGACCTCGTGGAAGGAACCGCATGAACAGAGTCGTCTCCCAAAGGAAAATCAAGCTGCTAAGACCGGTTAAGGAAGAGACGAATTCTAGGCCAGGAAAATAGTAGCTGTGCCCCCTTTTGTACCTCCAGCCCCTTGCCGTGTGCCTGACATCAAGTGCGTAAGGACTCAGTACAGCTCGTGGGATGAATGAAGGACCAGCTTAAGCTGCCGCTTTTCTTCCCCACAGAGAAACACAAATCTCACCTGATTCCGATCGGCCCGGTGGTCTCCTGACTCACGTTTTCCATGATTGTACATTCTGGCTCCAATAGGTTTTTGAATACTTGGCTTCATCTTCGCTACTAATAGAAATTTGAAGATGTTTTTATGAAGACGTTTTCCTCTTCAGCTTTTATTACACTTTCATCTTCTCAGGGTCAAGTGAGAGCTTCCCTTGGATTGGTATCAAATGAGCATGGCTGTTGTGGCTCTGACATCCACTCCAGGCACTACAATGAACTGATTTACACTTGATCTTCGACAGACGGTGTGGGAAATTGTTCATTTCAAATATGCACTACTTTACTCAATGATTGCAAAGCTCTTTTGCTGGCCAAGCAAAGAAAAAGCACTAGGAATTCTATCATTCACTACTCTGCTTTAATACAGGTGAGATGCACACTTTTGTAGTTCCTAGTGTTTGGTCTTCCTTTTGTTTTGTTTTGTTTCTTGTTTTGTTTTGTTTTGTTTTGTTTTTTGAGAGGGAGAGAAAGTGAGAACGAGCGAGCAGGGGAGGGGCAGAGCTAGAGGAAAAGAGGGAATCCTAAGCAGGTTCCACGCCCAGCGTGGAGCCCAACGTGGAGCCTGATCCCACAACCGTGAGGTCACCACCTGAGCAAAAATCAAGAGTCGGACGCTCAAACGCCAGAGCCACCCAGGCACCCGTGGGCTTCCATGTTCTTTAGAAAATCTAATACAAGCACGTATAAAAAAAATTCAAACACTACAAAAGGACGTCCCCTGAAAATTAACTCTTCCTTCTACCCCTGATTCACCTTCACGGAGACCGCCCCTGGCAATAGCTTTCTGTTAGTCCAGAGATATGCAATATCTACATGTATTTATCATCTCCATAACTCCCCCTTTCCCTGTTACAAAGTTGGCAAATGCACCTGTTGTGCTCCTTGTGTTGTTGTTGTTGTTTTTTTTAACTTATCAGTATGTCTCAGAGAATGTTCTATATTACAACACATAGCTCCGCCTTGTTCTTTTTAATGACTGCCTCGGATTCTATACTAACACTGTACCATAGCTTTTGTTTGTTTTTCAGTGCAAAAAGATGTTTCTAAACATTGAGTTAGTTACGTTATTTTTATTTTAAGAGAGAGAGCATGCAAGCATGTTTGCACGCATGCAAGTGAGGGAGGGACAGAGAGAGAGAGAGAGAGAATCCCAAGCAGGGATTCAAACCCAACTCGGGGCTCGATCTCATGAACCATGAGATCATGACCTGAGCTGAAATGGAGAGTCAGATGCTCAACCAACTCAGCCACCCAGGCTCCCCAAAAAGGTGTTTTTATTAAAGCACAGGGATAGGACCCATGGGCAGAAAGAACCGCCAGGACTATATAACATGACTTTTTAAACACTTATCTGTTGACGGCCATATAAGTTGTTACAGTCTTTTGATAAAGACTTTCCAATAAAGACTTTCCACTTCAGTGGACACAATGTTTTTGCCTTTTATTAAAAGGCAAATTAAGGGGCGCCTGGGTGGCGCAGTCGGTTGAGCGTCCGACTTCAGCCAGGTCACGATCTCGCGGTCCGTGAGTTCGAGCCCCGCGTCAGGCTCTGGGCTGACGGCTCGGAGCCTGGAGCCTGTTTCCGATTCTGTGTCTCCCTCTCTCTCTGCCCCTCCCCCGTTCATGCTCTGTCTCTCTCTGTCCCAAAAATAAATAAACGTTGAAAAAAAAATTTAAAAAAAAAGGCAAATTAAAAGGTATCACTGGAGAATACCCCAAAAGAATAAATAAAAATAAAAACTTTAAAAATTCTAAAGCCACGGTATTGGCATAGTAGCATTTTCTACTGCTGGTAAAGCACAGAATGCCTTAGTTTTCCTGGGAAATGGTACCTCTGTCCTCACACTCTATTCCTACTGACTCCTGTTGGATGATGAAGGGAGGGGTATTATATTCCTGCCTTTGGTCATTCCCCACCTCAAGTTCTGGAGCCGTGCTGCTCCCCAGAGTAGACCCTGAAATCTCAGATTCAACCGGACTGAAGTCACGGCATCTCTCGCCACATTCCTGTCTCAGGAGGGGAAGCCTAGGAGCTGCCGCCTCCGTCACATAAAGATTTGGGGGACTTTGACCTCTTCTTGGATACATCTGAGGGTCTCTCTCCTGAGGGCTTATTTAGCCCTTTGCTAACCAATTTATAGATTTTCCTCTACTTTCTATAGGGTTAGTAAGCCCATTGTAAATTGAAAATATGGGAAGTCAAAAATGCATTGAATATACCTAACCCAGAGGACCCTATAGCTTAGCCCAGCTGACCTTGAATGTGCTCAGACACTTACATTAGTCTACACACTTGGGCAAACCATCCCACACAGAGCCTGTCTGATAACACAGTGCCGACGGCCTCGTGTGATCGACGGAGAGCTGTGCTGCGGGGAGAACCAGGACGGCCGTGGGGGTGCGGAATGGTCGTCAGCGAGTCGGTCGTGGACCCTGTTGACGGCGGGCTGCCTGGAGGCTGCGGCCCCATCGCGGGAGAGGATCGTGCTGAATCTCGCCAGCCCCAGGGAACAGATCCAAACTCAGAATTCAAACCGTGATTTCTACTGAAGCCTGTCACTTTCGCACCATCGAAGAGTTGAGAATTCATACGTTGAGCCATTATAAGTCGAGGACTGCCTGTATATATTTAGCAGTGGGGTCCCATCACACACATCTTTAACTTGCAAGAATTCTATCGTGTGTCCTTATCCAAAAGAGAAGGAATTCAAATAATGTGGGGACCGGCCCTGCTAGTCTACCCAGGAGTGTGCCCCCGGGGGGAAAAGTACTATTCAGTGTCTGAAGCCAGCACCACCTGTGGGCTGAGAACTTTGGGAAGACCGTGTGAATGACTGCAAGGCTTTGATCCAAAAAGGGAAACCGTTTCTCCTGGTGGCAGGCAGGAGGGTGGTAATAGAAGAAAGTGAGGAATTCGATAAGCGTAATTCATGAAGAGTTGGAGAAGCTGGTAAAAGAATTTTCACCATCGACCACACCAAACCATGCATTGGAACTGTACGTGGTTTTGTATCTGAAGGATTTTCAAGGTTACTGTTGACTGTATGTGAACCGCACCTCCTAACGTGGTTGAACTTCCACCACCCTAACTATGACCCCGCCATATCTCATCTGAGCTTCTGGGAGGCTCACAGAGGTAACGAAGCAGCCAAAATTCGCAAGCCAACAAATAAGTGACAAGAATTCAAACCGATGCTGCCAGCAAAGCCTAAAGATGTACGTGGTCTCTGCCCTTTCCCGAATCCTCATGTATAATTCTGTCACATGACAAAGAGAGTGAGGTTGACTCTGGGCTGACTAACCAACTGGGCTTCCCTGATACTAAAGGACTTCCTGGGATTTTCACTTTTCAAATGAAGACAGTCCCAGGCAAATTGTGGTGGTCAGCCGCCCTGTTTGGATTTCGGAAGGCTCAGAGTCCCGTGATGTGATCACCCTTTCGTTGATCTTTCTATCCTGAATGCTTCCTCTGATACTCTGCGGCTGGACCTGATTCTGAGCCACGGGTCCAGGAATAATGCCTTGAAGGTTAAAACAGAGCCTGTGGATAAAGTAGGTCTGCGAGACTCTTTGGGTCTTGAACGGTATTAAAATCAATCCTTTGATAGTTCAGGTAATCACTGAGTGATTCAGGTGCTTTATAAATCTGTGTTTGTGATACTCTAGAAGTTGTGGATTGCAATAAGATGAACGAACCCAGTAGCGTCATGTTGCAATACCTTTTGCCATGAGAGGGAAAACAGAAGCCAAGTGGTGGGTAGGAAGCTCTCCAAAGAAGATATACAAATGGCCAATAAGCTCATGATGAGATGTTCAACATCGTTAGCCTTCGGGGAAATGCAAAGCCAACCACTATGAGATCCCACCTCACACCCATTGGGACAGCTGTAATAAAGACGGTCGAGAACAAGGGTTAGCAAGGATGTGGAGAAATTAGAACTCTCGCACCACCAGTGGGAATGTAAAACAGCGCAGCCACCTTCAGAAAATAGTCTGGCGGTTCCTCAAGTCCTTGGACATAGAGCTAGCACGTGACCCAGCGATTCTACTCCCAGATGCATACCCAAGAGAAGTGGAAATATGTCTACACAAAAACGTTCATAGCAGCAGCATTCACAATAGCCTAGCCAAAAGGTGGAAACAACCCAAATGTCCATCAGTAATGGATAAAGAAAATGTGGTTTTTCCATACGATAGAATATTATCAGCCATAGAAGGAAGTGGAATATTGATGAATGCTACAACATGGACGAACCTTGAAATATGATGTTAAAAAATAGAAGCCAGACACAAAAGTTCACATATTGTGCAGGAAATGTCCAGAATAGGCAACTCTAGAAAGATTCATGACTTCCAGTGCCTGGAAGATCGGGGAATTGTGGGGTGATGGCCAAAGAGCGTGGAGTTTCTTTTGGGGGTAGTACATTTGGTTCTGGTGATGGGTATACAGCACAAGTTTGTGAGTGTACTAAAACCCACTGAGTTGTATATTTAAAACCAGTGAATTTTATGGTATGTGAATTATACTTCAATGAGGCTATAAGAAACAAACAAACAAAAAAAAAAACTAAGGAAGGAAGGAAAGAAAAAAAGGGAAAAGATGAGAGGTTGTTCAAAGCTTTGCTTCTATCTCAAGGCACAGCCCACGTTGCCAACCTTCTGACCTTCAAGGAGGTTAAGTCTAACTCAAACTCAGCAAATTCCTCTGTCATCAGCCCCTCCCTCCAGGTTCGACTGGAAAGATCTAGGGATTTTAAGCCTCTTTTACTATAAGTAAAAGTAAGTGATCAGATCACCACCCTCCTACCACAGACAATAAAAGGGCTAGAAAGGACTCCTGTTTGTTGGGCTTTGACCATTTTCCAGAACTGAGGTTGAATCTATAGGAATCAATTTAAAGAACTGTAATTATCCTGGTCAATAGGAGGGAGAGTTCATTTATGATTTTAAAATAATAGTCTATTCCCTGTGCCCTGGAAGCTAGCTGGCATGGAGAGAAGATCCCTCCCTAAAATGCTCTGATGCCAGTTTTTGTAAAAAAAAAAAAAAGTCAAAATTCTTCCTTTGGACTCAACCGATAAGAAATTTCTGATTATTCAGCCTGGACAATAACATGAGACAGAACTGCAAAAACACGGTCTCCAATTTGCAAAGCAAATTGACATTAGGAGCACACCTTCAAGGATTCCTTAACCCCACGTAAGAGAAACCGTTGTTCCTGAAGCCCACCAGATGAACGTGTGTGAACGAAGCTGGTACGTACGAGGGCCCCTTCCCTAGCCACGTCTCTGCCCGGAAGCATAACTCAGGAGCTGGGCATTAGTGCTCTCTGTTGGAGGTATTTGAAAAGAATTATAAAACCATTTCTTTCAAAGCAACAAACAAGAAAATAGCTATAGAGTCTCTAAAACCATTAAAGTTCCTCTTTTCACTTATGCAGAATGACTTTTCTCCTGCTAACTCCAAGGTTAATGAGCACTATTCTGTGTAATCAGTTTTTAAAGACAGATTTCAGGGGCGCCTGGGTGGCTCAGTCGGTTGAGCGGCCGACTTCGGCTCAGGTCATGATTTTGTGGTTCAAGAGTTGGAGCCCCGCGTCGGGCTCTGTGCTGACAGCTCACAGCCTGGAGCCTGTTTCAGATTCTGTGTCTCCCTCTCTCTGACCCTCCCCTGTTCATGCTCTGTCTCTCTCTGTCTCTCTCTGTCTCAAAAATAAATAAACGTTAAAAAAAATTTTTTTAAATAAAAATAAAGACAGATTTCATGCACAGTCATGGGTGGGGTTGCATGCATCGTTGTTGGATGGCCTGTGGGCCACACTCCGGGTTTGAATCCTGGCTCAGCCGTTGACTTAGGTACTTAACCTCTTTATGTCTCATTTCCTCTTCTATAAAACACTCGAAGCAATATTACATGCTTCTTGTTGTGCAGGTTAGGTAAGTAAGTTAATATATTTAAAGCACTTAGAACCGTGTCGAGTGCTCTGTGCACTGGCTCCATTGTCATGACTTAGCCAACCAGGCACTGGGCCTAAAACAACAAATTAATCTTAACAGCTCAACCTCACTTTGCTGCACCACCCTGGGAATCTGTATTTGTCGAGAGAACCCAGTCGTTAGACCACGGGTGGGTTAAGCTAATGCTTTTCAGCAGAATTCTAATATGAAGGAAAGGGTCTGTGGCCACACGGATTAAGGAATAGAGTGAATAATGAGGACTAAGTGGGAAAATATGTTTTTTAGGCAGGGAAAAGTCTACAGAATCCCGTAGATGACTTTTTTTTTCTGAAGTTACCTATAAGAACATTCAGAATTATTTTGAGAGCCCTTATGGCCATCATTTTTTGGAATGTTTGTGTCTTATGTGAATCTACTTCCTAAGTCAACAGGCATGTAATGTGACACATGAGTTAAAATAATTGCTTCCTATTAAAATAGCATTTTAGGGGACGCCTGGGTGGCTCAGTCGGTTAAGCGTCCGACTTTGGCTCAGGTCACAGTCTCATGGTTCATGAGTTTGAGCCCTGCATCGGGCTCTGTGCTGACAAGTCAGAGCCTGGAGCCTGCTTCGGATTCTGTGTCTCCCCCTCTCTCTCTGCCCCTGCCTGCTTGTGCTCTCTCTTTCTCTCTCACAGACAAATAAATAAACATTAAAAAAAAAGTGAGTAGTGAGTATGGACAGAAAGCACATTTAAGAATTCATTTAAATGATCTTAAAATGATCTCACTTTGTCAAGGCCGTCTTCGCACCTCATGATGCGGTAACACCTCCGGAGGGAAGGGGGTTGCAGGTGTCACAGCTTTGGGCGTGTTCTCTCAGGTGGGCTCCTGGGCCTTTGACACGTCCTCCTTCCTTTTTCTTTTTGTGGCTTTCTTTTTGTTTTAGTCTGTTAGCGCTTCCTTGCTTTCTGGTGCCTAGCCTCATTTTGTATCCTTCCTGCCCTAGACCCGACCTCTTCTCCACGGAAGCCCGGCTCCTTTCATGGGAGAATGACATTGAGAAACCAAGGTCGGGGCACTAGGAGGGCTGATTGCTACTGTACACGTCGGTGCCTTGAGACTCTCTCAGTGGCCAGAGCGAGGAAATAGAAGCATACATACTAACACATTTGTACACACACATCTACATTTCCATATCTACTGATGTGTATATACGCGAAAACCCCATGAAGTCACACTGGTGTCTCTGTGTCCCACCCAACACTACCAGGTTCATTCTAGCTTTGCCCTCTCCTCCATCGGTCCTCTTTTTCTCACTGGCTGAGAACGCCGGTTCTCGTTACCTGCAATGTATTTATTTTTTGTCGAAGCCTAATACACCTATCAAGTAGCTTCAGGATTGCTGCCCCATATTCTCGTGGTAAACAAACTTACTAAGTAGAGTACCGTTACTTGTATCCAGTTCCTTCTGTCTCGGCGTACAGGAGCCAGTCAAAATACTGTGTTCTAATGTAACTTAGGGTAGTTCTTTTCTTTAGCACTTTCCTCAGTATAGTCATGTTATTCGTATTTATGCTTGTTTTTTTTTTTTTTTTTTTTTTTTTTTTTACCATTTGTATTCCATTTTGGATTCCCCACACACTTTTTTTTTTTTTTTTGAAGTTCACGCTTTGTAGTAGACGATCTGTAGGTTTGACAAGCGCATAATCAGGTGTCTACCTCCACGGTCATGGTATGGAATAGTCAGAACAGTTCCGTCACCTTCCAAATCCCCATTGCTTCTCTTCAGAAATCAAACCCTTCCCCCAACCTCAGTCTCTGGCAACCGCTGATCTGTGTTCTAGCCATGTAGTTTTCTCTTTTACAAAATGTCTTTTTAATTGTTTTTTTTTTTTAATTTGAGAGAGAGAGAGAGAGAGTAGGGGGAGGGGCAGAGGGAGAGAGAGAGAGAGAGAGAATCTCAAGCAGGCCCCACACTCAGTGCAGAGTCCGACATGGGGCTTGATCCCATGACCCTAGGATCATGACCGGAGCCGAAATCAAGAGTCGGACGTTCAACCTACTCAACCACCAGGCACCCCTAGAAAATGCCTCATAAGTAGAATATAGCCTTTTGGAGCCGGCTTTTTTCAGGTAGCAAAACGCTTTTGAGATTCTCACATGTTGTGTGAGTCAACAGTTTCTTCCCTTGTATGGGTGAACCAGTAAGACTTGGTCTGTCTCCACCCGCCCATTTATCCATTCACCATTAGAAAGGCGTCTAAATTGTTTTTAGTTTGGGGTCATTATGAATAAAGTTACTATAAACACGCATGTACAACTTGTGTGAATGTAAGTTTGAATGTTTTCTTAGGTAAAGTTTCAGGAATGAGATTGTTGGATCTATGGTTATTATGTGAAGATCCAGCTTTCTTTTTAATAACAATCTTGTTGAGGTATAATTTACATAGCGTCAAATGTATGATTAAAAGTTACTAGCACGTCTATTTGTAATATATGCGTGTATTAAATCTCGTTGACCGCCTAACGCTTATACAATGTTATATGTCAGTTATGTCTCAGTGAAACAACAAAACAAGCTAACAACACCTCATTGAGTTAAACACTTAAAAAATGTCATTATGGGGGCGCCTGGGTGGCTCAGTTGGTTAAGCGGCCGACTTCGGCTCAGGTCATGATCTTACGGTCCGTGAGTTCAAGCCCCGCGTTGGGCGCTGTGCTGACAGCTCAGAGCCTAGAGCCTGTTTCGGATTCTGTGTCTCCCTCTCTCTGACCCTCCCCTGTTCATGCTCTGTCTCTCCCTGTCTCAAAAATAAATAAATGTTAAAAAAAAAATTTTTTTTTAATGTCATTATGGGGCACCTGGGTGGCTAAGTTGGCTAGGCGTCTGACTTTGGCCGAGGTCATGATCTCACAGTTCTTGGGTGCAAGCCCTACACAGGGCTCCCTGCTGTCAGCGCAGAGCGTGCTTCAGATCTTCTGTTCTCCTCTCTCTCTGCCCCACCCCCTCGCATGGTCTCCTCCCCCTCCAAAAAAAAAAATGTTATTAGTACCATCACAGAGTCAGGCAACCATCACCACTATGCAATTTTAGGACATTTTCATGGGCCCACAAAGAACCCACATTCCCATCCGCAGTCACTTCCAGTCCCCACGCCCCCCAGCTCTTGGCCAGCAGTAATGTACCTTCTGCGTCTATGGGTTGTCCGTTCTGGATGTTTCATACACATGGAATCATACAGTGTGTCACCTCTTATAATGTGTTTCGTTCACTCAACATTATGTTTTCAAGTTTCATCTATGTCATAACAGATATCAGCACTTCTTTTTTTGAATGGCCAAATGGTACGCCATTATATGGATGGACCACGCTTTGTTTACCCACTCATCATCTGCCGATGGACATTTGGATTATTTCCATTTTTTTGGCTCTTATGAGTAATGTTGCTGTGAATACTTATGTACGAGTTTTTGGGTAGATATTTGTTTTCACTTCTCTCGGGAATATAACTAACAGAGGAATTGCTGAGTCATGTACTAACCATTTGAGGAAATGGCAGACTGTTTTCTAAAGCGACTACACCACTCTATGGTCACACTAGCAATGAGAGGGTTCCAGTTACCCCATTGCCTTGCCAACACTTGTTATTGTCTTTTCTATTTTTATTTTTATTTTTTTTAATTTTTTTTTCAACGTTTATTTATTTTTGGGACAGAGAGAGACAGAGCATGAACGGGGGAGGGGCAGAGAGAGAGGGAGACACAGAAGCCGAAGTAGGCTCCAGGCTCCGAGCCGTCAGACCAGAGCCCAACAGGGGCTCGAACTCACGACCTGTGAGATCGTAACCTAAGCCGAAGTCGGACGCTCCACGGACTGAGCCACCCGGGCGCCCCTTATTATAGTCATCTTAATATGGAGTGGTATCTTACTGTGTTTGGTGACACAGTTTTTTTTTTTCTCCGTTTAAAAAATTTTAATTGAAGTGTAGTTGTCGTATAGTATTACATTGGTTTCGGGTGATTTGACAATTATGTACATTACACAATGCTCACCTCAGTAAGTGTAGTTCCCATCTGTCACCGTGCAAAGTTATTACAACATTATTGGCTACATTCCCTATGCTCTACTTCTCATCCCTTGACTTATTTATTTTATAACCAGAAGTTTGTACCTGTTAATTCCCTTCACCTATTTCACCCATCACCCCACCCCCATGATACACTGTTTCACAAAATTGAAGCATAGTTCACAAACAATGTTACATTAGTTTCAGGGGTACAGCATAGCGATTCACCACATTTATACTTTCTGCTCTGCTCGTAAGCATAGCTACCATCTGTCACCACACTGGCCTTGACCCTATTCCCTGTGCTGTGCCTTTTATTCCCATGACTGGTTCATCCCGTAACTGGAAGCCTGTGTCTCCCATACCCCTTCACTCGTTTTGCCGGACCACCTCCACCCCCCTTCTCTCTGGTGGTCGTTAGTTCGATCTGTGTATCCACGGGCCTGTTTCTGCTTTCTGTTTGTTTTGTTTTTTAGATTCCACATCTAAGTGAAAGCATATGGTGTTCGTCTTTCTCATTCTAGTGTGTGTGTGTGTGTGTGTGTGTGTGTGTGTGTGTGTGTTTGTGTCCCACATCTTTATCCATTCATCTATGGATGGGTGCTTGAGTTACTACCCTGTCTTGGCTATTGTACATAATGCAGTAAACGCGGGGGTACGTGTATCTCTTTGAATTAGTGTTTTTGTTTTCTTTGGGTAAATACCCAGTAGTGGAATTGCTGGCTCATATGGCAGTTCTGTTTTTCTGCTTTTAATTTTTCGAAGCACTTCCATCCTGTATTCTCCAGCGGCCAGTTTACATTCCTAACAACAGTGCAAGAGGGCTCCTTTTTCTCCACATCCTCACTGACACTTACTATTTCCTGTGTTTCGATTCTGGCCATTCTGACAGGTGGGAGGTGGTGTCTCATTGTGGTTTTGATTTGCCTTTCCCTGATGATGGGTGATGTTGAGCATCTCTTTGTGTCTCTGTTTGCCACACAATAGACTTTTGGTTTAAAAAAAAAAAAAAGGAAAGGCATGGGATTAAAATAAAGAGCCACCAACTTTGAAATCCTTCAAAATGCACAAAAAGTCTCTTCGACTCGTTGCAGTTCACAGCTTTTTCACCTTCTCGAACTAATCTGACCCTCCTCAAGCCCCAGCATTCAAGTGAAGAAAAGAGTGATTTGGGGGTTTCCGCATTGCATAAAAATATTATCTTCTGCTTTAAAATTCCACATGTAGCAAATTTCAGGTGCATTATTGACTGACTAGATTTTCTCTTGGGTGCCAGAGACCCGAGGCCTGGCCTGGGAACCTGGACACAATATGTAACATTGTGTCTGTTCAAAACCATTCAAAGTTCCAAACCACTGAGTAATAAGTAAAATGTGGCATAGAATCCTTAGTAAACCAGGAGCTCTCTGAGGTTAGTCTTTGGGTGAGGATACAAACCAGATGTTATCTTGAAAGTGCCAAAGCAGCCCAAGCAAACCAAGAATTGGCTGAAGTCATAGTTTAAGCCCCTTTCTCCACCATGGATCACGTTGTGGTGGCAGGGTGGGAGAGCCAAGCTGTGACTTTCCACTAGCCCAGCTCCTCGACTGTTCCAAGGGACAGAGTCAGAGCTCTAAGCTGAAAGGGGGGACACAGCCTGTATTTCTCAAAGCAGAACTGATCCAGAATCCTTCCTAAGTTAACTTGAGAGATCATGGCTACAGATTAAAGGGACACCATTTCCCTGTCTGCCAGATCAGTGTCTTTTCTGGTCGTGACGACTAGGAATCAGAATCACATTAGCCATTCACGTGGACTCTTGTGCTAAAGGAACACATTTGGGATATTATGCAGAACCAAGACCCCCGTGTTCAGCGTCCTGGCTGGCAAAGGAAAGACGCTCCTTTTCGAAAGCTAGGCAGCAAAATCTCTCACATACGTCGGAGATTTCAACGTCTCAGTATTTTTGCAGAATAGCATGACTCTATAGACGTCATCACTAATGATCTAGTTGGGAACCTAATTAAATCACTGGATGCAAATTATTGGGACGGCAGAGGGAGCATGAGCAGAAGAAACAGGTGTCATTTGTAATAACATATTGTAATAAAATAAAATGAGCAGAATTGAAGCCAAGTGAGAAGGGGCAGAAACATTTCGCACAGAATTGTCTTTAAAACCACACCTCAAAGGAAGCATAGGTGTAATATGTTCTGTAATAAAGTATTGTTGACTATAAACTGCAGTCAGTAACTTAGGCTACCGTTGGCTGTGGCTACCTGTACGATGACCTGAAAATGCCACCAATTTTTCATATTTCGGAAGATCTTCAGATTTGGGATGGGATTCAAGTCATTTCTATTTTACACCTTTAAAATTGTGAAATAAGCTTGGAGATTATAATAGAATTTTCTATCAAGCTTGAAACCCCGAATTGTCACAAACGTAGAGGCAATTCTCTCTCTCTCTCTTTTTTTTTAACGTTTAGTTATTTTCAAGACAAAGAGAGACAGAGCATGAATGGGGGAGGGTCATAGAGAGAAAGAGAGAGAGACAGAATCTGAAACAGGGTTCAGGCTCCGAGCTGTCAGCACAGAGCCTGACGCGGGGCCCAAACCCACGGACCGCGAGATCATGACCTGAGCTGAGGCCGGACGCTTAACCGACTGAGCCACCCAGGCGCCTCAACTCTCTCTTTTTTTTAGGTTTATTTATCTACTTAGAGAGAGAGAGTGTGTGCATGTGCAAGTGAGTGGGGAAGGGGCTGAGACAGAGAGGGAGAGAGAATCCCAAGCAGGCTCTACACTGTCAGCATGGAGCCCCCCAATGCAGGACTCAAACCCTTGAACCGTGAGATCATGACCCGAGCTGAAGTTGGATGCTTCATCAACTGAGCCACCCAGGCATCCCAAATGTAAAGGCAATTCTAAATCATCCTGCTCGATTCCATTCAGTTGGTAGATTTATTGAGCCTTGGTTGGTGCCATGCTGGGCATCTCTTGTCCCTTCATGCAGTTTTCACAGTGGTCCAAAAAAGGTGGTCTTAAATAAGGGAGGCCTATTTTGGTCCCAAGAGAGGCCACCCGACTCAGATTACCTCGAAGTAAGCAAGTGTATTTGTTGGAAGGCTACTCAGGTAACTCACAGGATCACAGGAAGAGCCTTGGCAAGCCGGGGAGTTCTGGGAGACTTGAGGCAGAAACTAAGAGAGAACTTGACACCACGAGGTCTTCTCCCCAACTTTTCGTCCTTCTCTAGGTAAGACTCCTCCATGGGGAAGTAGAATGGCCACTAGGGTTTCTATATGCAGTATGTACTTATACACAATACCAACCCTTTTTTGCAGCTAAGAGCCCTGTCCAGGCTGACCACTCTTGGACGCAACTGAGCCCCCTCCCAGTAGGACTCCTCAACTGGCCTTTGATTCCATTCTCCGGGCCACTGGCTCTCAAAGTGTGTCTGAATTACATTTGTAAGGGGCGGGCGGAAGGAATGTAGTTTTATTAAGTACATAAGTTTTTAAAAGTTACTGAATGCAGTAATCCATAGCATTCCTCTAAAACAACAGTGATAGAAGGGGATAGGATGGGAAATCCCTTTCATAATCCATGGGGATGTATGTACATATGCACGAGAGTCAAGAAACCAGAACAGAGGGGTGCCTGGGCTTTTCAGTCGGTTGAGCGTCCGACTTCGGCTCAGGTCATGATCTCACAGCTCATAAGTTCAAGCCCCTCGTCGGGCTCTGGGCTGTCAGCTCAGAGCCTGAAGTCTGCTTGGAATTCTGTGTCTCCCTCTCTCTTTGCCCCTCCCCCAGTCATGCTCTGTCTCTGTCAAAATGAATAAATGTTAAAAAAAAAAAAAAAAAAAAAAGACCAGAGATACCATGTGCTAGAGTTAATAAGCTTGACTACCCCATCAATTCTTCCCACACTGAAGGTATAATTTGTTATTAACAATTTACATTTTTTAATGTTTATTTTTGACGGGGGGGGGAGAGAGAGAAAGAGAGAGAGAGAGAGAGAGAGACAGAGCATGAGCGGGGGAGGGGCAGAGAACGAGGGAGACACAGAATCCAAAGCAGGCTCCAGGCTCCGAGCTGTCAGCACAGAGCCCGACACGGGGCTCGAACTCACAGACCGCGAGATCGTGACCTGAGCCAAAGTCGGACGCTCAACCGGCTGAGCCACCCGGGCGCCCCTGTTATTAATAATTTAATAGCAACCCTATACAATTTGGGGGGCGGGGCAGGAAAGGGGGCTTGATAAAATAATTCATTAATTAGTCTGGAAGAGCAAATGAGCAAAAACGTTCCGAGTTATCATTTGTAATTGAGCCGCTTCTCTCAGGATATCGCTGGGGGAGGGAGGCGTCACAGGATGTATCGCTCAGTAATTGCCAGGGGAGGCCTCAGCCAGCTCACACCGCGTCCTGGAGAAAGGGCCACACACCAACGGACAAATGGATAAATCGTCCATTAATAATGTTAGAAAAACAAATGATACAGCAGGACAATATTTTAAGTATAGATTTCACACCTGATATTTCCCCATTCGGGCCCTCTACCATTCAATCCAAACCAATTCTGGGCTCAGGATGGAAAGCAGAGAACAGAACTAGGTTCTTTTCCTTGTTTTACAGCCTAAAGCCCTTAGAGAAAGCACAAGAACTCTGAATAAACAAAGCATCTGGAGGGAAAAAGGACCAAGGCCTAATTAAAAACCCTCAACCGAGAATTAGAACCCGCTAAGTGATCTCCCAGGGGAATTCTAAGGGTGGGATTCAGGAATGCGTGTTTCTACAAGCACCCCAGGGGATTTTTGTCGTGGTGACCAGTGGGCTGGATTCCCGGCTCCCGCCCCCAGCTGCAAAGCAGAATGGGCCCCAGGGTGTGACATGTTCTGGAGCAAGCCCCAGCCTGGAGATCTGTAGATTGAGGAGGGAGGGAAGCCCAGGCAGCTGAATGTATAATTTTAAGGCTTTCAGTGTGATTTTAATAGAGCTCGTAAAATCTGTTTCCTTCCCGGTTAACATTGTAAGACATTTTATTCCCAGTGGTGGGATGGTTTTTAAGAGTGTTACCCAAGGTTGTCTCCCCAGCACACCTCTTTCTTCTCTTTCGACTTATTTTCTAAATTTCCTGCAACAAAGTAAAATGTGTGGGTGAGGTGGAAGGCCTGTATCCAAGGCAGGGATCTGCACAACTGTGGTTCCTGGACCAGTAGCAGCAACGTCATGCGCGAACTCGCCAGCAGTGCAAATTCTGTGTCCTACCCTTGACATCCGAAGTGAGAAACTCTGTGTGTGTGTTGGGGGGGGGGCGGGGGGGTGAGGGGAGGCAGCAGTCTGTAATTTAACACAGGTGATATTGATGCACCCACCCCTTTGAGAACCAATGGTTCTCTTAAAGAGAAACCTTTAAAAACTATGGAGGCTGGGGACCCACCCCCCCCTCACCCTGAGTTTGATTTGATTAGTCAAGTGTGTGGTTCCTCAGATGGTTATAATCTACAGTGAAGTGTGAGAACCTTTAGGGCTTCGGATATATATGTTCTTTTTATTTTAGAGAGAGAGTGAGGGAGAGCGAGAGTGCGTGTGTGGGGAGAGGGGCAGAGAGAGAGAGGAAGAGAGAGAGAATCTCAGGCAGGATCCATGCTCTCAGTGCAGAGCTCAGTGCAGGACCCAATACCATACTCCCGACCCTGGGATCACGACCTGAGCCGAAATCAGGAGCCAGATGCCCAACCGACTGAGACATCCAGGTGCTCTGAAAACCTTGAGGGCTTCAAAAGTACATCCCCCTGTCCAGAGCAGATTTTTCTTCCTTAACTAAAAGTGAAGAGGGGAGCCTGGGTGGCTCAGTCGGTTAAGCGTCCGACTTCAGCTCAGGTCATGATCTCGCGGTCCGTGAGTTCGAGCCCCGCGTCGGGCTCTGTGCTGACAGCTCAGAGCCTGGAGCCTGCTTCCGATTCTGTGTCTCCCTCTCTCTCTGCCCCTCCCCCGTTCGTGCTCTGTCTCTCTCTGTCCCAAAAATAAACAAACGTTAAAAAAAAAAGGGTGAAGGAAAGAAAAACAAGTATGTGTGTGTGTGGTGGGGGAGGGGGGTGTAGTTAAGAAAATAGAGGGATTTCAAGGTTGGAGCGTAAGTTTGTTTTAGTGGTACATATAACAATTTTGGCCACTATTTATGATTTTTTAATATTTTTTTATTTATTCATTTTTAGGGAGAGAGGTGAGCACGGGAGGGGCAAAGAGAGAGAGAAGGAGAATCCCAAGCGGGCTCCCAGCTGTCAGCGTGGAGCCCAATGAGGGGCTCAAAATCCCAAACCGTGAAATCATGACCTGAGTGGAAGTCAAGAGTCGGGCTCTTAACCACCCAGGTGCCCCCAGTATTTATGATTTTTGTTATAAAGGGACCGTTGCCCCGCTTTTCTTTGGAGATTGATTTCTCCTATGATTGTAGCTGCATTTTTAGTATTGAAAACATGATGATTGAAAATATTATATAAAGATCAGGAAATGAATTTGATAACATTTTAAATGAATTTGAATTTTATTCTTTTTTTAAAGTTTACTTATTTATTTTGAGAGAGAGAGAGAGCAAGCAGGGGAGGGGCAGAGAGAGAGGGAGAGAGAGAGAGACTCTTAAGCAGGCTCCGCACTATCAAGGAACTGTGAGATCGTGACCTGGGCAGAAATCAAGAGTCAGATGCTTAACCGACTGAGCCAGCCAGGTACCCCTTGAATTTTCTTCTTTACTGCAGCATCTAAAGACATTTGAAAAATAGCAATGTATGTGTAGAACTAGTCCTTTTTCAGAAAATGCTTAGTATCCATAAAAACTCTCTTATAATACCGTAAGGAAGCCTGATGCCTATAAGTTAGGATTTTTGTATCTTTATCTAAGAGAGATGGGAGCACCTGGCTGGCTCAGTCAGAAAGACGTGTGACTCTTGAGCTTTGGTTTTTGAGTTGGAGCCCCATGTTAGGTGTAGAGATTACTAAAAAAATAAATAAGTAAACTTAAAAATAAATTAAAAAAATAAAAGATAGAGAGTGAGAGAATATGTTGGGGTTTTTTTTGTTTTTTTTTTTACTGCTTAGCTTTACATGATGTGGCTGTCCAAATTTATAAAGTCCTTACAGAAGGTTTAGGACACACTAGTAAATTAAATTATGCTCAACATATTATATTCCAGTTATTTGCAGATTAACTGTACATTTATTCGCTAATCACTATAATATTTATTATATCACCACATTTCTTAGTCGTGTTGGAAAAGAGAGCACTTACCGTGTCTCCATAGAAGTGATTTCTAAATGGAATACTTCCATCCTTTCATAATTAGAGACAGATTTCTAACAGTGTAACTAATTTCTCTGAATATGTCATCTTTTGTGATTTTTAAAAAATTTTTAAAATGTTCATTTGTGAGAGAGAGAGAGAGAGCAAGCGAGCAGCGGAGGGGCAGAGAGAGAGGGAGACACAGAATCTGAAGCAGGCTGCAGGCTCTGAGCTGTCCACACAGAGCCCGACAAGGGGCTCGAACTTCCGAACTGAGATCGTGACCTGAGCTGAAAGACGCTTAACCGACTGAGCCACCCAGGCACCTGGTGTGATATTTTCTTAATTTTTGGCCAGATATCACAATCTCCACTTCTTTCTCCTTTTTGTCGTTTCTTTTTTCTTTCTTCCTTCTTTCCTTCATTCCTTTATGTCTTAAAGTTTAGCTAAGTTTCGTTGGACGTGTTTCTAATCAGTTAAAGTTTAAGGTACGTAATTTGTTAATGAGATAGTCAATAGTTACATAATGTAAGTTCAGTTGAAAATTTTTCTGATGATCTAAAGCCTCTAAGTGACATGGCTTACATTATCTTCTACCTTGCTAAACACGTTTTAAAATAAATGGTTGGAGACTGAAAACTCGGCCAGTTACCAAGTGTAACTTGTTTCCGCTGAATTTTGGAGTGAATTTCCCTAACTACCCTAAGTGTTTCTATTTTGCATAATGTGTGTGTGTATGTGTGTGTGTGTGTGTGTGTGTGTGTGTGTGTACTTATAAAGTGCATTTCTTTTACCACCAATACAAAGAGTATACGGTTTGGACCAGATTCTACCTGAGACATGGAGGAAGACTGTCCCTTTTGCCTGGGGGTGGGGGCTTTTCCTCTGTGGGCAGGTTCTTGGTGGGTGAGTCTGTGCTGCTGTGTGCTCTGGCTGGCTGCAGCTTTGCTCTGCTCTGCTTGGGTCTTTAGCAAAGGCTGGGACACGTCTGGAAGGAGGTCAGGGAACGGCGGGGTGTTCCGTGCGGCGGGGACATCAGCCTGGTGACAGATCACCCGTCTACCTGGCTTTCTCGTATCCTTGAAACTCAAGTTAAATTATCACCACCCATGAGAATCTCTTCATAGTCCAGCGGTCATGTCATGTCGGAGGGTTCTTTCCCTGTTTATCTGAATATGCCTTTATGCCAGCACTTACTGCGTTCCCTTGGAATTGTTTGTGTACATATCCATCTCCCTCGCCAGACCGTGGACTCCCAGGACAGTGACTTTTCATCCCCGGACACAGGAAGTATCCGGTAATGACTAATGAGCTGCCGGATAGCACTTGGCACACGTCCTGTCTTACAGCCTTCTCCTGCTCCCCCCCCCCTTTTTTTTTTCTTTTAAGAGAGAGAGAGCACGAGCAGGAGAGAGGGGCAGAGGGAGAGAGACTGAGAATCTTAAGCAGGCTCCATGCTCAGCACGGAGCCCGACGTGGGGCTCGGTTCCACGACCCTGGGACCATGACCTGAGCCGAAATCAAGAGTCAGGTGGACGCTCATCCGACTGAGCCACCCAGGTGTCCCAGGGCACTTAATGCGGTTTATAAAATCCCGAACTGGACTTTGTTGGAGATGCCTGCTGAGAGCGGTTTCTGGAACTCCTATCAGCAGAACCATGCCGCAGTAGAACCCTTTAGCTGTGCTTCAAAGACGAGGGATGTGCCTGGCTAAGGCATGTACCATTTTGACCTGTCCAGTTAGGGACTGTATTGAAATGATTGGGACAGATGTGGGAGGCACTTGTCACCCGCACTTGCGTGTGAGTTTCTTGAAGACAGGGACCACATCTTGCTTGACTTGGGACTACATGTGCCTGGGAAGAGTGTTTGGGTCCTTTAGAGGACTTTCTCTAAGGGCCTCTTGACTCAAGGCAGCTGTTCCACTAAGTTTTTGTTAAGGGGGTTTCAACAATTGGGTCTTTTTTTTTTTTTCATTCATTGCAGCCACTAGGGGGCAGTGTAGCTGCATTCTTTTGGAATGGCCATCCTGGGGAGCATGCCTCCAGGCTAGATCCCCTAAAATGTGATGAGCCCCGCAACCGCCCCCCCATAATGTGTTGGAGAACCTATGGCATAAAGATCTCACCATCACTGTTGTTCTTTGCAAATGTGTTTCCCTTGTTTATTTGTGGGAGCTGACTGATTCCATCTTTTCTAAACAAGAAAAGGACCAAGTAGTAACCACCAGCTCATTAAGTTAATCATTAAGCCCAGCCAGTTCTGGAGAGAAGAAAAGTAAATAGGAAGAAGAAGAAAAAAAGAAAAAAAAAAAAAAAAACACCTTTGTGCACATTCGTGTAAGGATTACAAATTGGCACAATGCCGCCCACAGTGATTCCCATTGGAGTCTTGGAGGGAACAGTACTGAGAAAGTGATGGGACTGGTGTCCATATGAATGACAGACTTTAACCCTTCTTCTGAATGAGTCTTCTTTCAAGCTCGAATGGGCTGGAATCATAGACGCCAAAAATTAAGCTACCAGCTGCCCATTAGAAGGCATGTCCTTTTTTAGAACCAAGATGGTAGTGAAACGAAAAAGAATTCAAGACATTGCCTTTAAAAGAAAAAGCAACGACAACAACAACAACCATGAAAGTAAAAAAGAATGATTACTTTGCTTTTGAGTGAGTTACCATGTTGAATTCCAGTGAGACAGATGCTGTGATGTTCAAGGGTCTGAAAGCAGCTTGGGTCCTTCTATTTCACAAGAACTGCTTCCAGAGAAGTTGTAACGCCTATCTATTCCAAAGTTCTAGAAAATTAATTATATCTAAAACAAGATAAATAGTCCAGTTTATGGTTTCGTGGCATCTTGAAATTGCTGACCGAGTGATGGGGTGATTCAGCTCCCAGGGCATTGAGGGAGTCACTGACCTGGGTGTTAATTCTCTGCTGCCCCCCCCTCCCCCCACCCAGTGACAAGGGTCAGGCTCCCCGTCTTCACACTGCCTCTGTGGTTCACACTGCCTCTGTGAAATACAGGGCGATTGCACAAAGGATGTCAAGACCTCCCCCAGGTCTTGTTTACAATCCTGTATTCCTTCTCCAGGAGGTAACCCTTAGGGACTTGCGCTTAACTTCCTTCTGTTTCAAAAACGCCGCTATTTGAGAGGCAACATGAAACACCACAACCGTGATACAAATTGCCATTTCTCCATCCACAGTCTACCTTTTTTGCAGAGGGCAGGATCTGGCAGGGTTCAAGATACGGTCGGAACCGATACAAGAGGCTCTTTCCGATGACATTAGCGTGGATGTTACCGTTTAAACCACGTAAATTCAGAGTGTTGGCGCCTAGAACAAAAACTCGAGTCCAGCATTTGCCCTCTGGCTGCTCACAGTTGAAGTGGGTGGTGGGTGCTTATTCACGGTGGGTAAGAAAATAAATACACTGACATTTCAAGACTGCACAGGCACGTAGGCTGACTTTGGAGTTTTTGGATCCTGACGTTTTTCCTTCCCGCCTTCCCATAGGGAAGGAGTGAATGCTCAGGTCTTCAGGTGTCTGTCTGGAAAGCTGGTAGCCCTCCAGAAGAACAGTTCGGTGTGAAATAAAGTTCCACCCTTCACCTCTCTAGGAGATAGAACTTCTCCAGCCGTTTTACAGAAGGCACGTAATGGAAAAGAGCCATGTGGCCCTTGTGCATGTTCGGGGTTCCTTTTTGGTTCTTTCTTGGTCTTAGTGATCTGTCGGTGGCATTTGCAAAGGGTGAGATACCCAGTGATTGCCTGCCAACTGCTTGTCACGAATTACAGCTTCCTCGCAAGACGCAGACGGTTGGGTTAAGAGGGGTGGCTGGCCTCATGCTGTCTTCCCATAAAATCTGATAAAATCTCGGATGCCCGAGGGTCCAGGTCATAAGGCTTTTGGAGTGGGGCCTCCTTTCTTTTGCTCTTTCCCCACAGGGCCCATCCACACAGAAGTACTAGAGGAATGCTTGGGGAGGGGCGGGGGACGGAATACAGTGCAGGGCCACCACTGGCCACTGTCTGGGGCTGCCCTTGCTTCCTAGACTTTGTGGGGAGGAGGGCCCGCTGGGGCCCATCTGTAACTCGGGGAGAAACACCGCGAGCTCCAAGGAGTGAGTGCACGCAAAGCCCTTAGCACCGTGCCAGGCGCAAAGGCGCAGGCGAACCTTGGCCTCTGGATTTTAGCAGCACGCTCGAGGACGCTGGGGTAGAAAGCCTGGGGTGCGGAGGCCGCCAGCCCGGGTCTGAATCCCCCGGCCTCAGAGTATACCTTCGGGAAAGTCTGAAAGCTTCGATTGCTTCTTTTGTAAAACGGGGAGAAAGGAGGCCTTGATGCCCTCGCGGGGGCGCGCGAAGCAGAGGGCGCGTGCCCTACCCCCCTGGCTGCGGCTGCGAGCAGAGGCGAAGCAGGGCAGGCCGTCGGTGCCCACCGAGGACCCTGCCCACGCGCGGGCGCCCCGCAGCCGGTCCCGGAGGCGGGAATCCTTCCCGGCGGGGGCGGGGGCGCGCCCTGGCCGCCGCCGCCGGGAGTGGCCCGGGCAGGGCGAACTTGACCCCGGCCTGGCGCGGGCGCAGCGGCTGGGCGAGTCGGGGGGCCGGGCCCGGGACCCCGCCCAGACGGCCGCCGGGTCCCCTGGGCTGGGCGCTGCCGGCGGAGCCGACGGGGCGGAGAGGAGCGCGGCGGGGGGAGGAGTGGGAGGAGGGGGCCGGTCAAGGGAAGTGCGACGTGTCTGCGGAGCCCTTTTATACCTCCTTCCCGGGAGCCGGGCCCCAGCCGCCGCCGCCGCGCTCGGAGCGTCCCCGCGCCTCCGCTCCCGGAGCCGCGCAGCGCCCAGCCCGCCAGCATGTCGGGGGTCAAGAAGCAGAAGACGGTAGGCTGCGGGCCGCCCGCCCCCCCGCCGCGCCTGCCGGGGGCCCCGCGTCCCACTCCGCCGAGCGCACGAGCCGCGGGGCGCGGGGGAGGGGGAGGGGAGGGGAAGCGGGGGGACCCCCGGGCGGCCCTCTCCGCCAGCGCCTCCGGGAACCTGCGCCCCTCGGGGTCGCCGCGCCCGGGAGCGACCTCGGGAGCTTGCGCGGCGGGTCCGGGGCGCGGGAGAGGGGCCGAGGCAGGACGCTTCCTCCCTTCCCCAAGGGCCTCCCGGGACCCGCCTTTTCTTCCGTGTGAGCTCCGCGCCGCTGGGGTGGGCGGTGGGCTGAGCCCAGCCCGGTGCCACCAGGTCTGGTCGCTGGGCGCCCGTCGGCGACAGCCACCGGGGCTTGGTCCACGCAGCCTCCTCGGAGTGCGCTTTAATGACAGACTTCACGGAGGAAGCTGCCGCTGTCTACACCCGCAGCGCTTAGCCCTCCAGCTGGAGTCAGCTCCCTGTTGGCATCGGTTCCGGGCCCGGGGGTTCCTGGGCTCGGCGGGTTAGCTGTTTTGTCCGGAACTAATCTGCGCCCCCCCCCCCCCCGCCCCGTTATGGGAGATAGAGGGCTTGTCAAAGAGAAAAGTTCCCTTCTCACTTAGCAGTTAGGGGCTCCTGTTAATTTTGCATCCTAAAAATGGCAGCTGTGATCCTTGACCGGACCTGGGAGGAGCCTTGCGGAAGGCGTTTGGGCCACACCAGGTGGTCTGCAAGCCTTCCGTAGGTCCCAGCCCGCAGTCTGACTGCTGAGCATCCGTCCTCACCACGCTGCACGCCTCAGGTTGATGATTGTGGTTACCGCATGGGTTGACCCCGCTCCCAGAGTTAGACTTGAACTTGGCACATAGTAGGCGCTTGATACGTGCTTATTACTGTGATTATAGACTGCCTATTACTGCGCTATCTTTGAGGTCTGTTCCTGGCGGGCTGGGAGGAGACGTGGAAAGCCAAGAATTGGGGAAGGAGCCTGGTGGGGCGATTCAGGGGCTGCAGGGAAAGGGGGTGGGGGCCCCCTCGTTTCAGACCACACGACCCATCCCGGCAGGAAGGCCCAGGAGGAGGGGGGATGGGATCCGGCTGCCTTTTATAGGAGCTATTTTAAAGTGGGGAGACTCTCAGTATTGTGGTATCTTTAAAAATATTGTTAAGTGAAAACCACTTGTGTTTTAGCCCCATTTAGTCCGGTTAATTTCCGTAAAATTCTGAATGGTATCTTTTAAGTGATGAGCTGCGGTGGCACTTGGTAGCTTTGCAAATGGGGGTGGGGGTTAGTTCTTTCCTTCCCTGTTCTGATAGGGAGCCTCCTCAAGCCTTAGTAAGGAAGGGGTAGGTGGGCTTTCCCTTCATGCCCCCACTCCGCAAGAGCTGCTGGAGCGAATGGGGTTGGAGACCAGGAGCTTTCCACACTGATCCTGGGAACCGTGTGGTCGGAGAGAGTGTAGAAACGTGACCGCCAGAGGCTTCACTTTCTCTGGTTACACGTTTTGAACCTTCTCTTTTTCCTTTGGGGTGTGTTTGTGTGTGTGTGTTCTGTATAGGATTCAGTTAACACCTGAAAAAGCTGCAGGGTTCCTGAACTTTTATTTAGCCAACACGATTATAATCCAGGTACCAGTGCTCGTGCCCAAAGGGCCAGATAGATGCGATTGGGTCAGCCAAACCAGCTTTAAATGCATGGGAAATCTCTCAAGCTTTAAATGCTAACTCAAGATGTATTCTGAAACCTTGCAGTCCAAAGCAAAAGATATCCACGTGTGTGGCCTCTGAAATAATCATTATTTAGAAGTGAGTCTTGCTGCTCTAGGAAGCTCTCCTAGAGGGGAGGCTGGGCTTTTTCAGAGACTCACGGGAGCCATTACATTCTTTTCTGCGTTGTTAAAGAGGATGTTCAATATACAGTCGCCTGCAGTAACTTCAGACACTTGTTGAGCCCCTACTGTGTGTCAGGCAGTATCCTGGGATGAATACATCTCCACCGACAATGTTTTTTTTTTTTTGCCACATTTTCCAGATGAGAGACTCGAGGATGATTTTCTCACAAGCTTGACCAAAAAATGTAGTGTTCTTTAAAAAGGGAAGGTAGCACATTCTTGCTGGGCTCAACATCCTTACCATGAAAACCTAAGATGGCTGTGTGTCACAATACTCCCCTCCGTCCCTTGACTTAACTCTAGCCTGGCCACCAACATCCCCCCTACACACACACATACCCAGGAGAAGGAAGGAGTCAGAGCGCTCCAGAGGACTGGAAAGAAAGGCAAAGGCCTGATTCTTTCTTCTTGCATCATTTCCTGGATTAGCATTTTTCAAGGCAATGTTATTATGTTCAGACAATATTATTGTGTCCTGGAGACAGGAGACAGACAATGGACCTAAAAAAGACAGCTGAGATAGGAAAATATTTTCCAAAGGCCCCCACCAACCAATGGTTGGGGAGGGGGTGAAGGGGCATTGGAACCTTAGAGTTATTCATAAATGTAAGAGATGATCTACCTTTTATTATTTTATTTAGGGTTTTCAAGATTGTTGATTTTATTTTGATGAGAGGGAAGGAGAGCAAGCATGAGCAGGAGAGGTGCAGAGCAAGAGGGAGAGAGAGAATCCCAAGCAGGCTCCACGCTGTCCGCACAGACCCTGACTTGAGGCTCGATCCCACAAAGCGTGAGCTCATGACCTGAGCTGAAATCAAGTCAGACGCTTAACTGAGCCACCCAGGCTCCCCTACCTTTTATTATTTTAAAGATTCTATACAATAGGACATTATTTTTCCAACCGTAGCTACTTTTAGACCTATTTGGAGATGCTGTCCAAGGCAAGACATGAATTTTAGATGAGTAAACATTGGAAGGAAGGAGGAACCAGCGCTCCCCCAAAGGCCACCCTGTATCTCATTTCACCCGCCCCGCCGCCCGCCCCACGCCGCCCCCCCCCCCCAGCAAACGGAGCCTCATCTCCAGGGGAGGAGAACTCCAGGAGCAAGTCAGGATTCGCATTCAGGCTCTTGTTCCCTCTGTATCCTTGGCACATAGTACCCCGTCTGTAAAATGGAGGTAATGACCACTTACCCCTTACAATTCTGGTGAGGAGTGAATGATCCCGAAAAAAAGGATCTCACACAGCTCAAGGCCCGGAGCGAGCACCCCGGATGCGGTAACTGTTGTTCCTACACTACACCGTCCTGGTGGGGCAAACAGGGAGCAGAAAGCACAGGTCCTACTGTTCTGAACGCCGAGTACAGAAGAACCACCAGAATATTTCATAAGAGCACACAGCTGCGGGCATATAGAAGTGATAATACACACCCTGACTGTGAAAAGCTGGACAGGAGACCAAGGGGGGGGGTAAGCAGTGTGTCCAGATTATCAATAAGGTTTTGCCAACCACCTTGGCCAACCGAGAAAGGCCTTCGGTCAGTATTGGACTAACTTCTCTCCACCCTTCCTGTGCCTCCGGCTGTTTCCAGACCTGCCTCACAATGAATGTTGTCCAACTCGTGCCATGATTCCAAAATCCTCTTTTGTGGACTTTTACAGTTAAATGCACTCCACCCTGACATAGTTATCTGTGTCTTTTGTCCCTTTTCCGTTAATGCAGGTGGCTCTGTGGTTTGCTGAGGGGTGAATTCGGCGTAACTTGAATGGGGAATGGGGGCCGGAATGGATGAGGTCGATCTCCGTTCTCTGGGAGATCACTGCTTATTTCAAAATCTATCAGTAAAGAGTCAAGGGCCCTCCTTGGTCTTCGTGCTTGCAAGTCTTAGGAAAACACAGACACCAAAACCAAATGGATCTATAAATATAATGGTGTTTCAACTCCCCTTGCGTCCCCTGGGTGACTTGTTCATGTGACAGCGGAAAGGGCACGCATGCCCAGCAGCCTGGCGTACAACCTGGAACCAACTAGATGCTCAACACGTAGCTGTTGCACAAATGCCTACAGAATTCATCCCAGGATGAATTCGCCTTGGGCGATCTGTATTCTTCTGAGATTTCCCCTTCCGCCTGTCTTATCTACATGTCCTTGCACGGTTGCTTATTTTTGCCTGGGTATTTGTCATTACCACTGAAAAATGACTTATAGGGACTCTTGGAGGCTTAGGATGAATGGCCTTTTTTTTTTTTTTTTTTTTTCCCCTCCTCGGGGAGAGTTTGCTTTTGTTTCTGCCCGTGCCTGGGGCCACTTTAACTTAAATTTACCACTTGACGAGTCTCAGACCACCCAGGTGAGGTGACTTGGAGGTGCAGTTTGGCGCACAAGGGCCAGCTGTAGACTACAAGTGCTGACGCCCACCCCGCCCCTTTTTCCGGATTCCTCTAGTGCCGAGGTGGAGTGTCCTCCCTGGTCAGGATCTCCGCGTGGGGTGGGAGGCGGGTGTATTCTCATGCACTCTTACTTGCTGGGGGGGATTCTGAGCCCCCCCCCCCCCCCGCTCACCTTGACAAGGGCTCTTTTCATTCTTCTCCCTTGGACATGTTCTGGGCTTCAGTTTCTGATTGATTTCTCTCCCTGCGAGGCCGTCAGAATCAGTTGTGAGAATCAGTTCACACCTGCCCCTATCAGGACAAACGTAGCTCCCTGCTTGCTTGCCTCTTCCCGGCAGATTTTAACCTGGTGGTTTCTTATTATCTTGTCAGCTTTCGATGTTTCCAGTGAGATTATTTTATGTTGTAACTTGCATTTTTTTTTCTACTTGTTTCCGTGGAAGGAAATGTATATGACCTTGACCATCATTGCTGCAAACGGAGATCTCTGCCTCTTCTGGAGTCTCTGTGTGTCAGTAACGTTTCATATCATTTCTTTACCTTCTGTATTTGTATCGTTCTTATAAAGGGAGAACTTTAAAAACAAGGGGCACCTGGGTGGCTCAGTCAGTTAAGTGTCTGACTTTTGATTTTGGCTCAGGTCATGATTTTACAGTCCCTGGGATCGAGCCCCATTGGGCTCTGGGCTGACAGCTCGGAACCTGCTTAGGATTGTTCTCTCTCTCTCTCTCTCTCTCCCCCCCCCTTGTCTCTCTCTCTCTGAATAAAGAAACATTTAAAAAATAAAAATAAAAACAAGTGCCTTAAAAACTTAAATCAGTTTGCTAGTCAGAAAGATTTAAATTTTTTTTTTTAATTTTTTTTTCCAACGTTTATTTATTTTTGGGACAGAGAGAGACAGAGCATGAACGGGCGAGGGGCAGAGAGAGAGGGAGACACAGAATCGGAAACAGGCTCCAGGCTCTGAGCCATCAGCCCAGAGCCCGACGCGGGGCTCGAACTCACGGACCGCGAGATCGTGACCTGGCTGAAGTCGGACGCTTAACCGACTGCGCCACCCAGGCGCCCCCAGAAAGATTTAATTTAATCCTTTTTCCCTACAAAGTACTAATGTCGGGGTGGGGGGTGCTTACCTTGTCTTGATGGCTCTGCATGTGTGGGCGTCTTTTGAGATGGATACGCTCCTGTCTCATCCTTAGTGTGGGTCCAGTTCAAGTGCATTCCGGTCTGAAAGGCCCCTTCTTGCTTCCCCATGCCCTCCTGGGGTGCTGCCCCCAGCACCGTTCTGGGGGAGGTGTGGCGAGGCCGGCTAAGATCCTTGACACTCTCCGCCATTCCCAGGAGCGTGGGAACTGGATTTCTGCCCTTGTGTGACTGAGCTGGCACTGTGAGGAGCTCTGGGGGCTGCTGGGGTCTGTCTGTGCCTCCTCCCCCCTGGGGTCTGTCCGGGCTCAGAAGCAGGCCTGATGCCCTCTGTTTTCAGAGCCCCCAGAGCTACTCGGCCCCTCCCTCCTCAAGCCCAGTACCAGGCACAGGACACCAAGCCCCTTCTCAGACTCGCACCGGCATCTAAGCACCCTTTGCTTTCCATAAATAGGAAATAAAGCTTTTCAGGAAGGTCAGTTAACAATAACATTCTATTTGGGCAGATTTGGTCTTGTTCCTCTTTTCCGCCTTTTCGATCATCAAAACATTTTTGCACTTTAGAACAAATTAGTGCACGAGATGGAAATATTTCTTCTCTCTGCAAGAGGGCCACTGTCTAAAATCCTGAACCAAAACTTTCTTGTGATAACACATGGTGTATGCAATGACTTCCACCAGTTGGCTCGTGTGACTTCCTTTGAAGCCTTATCAACAACTCTTTCTGCATTTCAGATTTACTCCGGAAGTCCATTTTGTTCTAACATGACTGCAGCATAAACACGGCAGGTTTCATCTATCCAGCACCAAATATTAACTTCTGGCAATAAAACTGTATAGCTTTTCTAAACATTGCATAAATCGGTTACGTCAAATGCTACATCATTAAAGGTGATCGTTTGCTTTAAATATCTGGTGAACATCTACTTTATGTGTTTTGTTATGAAAAATAGTGATATTTATCCGCCAAGTGTCTGTGGCCAGTCCAATAATAATTACTTTTTTCCTTTTTCTTTTTACTTACTAAAAAAAATTTTTTAATGTGTATTTTTGAGAGAGAGAGAGTGGGGGAGGGGCAGAGAGAGAAAGAGAGGGAGACACAGAATCTGAAGCAGGCTCCAGGCTCTGAGCTATCAGCACAGAGCCCGACATGGGGCTCGAACTTGCGTACCGCAAGATAATGACCTGAGCTGAAGTAGGACTGAGCCCCCCGGGTGTGCCTTTCTCCTTTTTAATGTATGCTGGGTTTGTGCCTTGAAAATCATTTGCAGACTTGACTTTGAGACTTAAATAAATCACCCAGGGTGCAGCCTGAGATGTTAACCCCATAACCTCATTCCTCTGTACTCTCCCCAATCATCATTTATTTGTGGGTAATTCATGTCTTCCCAATTTCTAGCAAAATCAGCAACTCAAGATGTTGGCGATGATTTTTATTTTCTTGTATTTCCTACTGTTAAAAACCTGAATTCACTTTTTGGTCGTCCGTATGTGGTCCCATTGTACACTATTTTGTTTTCCGGAAGGTCTCTTAAAATCTTTCCCCTTTTTGTTTCCTGTCAAGTCTTCACGTATGTATCTGTGCCTTGGTTTACTCACCAATCATTTGCTGAATAACTTAACCAGGATCTGGTCTTGCCGTAATTAACTATAGCTACTAAAGCCTTGTATTTTCCAATTATAGTTTTTTACTCCATTCAAACTCTGTCATTAAGTCTTTTGTAAACACAGCATTTACTTTTTCTAATTGTAACACCCCACCCACAGCCTTTCTATTCTTTCAACCTTCTGCCCCAGTCAGTACTCGAGCGCTCTAGGCCAAAATCCACAAAATTCCCAAGTAACTTCTTATACAATTGTTTTTCTTCTTTTTTTTCTCATATAATTTTAAAACTCTTTACTAAGCTAAAATTTTAAATTATTTACTTTTTATTTGGGCTGCTCCTACTTAAAAAAAAAAATATATATATATATATATATTTAAGTTTGCTTATTTATTTAGAGATTGAGGGAGAGCTCGGGGAGGAACAGAGAGAGAGAGGGAGAGAGAGAGAATCCCAACCAGGTCTGGGCTGCCTGTGCAGAACCCTTCTCAGGGCTCGACTTCACAAACTGTGAGATCATGACCTGAGCCAAAATCAAGAGTTGGTTGGGATGCTTAACTGACAGAGCTACCCAGGCGCCCCTTAAAAATATATTTATTTTATTTTATTTTTATTTTATCTTTTTTGTTTTAATTTTTGAGAGAGCGAAAACACAAGTTGGGGAGGGGCAGAAAGAGAGAGAGACGCACAGAACCAAAGCAGGCTCCAGGCTCCGAACTGTTAGCACAGAGCATGACATGGGGCTTGAACTCACGAACCCTGAGATCATGACCTGAGCTGAAGTTGGAAGCTCAACCGACTGAGCCCCCCCAGGTGCCCCTAAAAAATATATTTTTAAAAGAACCCTAGCATTTTACTTCTGGAAGAAAAATTCAGAGCTCATCTTAATAAGCCCTTTATAATTGCGATTGATACACAGCTTTTAAAACCTTTGCCAAGGCTTGTGGCCACCTTCCTGGCCAGCTGGTTGGTGACACCACCATAAAGGTAGAACTCTGATCACTCACTGCATACCCAGCACTTTTGTCTCAATCATATGCTCTTTGGAGGAAGCCCAGCCCATTTTTCTGCAGCTTGGTTTCTTTTATTGACTAGGAAGTATTCTCCATAGATGAAGAAAAAACCACTCCCAAAGCTGATTATCGGTGAGTCATGAGTACACCCTGATTTAGCTTTCACATTTTGTTTTGACATTCTGGAGATAGAAAATACAGACCAAAGAGCAACATTCGAAAAATGTAAGGGTACCATTCTGAAATATTTTCTCATTAGCCGGCCTGCTTCTCGTTAGAAAATTCAACCCGCTCCCCCAACCTCACTCACTCTTCCTTAAGCCTTCTCATATGGTTTAATCATTATATCAAGAAAAGAGAAAAAGAGATGTCAATGATTATATGCTGTGCGATACAGATAAAACCGTATTCGGTCGAAGCTGGACCTTGTCAGTTGCGCATGAAAGCCTCAGTTCTTATAGTTCTCGGAATTTCCAGTCTAACCTCAGAATCCATCCATGTGTACTTCTCCTAAGTTCATGACCCTACCATGCAGTCAATTACGATGATTGTGTGGTCCTGCCAGGCAAATCTACCTAGATGGCGAGTCCCTGCAGGGAGTCTGTTCCTAAAGTATACAAGTTACAGATCTTGGGCCACTGGGTCAGTAGCAGAACAACGTTTTGAGTAGTTACTAAAAAGCAAAAGAAAAAATTGTATATTCATCCCACTGTGTTTAATCGTAAGGAGAGAGCTGATAAAACCGAGACATTAAAATACCACCTGAGGGATTTGCATACACACCAGGAGTTTTGATGTGGAGAGCACGTTGTCTTAGAAAATCCCTTCTCTGTTGTGACTTGTTCATCTCCAGCGCCCTTATGCGTTTGGCACCCGATTCAGAGGGTTCCTGTGCTTTAACTCATTTAGGCCTTAACAGCTCATGAAGCAAGTTTGTGAACAAATAGTCAGAAGGGAACTCATTTCACTGAAAGAAGTCTTTGGAGAGTTCCCCACAGGAGATGCTAAAAATCGTATTAGCTCCTCCGTGGTGAATAAGGTGTTTATTTCACAGAGGGAATGAGATTCAACACCCAGTAGCAAAAGCGCAGCTGGGTTGGGTAACTAGTATGCTTCATTTGTAAAATATTTTGGCAGCTGCCTCGTGCTAATACCTCACGAAGATAATAATGGATTCTGCTTAGAGATATTCCCCAGCACTTTTTAGAAAAGAGTGAATGGCAGGTGTTAGCAAATGTTGTGACCTTTACCATCCCACGCTTTTTTCCCTTTTGGTGACATGAGGTGAATAATGGGAAAATGAATTTTCTTTGTTTTCAGACACCACAAGTATGGGCAATAGTTTTTTGCTTATGGTTTTATTTTTTTCATTTATTTTTTTTAAAAGAGAGACAATTGAAAAAATTTTTTTAACTTTTATTTTTTAGAGAGAGAGAAAGACAGAGTGCGAGCAGGGGAGAGGCAGAGAGAGAGGGAGACACAGAATCCGAAGCAGGCTCCAGGCTCTGAGCTGTCAGCACAGAGCCCAACGTGGGGCTCGAACCCACAAACCGTGAGATCACGTCCTGAGCCGAAGTCAGACTCTTAAGGGACTGTGTGCCCTTGTTCTCGCTGTGTCAGTATTTAGCAAACACGAACAGAATGCTTTGTTCCCACTAGAACTGCTAATACTTGAGCCAAGTCGTAACTGTGATTTCTAGATGGTAAAAGCAGACTGGGCCACCAGTGCATTTTTCATACAATAAGGATTTGACCCAAATGGAGGTTGAGGCTTAAGGATGTTGGCGACCAGACAGCGACTGATGGCACTTCACTGGGGACCGATGAGGGGCACCTAGAAGCTGTGAGATTGTAAGAGGCACCTTCCACCATGGTTGGAAGAAACATTTTGGGAGTTGCCCCATCCTGTCATCAGGAGGTCAGTAAAGTCCCGGGCCACCTCCTCAGTGACAGACAACAGGAAGGCCTAGATTCCAATTTCAAGGAGGCCCATATGTGGGAGGCTGGAGCCTACCCTCATGGTGTGAAGGAGAGCGGCACTGGCCGTGTGTACTTATAGGCGGGGCGAGACTGAACCCCTTCCTGGAGCAGGCTCACGCTATTTCAATGAGGAGAGTAGTGTGGAGACAGTCTAGAAATCACGAGAATCCACGTCGTCCCCGTGCCAGACACCCCGGATAGAAAGTTCCGTCAAAAGGATGTGTCGTACCTGCACAGGTAGCTACTTTAACGAGTGGAAAAACCGGAGTCATCATGAGTACCTGATTTCTTCCTTTGTGTGTGTGTGTGTGTGTGTGTGTGTGTGAGTCCACTGTTTAATAAGCCTTTTAAACGCCACGCAGTGATACGAGTTCTTGATTACATTATAAATCTCCCTCAGGGTTCAGAAAGGTATCTCATTGATCCATCTGGGTTCCCTAAACAGAGGGAGGGACAGACATTAACTCAGGGACTTTCCAGAGTCTTATCTCACAGTGACCTACGAAGCACTTGCTGTTTTCGTCCAGTTTATAGTCCAGGACGCTCAGGCTCGTTGGGGTTACGTAACTTGCCTCGGGACACGCGGCTGTAAGTGGCCAAGCTGGGCCAGACGTGTCTTCAATCATTCTCTTTCTTTTGTGCCTTACTGTAACGGATGTGACGGATACTAAGACTCTCCGAGTGAGGATTATTCCGATCCTTTAGACATCACTTTTAGATCCCGTCTCCGTGGATGCGGATGAATGCCGCGACGAAACCAGCAAGATGCTGCGCTTCCCTCGAAAGGAAGGTCCCTCAGGGGCTTTCTGGAATGTGGTGTGCTCCTCAGAAGACGTGGACTTTAGCAAATGCCGTTAAAAGGCAGTAAATTCTAGTTTGGATGAGGCTCTGCGGCCAGCGTTGGGAACAGTGATGTTTGGAATCCAACCCAGCATCTCGCTCGAGTAACACAAAGCTCCAGTGTTCCAGGGGGTGAATGCGTACACTCAGGAGTAAGTGTCCGTAGAAGTAATTGCAGTGACTCACATGTAAGCGTAGCCTTTGCCTTGTTCGTTATGTGAGCGCCGCACAGGCAAGCCCTCATGGGCTACGCGTCCCCAGAGCCCCCAGGCTGCGTGCCTGGCCTCTGCGCGTGCTAGACCAGCACAGAATTTTAATCCTTCACCATGCGAGGGGCCCGTATCCTAGGCACAGCTCCTAACCGGGACCAGTCGCAAAAGTGAAAAAAAGATACAGAGGGGTATCAACACAGCCTGAGGCCCACCGTGTACAGGGCCGGTGTTTGGAAGGGCGACTGAGACCTGTGTCAAGCCCCCGAACCGCGCAGTTTGGGGCACGTGCTGAATGCAGTCACGTGTCTCGGGGAGACGCGATTTGATGTGTGCTGTGTTGGCACAGGGGCGAGTGTCGCGTCCCTGATCTGTAGGGGGCCTCCTCTGGGCCGTGCACGCTCCCTTTCTTGCATCACACTCTTCTCACTGATCCGAGCAGCTCTCCAGAATGGGTAGATCACAGATGAGGACGCTAAAATAAAGAGATGGGGACGGGGGCAGGGCGCCCGGGTGGCTCAGTCTGTTCAGCGTCCGACTTCGGCTTAGGTCACAATCTCACGGTTTGTGGATCTGAGCCCCGCATCGGGCTCTGTGCTGCCAGCTCGGAGCCTGGAGCCTGCTTCGGGTTCTGTGTCTCTCTCTCTCTCTCTCTCTCTCTCTCTCTCTCTCTCTGCCCCTCCCCTGCTCATGTTCTGTCTCTCTCTCTCAAAAATAAATAAGCTTTAAGAGACAGGGCCTTCTTGGGAACCAGTGGCAACCCCAGGTTCCCAGGGCCCCTCGCACCTCATTTTGTCTCCGCAGACAGAGGCTCAGGGACATCGGAGGGATTATTTGAATGAATTTGAATATTTGAATTCTTCCCGGGATTGCACCAACTCACTGTGTGTCATGAGACATTACGTGGTCTCGTTTCCATCGAGAGAGCTCGGGCTGTAACACCCATAACAGGTGGATTAAGTGCTTGTGATAATTATCCATGTGTTTATATGTCCCTCCAGGACTAACACATGATCCTGGACACAGGGAAAGTTGTATATTCAGGTTTACTACTGTGTGTGTGTGTGTGTGTGTGTGTGTGTGTGTGTGTGTGTGTGTATGTGTGTGTTTATTTTAACGAGGAGACTGGGAGCTCAACCATTTCTTTGCTGCTAATTCTTCCTGGATTATGCTCTTATTTCCATGGAGCATAAAAATTCTGCCCTTTTTATGGTGTCATCCTGGTTGGCTTTGTGAGCAGGTGCCTATAAAATGTGGAAACGGTAATTATCTCAAAAAGTGACTGTAGATAGAAACTTGAGGAAAGAGATGGCTGGGTGTCCAGGAGATCTCTGGGTGGGGGTGGGTGACCCTGTGTGCTAGGAGTTAGGAAATTACGTCCTTGGCCCCCAACCCAGCCCCTCCCCTGTTTTGCTATAGCCTGTAAGCTAAGAACAGTTTTTACATTTCTTTATATGGTTTGGTAAGAAAACAAAAACAAAAAAATAAAATCAAAGGAGGAATTCTATTTCGTGACGTGTGAAAAGTATATCAGATTTGGGGTGCCTGGGTGGCTCAGTCGGTTAAGCGGCCGACTTCGGCTCAGGTCACGATCTCGCGGTCCGTGAGTTTGAGCCCCGCGCCGGGCTCTTTGCTGACAGCTCAGAGCCTGGAGCCTGCTTCCGATTCTGTGTCTCCCTCTCTCTCTGACCCTCCCCCGTTCATGCTCTGTCTCTCTCTGTCTCAAAAATAAACGTTAAAAAAAAATTTTTTTTTTAAAAGTATATGAGATTTAAATTCCAGTGTCTATAAACCAAGCTTATTGTAACTCAGCAATGCCCGTTCATTTACACATTGCGGCTGCTTTCGTGGTAGAGATGTGTCTGTGCAATAGACCACGTGGCCTGTGAAACTGAAAATATTTACTGTCTGACCCTTTGTGAAAAGTTTGCCGTTTCCTGCTGTTGACAGTGGGGGGTCAGTGTGCTGAGTTCTGACTTACTCAGGTCCCTGGCCTGTCAGCCTAGCCCTCCCATCTGCGTTCAGAGGCCTGAGTGCCTAGCCTTCCTTTTCGAGCCCCCCCGCCTCGAACTGTGTTTGGTTATTTTTGAGACTGAGAGCAAGTAAGGGAGGGGCGGGGGGGGGGGCGGGGAGAGGGAGACACAGAATCCAAAGCAGACTCCAGGCTCTGTGCTGACACCTTAGAGTCTGACACGGGGCTCAAACTCACAAGCTGGGAGATCCTGACCTGAGCCGAAGTCAGACGCTTCACCGACCAAGCCACCCAGGCGCCCCTACCGTTGCCTTGTTTTTTAAAAAAATTACTTTTAAAAAGGTTCCTAGAAACTCCTTGTCATTTCTCCCGTAATGATACTCTTGAGGTTATTGTTCATTTATTGTGACACGTGGTATTCTCTTTACAGAGACCCATGGGAGAAATTTCTATCTGGTCAAAGTACCAGAAAGGTTCTATTTTTCTGACGTGTTTGTTTGCTGTGTTTTGTTTTTGGCATCATCCTTTGGAAACTGTAACTTGTGCAACTGTCTGGCTTTTCAGCCTCAAGATGCCTGCCAGCAAGCTCAGAAGTGAATTCGAGGCTCACTTTCCTTTTTTTTTTTGTAGTAGATTTATGTTTGCTGCCATTTCGCCGTACGTCCTGTGTTCCTTTCCCATCTCTGTCTCCTACGTTTCCGATTCGTGAGCGTTTGCTCCGCTTCTTGCATCTTACAAGTCACTGTACGTTTTTTAAGGAACTCTGCAGAACGCATTAAATTCAAAATCAGATGCATTTGAATTTTGGTTCCAGAAAATCATGGAGCTGTCCTTACGGTCCCATCTCAGAGAGCACTGCACCCTCTCTCTCTCCCCGTTATTTTGCGACTGTTCAGGGCTCTGCGTCTGCAGGGCCTTCGACACCAGTCCCTGAAATGTTCACTGGGTGCTCTGGGGTCTAATGTTCCACCTTTCCTGCACGCCTATAAACAAATCACTTCAGGATGGATAAAGGCATAGATCAAAGGTCCTTCCTCTAGAATCCAGAGAACTCAGGACAATTGTGAACAGAGATGAGGATGATATTTTCTATGACCTCCAACAGAAAGTATCGCTTCTTTGCATGAGGAACCCACCCGACGAACCACGGTAGCATTAGCAGTAGTTCTGATTATGTCACTGAGAGAAACCACAGACGTTTTCATTAGGTCACATTAGGTCGTTGCTGATGTCACCCAAGATACCTGTGTCTTTTACTCTACTGCAAAATGAAGACACCTGTTGTGGCAGTCTGAAGAACTAGAGCTTGTTACGTAATAAGTTGATAAGGAAGGATAGTTATTACTGTATTGTAATTCAAAAAACCCAGTTCTCATAGCTACGGTTCATTGTTTGTCTTTGCAACCCTTTGGAATGTATTGAGTGCACTTGAAAACTTTTCTTTTTTTCTGAGAAGGGATCGATCTGGCTTCCGTCGCAGCTCGCTACCGAGGGGTTTCTTGACTCAGAAAAGAGTAAGAAACCTCTGTGCACGGGTACATTCATGCGCGCACACCGCCTCGCACTGTTTCATAGCGTCCACGGACCTCCTACAGGGCCTATGTCTAACGTCCGCAGTTTGAGAATGCATGCCCTACTGACTAGAATTCAAGGCAGTGGCAGGCCAGGTGAAGGAGGGTTTTTATCTTGTTTTATTATTTTTTTTTTTTAATTTTTTTTTCAACGTTTTTTATTTATTTTTGGGACAGAGAGAGGCAGAGCATGAACGGGGGAGGGGCAGATAGAGAGGGAGACACAGAATCGGAAACAGGCTCCAGGCTCTGGGCCATCAGCCCAGAGCCCGACGCGGGGCTCGAACTCACGGACCGCGAGATCGTGACCTGGCTGAAGTCGGACGCTTAACCGACTGCGCCACCCAGGCGCCCCTATCTTGTTTTATTTTTTAAGGCTCCATTCAAGTGGATCACTCAAAGGCACAGACCTACAAATCCCGTCCCAGTCATGTTATTGGTTCTGGCTGTAATGGTTACACGTCCTCTCCTTCCTCCAGAAAACTACGAGGGTATCTGTCCCTATAAAACAGTCCTCTTGGCTTTTGCCCTATCAACTCTTAGAATTTTCCAGTGAGAGATTAACAGCCTACTTTCATGCTCGTTGATTTATAGTTCGTATTAAAAAGAGAGTTGAGGGGCGCCTGGGTGGCTCAGTCGGTTGAGCGTCCGACTTCGGCTCAGATCATGATTTCTCAGTTTGTGAGTTTGAACCCCGCGTCGGGCTCTGTGCTGACAGCTCAGAGCCTGGAGCCTGCTTCGGGTTCTGTGTCTTCCTCTCTGTCTCTCTGCCCTCCCCCAGCTCTCACTCTGTCTGTCTCTCTCTGTCACAGAAATAAACATTTAAAAAATTAAACAAAAATTTTTTTAATGTTTGTTTGTTTATTTATTTATTTATTTATTTATTTATTTATTTATTTATTTTGAGAGACAGAGAGTGTGAGCAGGGGAGGAGCACAGAGAGAGGGAGACACAGAATCCGAAGCAGGTTCCAGACTGAGCTGTCAGCACAGAGCCCGACGCGGGGCTCAAACCACATGAGATCATGACCTGAGCCGAAGTCGGACGCTCAACCGACTGAGCCACCCAGGCACCCCTAAAAAAATGTTTTTAAAGAGATTTGAGTCTCTGACTTTTCAGAGCTCGATACGTATGTATGCCATAAGTTTGGAATTGGATTACAAGTTCGAACACCACCAGAGGCTAATGACATAATACCTTTCATGTGGTTCTGGGCTGCGAATGGTTCTGTTACTGTTTTTATTGATCAAGAATATTTATTGTTCACGTACAGGGAAGCCAAGTTTCACTTGAGAAGACCGTTCTCTGCTGATACCTATGTGCTCTGAGTCCCTGGTTAGAATTCTCTTTACGCTTGCCTGTGTCTTGTGTGGTCTTGTGTTCCATCCAGTGTGCTCATGCTGATTGCTTCCCTTCATTAACGAGACCTGGCTGCAACCTTAGAGACCATCTGTCTTGTCCAGTGTTTTTCAACCCTGCTAAGCTTCCCAGAATATTGATGCCTGGACCCCACTCCCAGAAAATCCGACTGGATTGGGGTCTGTGTTGGTTTCTTTAAAAGCCAGCTAGAAGATTCTGTGGATCCCCCCCAGCTGGAGAAACGTGGCCTGGCCTATTTCCTTCTCTGTACAGATGGGGAGCACTGTGACAGGCCTGAGGCCCCCCCAACTAGCTAGTAACAGACGGGTTTCTCCACTTCAGGATGATACTTACTTTTCAGATTTTTTTTTTTTTTCCAGATATGTTAGGCCATTTCCCCGCAAAGGCAGGCTTCTGTGATCGCTGCATTGCTCGCGGAATATTTAAAATTAACTACTGCAGCTGGAATGTTTAAAAGCTTGCCAGGCCTGTCCTGTTTCACCATTACCTAATGAGCAGACAGCTTTCTGGAAAAACCTGGAGAGCGTTGTCTTAGTCAGCTGTTGTTGGCTTGTGGTGACTGTCTATTCCTTGGAAAGTTGCCCTGTTGCCTATTCTCACATCGCATTCAAGAGACTGGCCCATTCTCGTGGGCAGCTTGTGATTGTTGAGCGTGGAAGTTTCCAGACCTCCCTGTTGAACCTAGTGGGTTCTGATGGGAGTAAATCTAAAAGAACCCCTTTGTCATGTTTGATGGAGTTGCGTCGTAAGAAGCCACATGGGGAGAACTCTCCAAAAATGCCTTTGCTTCGTGAGTCGTGAGTGTAAATTGAGCATTTCTGGGAAAAATACGTAAGGACCTCATGGGCCTCATGGGCAGATACGCTGTCCATTTATGTATTTCGTGCCTATCTTCTTTCTGTAGATGATTTATTTATTTTTTTTAATGTTTATTTATTTTGAGAAAGAGGGTGCAAACACGGGAGGGGCAGAGAGAGAGGGAGAGAGAGAATCCCAAGCAGGCTCCGCACTGTCAGCGCAGAGCCCGGCGTGGGGTTTCAACTGTGAACCGCGATCGTGACCTGAGCTGAAAAGAGTGGACGTTTAACCAGCTGAGCCACCCAGGCACCCCATTTCGTTCCTATCTTCTAAAATTGCTTAGAATGGGGGCGCCTGGGTGGCGCAGTCGGTTAAGCATCCGACTTCAGCCAGGTCACGATCTCGCGGTCCGTGAGTTCGAGCCCCACGTCAGGCTCTGGGCTGATGGCTCAGAGCCTGGAGCCTGTTTCCGATTCTGTGTCTCCCTCTCTCTCTGCCCCTCCCCTGTTCATGCTCTGTCTCTCTCTGTCCCAAAAATAAATAAACGTTGAAAAAAAAATTAAAAAAAAATAAAATTGCTTAGAATGAATCAAATTAATTTATAACCACTGTACCTTTTCCACCCAAGTTAATAGACTCCTTGTCTCGGTTTATCTGAGGGTTTTGATATATGGGTTTTAATCAGCTTTATTGATCTCATTAGGTTTAAAAATTAGTAAGTTGCTATATATAGCAGTAACCTTCATAGAGATTATTCATTCTTGTTTGCTTTTTAATTTTGATTTTTTGAGGGAGAGAGCGCACAAGTGGGGCACAAGAGGGGCAGAGAAAGAGGGCAACAGAATCCAAGCAGGAGCCACTCTCAGCACTGAGCCCGACGCGGGGCTCGACCTCAAGACGGTGAGATCGTGACCTGAGCGGAAATCGAGAGTCGGACGCTTAACCACCTGAGCCACCCAGGCAACCTGAGATTATTCATTCTTAATGCAGCAAATAAAAGAAAAAGTAGACTTTCATTTAATACAGATACATAGACTTAAAAAGATTAGATGAATCAAGCTCATGGCAGTTCTTAAGTTAATGGCATGCTTTCTGATTTACGCTTGGTTTCTTTAGGATGGCAACTTTTCCTTCTGTCTTATTTTGAAGTGCATTTGGTTACAACTGTCTTGAACACCATGTGCCCATTTATACGAAACTCAGAAGAAATTCAAAATGATCCTTTTAGTATAAATCTCCTATATAACTATCAGGAGGAAAAACAAATTTCACCTGTAGCGGGTCAATATACCTTGGGATCAGAAATGAACAGGGGCACCTGGCCGGCTTAGTCGATAGAGTGGGGGACTCTTGATCTTGGGGTCATGAGTTCAAGCCCCATGTTGGACATAGAGCCTACTTAAAAAAATGACCGAGACCAAATGGCTTGGTGTCTTGGAAGCAGTTGGCACCCGACCCACACGATGTGCAGAGACACGGGAGACCCATGGAGAGTTTATTTGCTAATCTGGACGTGCGTTTGCAAGTAGGAGACTGGAAGGCTGTGAGGAACTCCCGATACTTTGAGGCTTTCAGCGAAATGGTATAGTGAACTTGCTGGTCGTATGAGTAAGCCCGGGTCTGATGTCACCCAAGTCTGCTTAGATCAAAGGTCATTATGGCCACTCCACCCGTGGCCCTGGTCCACACTCTGCAAGGCAGGTCACTGGTCTGGAGGGGTCCCAGCGGACAGTGAGAGCATGGAGTCTGCAAAAGTCATTCTCCACGACTGTGGCGAGCAGCCATCTTGGGCACATGTGGTACTCTCAGATCTGGGAATTAGACCCACTATTTTCTTCTCTGCTTTTCTTTCTTTTTTTTTCTTTTTAAACACTTTATTTTATTTAAGTTTCTTTCTTTATTTTGAGAGAAAGAGCAAGTTGGGAAGGGCGGAGAGAGAGAATCCCAAGCAGGCTCCACACGGGCCAGCACAGAGCCCGACGTGGGGCTCGAACTCACGAACCGTAAGCTCATGGCCTGAGCTAAAATCAGGAGTCGGATGCTCAACTGACTGAGCCACCCGGGGCGCCCCGACTATTTTCTTTAGCACTGGAGCGAGCCTTCCTTGATTTGTCTCCTTTAACTCTGTTTCACACTGAAAACAGGCCTGTGCTCTGCAAGCATGAGTTGAAAATGGGCAGGGCCGGGTGGGTGGTTGTGGCTTTCTTGGTTTTGGCACCTGGATGACAAAGTGCCCGGGGAACAAGCTGTCATTCATCAGCGGAGCACACTGGATTTCTGTCCTGCAGTGAGGGTGGGCCAGAAGGAGTCACGGTGGAGGAATGAGTTAGCGCCCCTGTTACGAAGCACCGCGCCCTCCCGAGTTACCTTGAACGCCCCCTTTGCTGCTGTAGCAGCGATGGCCCTTATTTTTAAACTTTCTTTAAATATAATATACATACAGAAAAATCTATAAATCTTACCTGTAGTGCCCAGTGAATTTTCATAAGCACACCTGTGTACCCAACACCTAGACTGAGAAACAGCTGCCAGTGGAAATTCAGAAGCTCCTTCCAGTCTCCCTCTCTCTCTCTCTCTCTCTCTCTCTCTCTCTCTCTCTCCCTCCCCCAAGGTCACCATCTGATTAGTCCTGCCAGATTTTGAACTTTACGTAAAAGGAGTTGTGTGTTACAGACTCTCCTGTGTCTGGCTTCTCGTGCCCAAGTTGTATCGAGGAGGTCATCCATGTTGTGTGTGTGTGTGTGTGGCCGGAATTTGTTCATTCTCACTGCCGTGTGGCCCTGATTCTCCAACCAGGGCCGACCGGGTCCCTCCGGGGACATTGGCAATGTCCAGAGACAGTTTCTGGTTGTCACAACTGGGAGCAGGGAGAAGGTTGGTGCTAACCGTCCTGAAATGCACAGGACCGCCCCCCACCACAATGTATTCAGCCACGCATTTCTTAGGGCCTTGGCTTCGGCGTCCAGGAGCATCATACAGCTCAGCCCTAGCTTGGCAGTTCTTGAAGTCACGCTTACCACAGTCTCCTCGAAATAAAGAAACTTCCAAACAGGAGACGCTCTTCATTTCAGGTGAAGGTTAGCGTCAAAGTGAATTATTATGTGCAGTCTTAGTAGTAGACCAAAGTTACATGTTTTGGAACCGGTACAAGAATCCAAAGAGGTTCTGAGTGAGGGAATGAAACGGGCTAACTCAGGGTTTCCATCAAACAATGAATATGTGTAAGAATGTTCTTAAACACGGCTCCCTGGAAGTCTAATCTACACACTAGAAACTATTATGAATTTACATACTGTAAACTGGCCCAATTTAATGATGCAGTCACGTAATACGCGAAGAACCTGAGGATGCTTACAGCTGTGCAATCATCATTTCAATCTTATTTTATTTTTAAAATTTTATTTATTTTGAGAGGGAGGGAGCATGCAAGCAGGGGAGGGGCCGGAGTTGGGGGGGGGGGGGCAGTGGGACAGAGAATCCCAAATCCCAAGCAGGCTCCATGCTGTCAGCACAGAGTCTGACACGGGGCCCAAACTCAGAAACTGTGAGATCGTGACCCGAGCCAAAACCGAGAGTCGGACGCCTAACCATCTGAGGCCCCCAGGCGCCCCACAGCCTGATTTTAGAACATGTCCACCACACCCAAAACATTCCATGTGCCCATTTGCATCACTCCTGTTCCCACCCTGAGTCCCAAGAAGCCAACTGTCTATTTTCTGTCTCCAAAGATTTTCCGGCTCTGGATGTTTCCTGTAAATGGGATCATACAATGCGCGGTCTTTTCCGTCTGGCTTCTCTCGCTTGGTGAAATGTTCTCAAGGTCCATCCACGTTGTAGCACGTATTGTTCGTTCTTTTTTATGGCTGAGTAGCATTCCACTGCAGGGATATATAAGGGGTTGATGATAGCCAAATGAGGGACACGTGGGTAGTTTCCAGTTGTGGGCTATTGTGGAAAGCAGACGTGAAGCAGAGCTAGGCAAACGGCCGACACGAGGAGGCCTTTGAAATAGGGACATGATTCTGGGCCAGATGCTATATATCCTTTTTAAAGGTAATTTACACAATTAAAAAAAAAAATAGAATAGGGGATGGAAAAGACCGGAGAATGATACAAGGAGCATTAGGCCAACAGGGAAAAGGGGCCTGGCATCTTTGAAGGCATTTTATAACCAAATTGCAAGGCAGCAAAACTCTGCCTTAAAGGGAAGGAAAATGTATCCCTGGTTCCACTAAGAGAAGTCATTAAACATGCCACGCTTTTTAAATCACGTTTTTGTCATGTCAATTCAAAGAAATCCAAGTTTCCATCTTTATCCAGGTTCAACAAATGCCTAATATAAGAGAGAGAGAGAGAGAGAGAGAGAGAGAGAGAGAGAAAGAGGAAGGAAGGCAGATAGATGTGGAGAGGGGAGGAAGAAAGAAACAACAACTAAAACTTTTGCTCAGCTGATCCAGGTTTCCATTTTGGTAAAAGATCTTCCATAAAAGATCTGTTTGCTTAAGGTTTGCTAAGTGAGCTCGTTTGTGCGTCTGCAGAAGAGCAAAGCGGAACGCTCCGCCCTGTGCCCCAGCCTCGCCCGCACAAATCAACAGAGGGACGGCTTGTGAGGTAGGCACACAGAATCCAGTCAGCTCAGCCTTGGGGCTAATTTTAACAGTTGAACCAAGAAGACCCTTGTTGGGGGCGGGGTGGGGCAGAGTTAATAACCAACATTCAAACAAGGCGTCTTTATAATGTACCGTGAGGGGATTTCCCAGGGCTGTGAAACCACCTACCTCAATGGAAGCTGTCCATACTTGAGTTGGAGCTTTAAGATTAGGTCCTTGAGATGGAAAGCGTGTGTTTGATAACCGTGCAGAATGTTTGTGTTCGAGAAAAGTTAGGAAGCACGCAGCTGAAGAGACGTTTGTAAAAGAAAGACGGCAGTCACTGGAAGCGGGCATGGAATGGTGCAGTGACTCATTCCATCATCCATATCAGGCCATCTTTTTTGTTGTTTTTTTTTTTTTTAATGTTTATATATTTACTTTGAGAAGGGGGAGGCAGGGAGAGGAAGAGAGAGAATTGGAAGCGGTCTCCATGCTCCGCGTGGAGTCCAGTGTGGGGCTCGATCTCACGACCCTGAGATCGTGACCTGAGCCAAGATCAAGAGTCTGATGCTAACTGACTGAGCCACCCAGGCGCTCCCGTGTCAGGCCATCTTATCAAGTGAGGCAGCGCTGACGGGGTTGATGGCAGAGGTCGTGCCGAGCTCAGAAGGTGGGGGTGGCCCTCGTGCCCCCTCTCACCTCCTTGGCGCCGGGAACAGGAGGGGGTGTGCCTGTCCTCACAAGGAGGAGGGACACGGAGGACAAGCGTGGGCAGATTGACGCTGTGCTGACAGAGAGGGAGGCATCTGGAAGTCTCTCTTCTTCGCCCAGGGAGCGGGGAGGCTGCAAAGCCCAGAGATGCCGTTGGCCTTCTCCGTAATTCTGAGGCTACGGCCGAGTATCCCAAAGCGTGTAGCTTCTCGCCTGCCCAGAAGCACAACGGTGCGACAACGGGGGCCTTGTGTGTGTCTGAGGGGACGCGCCTCACACTCGCCGTGTTCCCATCGCAGAACACGAGAGCGCGGACTCGCTCCGCGGTTGATCCTGCAGGATTGTGGTGGCACCGTTGTGCCCTCGCGTCCATCCATGAGGGTTTGAACACGTGGCCGGGGGGTCAGGCTCACTAGCAGCTCTTTTAGGCTTCTTCCGCGTACTCAGCTGAAATATCTTCTTCATGTAATCCATAGAAGCAGGCAAGGAGGGAAGGGACACATAGCCTGCACAGCCATTTGATCCGTTGATAGTCACGTCGTCCCACTCCATGCACGTTGTCCACGAACTGCAGCACAATAGAGGTGCACGGTGATTTGAATGCATGATCCATGGAAACGAAGCCAGCCCGTCAGGTTAATCCTGTTTTGTTTTGTTTTATTTTATTTTACTTTTTCTTCTTTTTTTAATTTTATTTTTAATTTTTTTTTTAATTTACATCCAAATTAGTTAGCATCTAGTGCAACAATGATTTCAGGAGGAGATTCCTTAGTGCCCCTTACCCATTTAGCCCATGCCCCCTCCCACAACCCCTCCAGTAACCCTGTTCTCCATGTTTATGAGTCTCTTCTGTTTTGTCCCCCTCCCTGTTTTTATATTATTTTTGTTTCCCTTCCCTTATGTTCATCTGTTTTGTCTCTTAAAGTCCTCATAGGAGTGAAGTGATATGATTTTTGTCTTTCTCTGACTAACTTCACTTCGCATAATACCCTCCAGTTCCATCCCCAGAGTTGCAAATGGCAAGATTTCATTCTTTTTGATTGCCGAGTAATACTCCACTGTATATATATATACCACATCTTCTTTATCCATTCATCCATCGATGGACATTTGGGCTCCTTCCATACTTTGGCTATTGTTGATAGTGCTGCTATAAACATGGGGGTGCATGTGTCCCTTTGAAACAGCACACCTGTGTCCCTTGGATAAATGCCTAGTAGCGCAATTTCTGGGTCATAGGGTAGTTATATTTTTAGTTTTCTGAGGAACCTCCATACTGTTTTCCAGAGTGGTTGCACCAGCTTGCATTCCCACCAACAATGCAAAAGAGATCCTCTCTCTCCGCATCCTCGCCAACATCCGTTGTTGCCTGAGTTGTTAATGTGAGCCATTCTGACAGGTGCCAGGTGGTATCTCAGTGTGGTTTTGATTTGTGTTTCCCTGATGATGAGTGATGTGGAGCATTTTTTCATGTGTCGGTTGGCCATCTGGATGTCTTCTTTGGAGAAGTGTCTAGTCATGTCTTTTGCCCATGTCTTCACTGGATTATTTGTTTTTTGGGTGTTGAGTTTGATAAGTTCTTTATAGATTTTGGATACTAACCCTTTATCTGATCTGTCATTTGCAAATATCTTCTCCCATTCTGTCAGTTGCCTTTTAGTTTTGCTGATTGTGCCCTTCGCTGTGAAGAAGCTTTTATTTTGATGAGGTCCCCATAGTTCATTTTTGCTTTTGTTTCCCTTGCCTCTGGAGACGTGTTGGGTAAGAAGTTGCAGGGGCCAAGATCAGAGAGGTTTTTGCCTGCTTTCTCCTCGAGGATTTTGATGCCTTCCTGTCTGACATTGAGGTCTTTCATCCACTTAGAGTTTATTTTTGTGTCTGGTGTAAGAAAGTGGTCCAGGTTCATTCTTCTGCATGTTGCTGTCCAGTTTTCCCAGCACCTCTTGCTGACGAGACTGTGTTTATTGCATTGGATATTCTTTCCTGCTTTGTCAAAGATGAGTTGGCCAAACGTTTGTGCGTCCATTTCTAGGTTCTCTATTCTGTTCCATTGATCTGAGTGTCTGTTCTTGTGCCAGTACCATACTGTCTTGATGATGACAGCTTTGTAGTATAGCTTGAAGTCTGGGATTGTGATGCCTCCTGCTTTGGTTTTCTTTTTCAAGATCGCTTTGGCTACTCGGTGTCTTTTCTGGTTCCATACAAATTTTAGGATTATTTGTTCTAGCTCTGTGAAGAATGCTGGTGTTATTTTGGTAGGGATTGCATTGAATATGTAGATAGCTTTGGGTGGTATCAACATTTTAACAATGTTTATTCTTCCTATCCAGGAGCATGGAATCTTTTTCCATTTTTTGTGTGTCTTCTTCAGTTTCTTTCATAAGCTTTCTCTAGTTTTCAGTGTATAGATTTTTCACCTCTATGGTTAGATGTATTCCTAGGTATTTTATGGTTCTTTGTGCAACTGTAAATGGGATTGATTCCTTGATTTCTCTTTCTGTCACTTCATTGTTGGTGTATAGGATTGCAACCAATTTCTGTGCGTTGATTTTATATCCTGCCACTTTGCTGAATTCATGGATCATTTCTAGCAGTTTTTGGGGGGAATCTTTTGGGTTTTCCATATAGAGTATCATGTTATCTGTGAAGAGGGAAAGTTTGACCTCCTCCTGGATGATTTGGATGCCTTTTATTTCTTTGTGTTGTCTGATTGCAGAGGTTAACCCTGTTTTAAAGAAACAAACAAACGAACCAACAAAAATCCTGGAACGCCTGGGTGGCTCCGTGATTAAGTGTCTGCCTCTTGATTTTGGCTCAGGTCGTGATCTTCCGGTTTGTGGGTTCAAGACTGTAGTTGGGCTCTGTGCTGACGGTGTGGAGCTTCCTGGGGATTCTTTCTCACCCTCTTTCTCTCTCTGCCTCTCCCCTGCTCGCTCCCTATCTCTCTCTCAAAATACATAAATAAACGTTAAAAAAAAAACCTAGTGTACCCCCCCACCCCACCGGACCTCAGGTTTTGATATGCCTAAGCTAGGTGATTGCTGCCGGAGGCTCCTTCCACCTGCTGCCTGAACGCGGCCACGGGGCGTGTGCTTCAGCGTGGATCCTCCACGGATGGAGTCTCAGTTCCAGAAGCAGGGCCACGTCTCTCGGGCCCCCTGCCTGCCGCTCCCTGTAGGCGTCCTCGGGGAGCGGCCCACCTGCGCCGGTGACCGGTCCGGCCCGCCTGGGACCGGTCGGATGCGTGGTCCGCCAGCTCAGGGTGGCCGCCCTGTGTTTGAACGCTACCGATCCTGTTGCTTTGCCTGTGTTTGAGCTTTGGGTAAACGCCGCCATACAGCATGCGCACTCCTTTCGTGTCTGGCCTCTCTCGGCGTTGCGTTCGCCAGACCCACCCTATCGCGTGTCGTCGCGCGTGTGTCCGTCCTCCTTGCTGTGGGGTGTTCGTCCAAGTGTGAAGACATTGGCTTACTCGCCAGATGACTGCGGAGTGGCAGCTGGGTGTCTTTGAATATTGATAACAGTCCTGGGAGGTAGGTGCCGTTGCTGGGTCCATTTGGCAGCTGCCGGGAAACTGAGGCTTGGAGCGGCTTTCATATTTATGATGATGATGATGATGTTCTTATTATTATATTTATCATCGTTATTATTAAAACAAGTTTTGCAGGTCACTTGAGCCCAAGAGCCCGTGCTGTTCACCGTCCCGGTCACTTTTCTGCCTCAGTGCCCGACTGAGCCCTGTGGGGAAGCAGTTCCCGGGTCTGATCGTCTCCTATCCCCTTGAAAGGGTTCAGCTGTGACGCTGTGGCAGCGGGCCGGGAGACAAAATCTCTGTCACCGGGCCATGTGGACCCGTCTCTGCCTCCGGGACCAAGCTTTGTTCCAAGGAGAAGTTTGCTGCACTTAGATGAAAAGCTCTCCCACTGGTTCACCTGACATTTCTGAGTCCCCGGGAGATCCCATGTAGGCTGGTGCTGGGCTCCTCTTTGCAAAGACCTATTGAAAAGCAGGATTGACCCTTCCGAGGAGGGGGGAGCGGGTCTGTTTTGTTAGCACACCTTTGGTTTTAGAACTGTTAAGGCTCCACTTTTCACAGGTGGAATGTGAAGAGACCTGTTTGGGTTGTGGGTTTTTTTGTTTTTTTTTTCCCCCTCTCGTTTTTCCTGTATTGAGGAATTCTTTTTCCTGTGTGGAGCCTCCTCTGGCTCTTTGTAGGAAAAGAAATACCAACTCACATTTATGTTTTTTAGAGAATTTCCACGGATGTATTTTCCTTCCTCCTGCCTCTCAAGTGACAGGGCGTTCAGGTAGAGGTGGTTTAACATGGAAAAGAAAGATCAATTTCCCAGCCTTGGGTCCAGAACCAGGAAGCTGATGGGAAGTCAGTTCTTGGCATCTCCCTGGGGCGAAATGGCGGAGCACACACAGGGCCACCTGTTCCCAAGTTCCCTCATCCGTAGGACATGACATATTCCACTCCTTCATCCCTGACCATTTTAGAACAGGGAAGGAGGTTGCTGGATCTTTGGTGAGATGATGGCCAGAGATTCCGCACCCAGGAAGGCTCATCACTCACTTGGTTTCCTGCTCTGGAGAATAAGAAGGAACATTGGCCGCCTTCAAGTCTAGACGGAAGTTTCTGTTTGTTAGTTGGTTGTGTATGTGTATAGGGATAGGTTAAAACCAAGTTTGTTCTAAAGGCCTTTCATTCGAATGAAATATGCAGGCTGTCTACTGTAGAACTTCATCCTTTTCTTCCAGACACTTCTTTCTGCTGTGGGAATCTGTGAGCCTTGTCAGCCAGGAGAGTGTCAGTTCTCCAAAAAAAAAAAAAGAAAGAAAGAAAAAGAAAGAAAGAGAAGAAAAAAGGCCATTTTACTCACTGGTTGACAGAGGGGGAGAGTGTGGCCACCTAGGAATGTCTGTGTTGCTCAGTCGTGGATCCTGAGGTTGAATTCTCTTCCCCACAATGTCTCCATATAGTCTCCCCATGCCCTGCTACACAGCCTCCCCCCTCCCTGTCCTGTTCCATCCCCCTGCCCTAGCCCACGACTCTGCTCACCACCAGTTTCCAGGTAATGTGTGAAAGCTGCATGTTCTTAATATAGGCTATAAGTCTTGCTGGAAAAAATGATCTAGACTTTGAAATCCAGTGATGTCTGAAATTTCAGAACCGGTAAAACTTTAGTCTCTTGCGATGACACATACCGTGTTCCTGCAACCCAGTTGTTTCTAGCAGGACTTTTTTTTTTTTTTTTTTTAATTTTTGAGAGAGTGTGTGAGCAGGGGAGGGGGAGAGAGAGAGAGAGAGGGAGAGAGAATCCCAAGCAGGCTCCATACCGTCAGTGCAGAGCCTGATTCAGGGCTCAATCCCACGAACTGTGAGATCGTGACCTGAACTGAGATCAGGAGTCAGACACTTAACCTACTGGGCCACCCAGGTGCCCCCTAAGACCGTCTTATTTTAGATTTTCGCTGGTTAATTTACTTACTAGACTAGCGCACTCAGGTAAAGGAACTAGAATGTAAATATGCGAAAGTTTACACCCACTTCAAAAGGAAGTGATGATTGAATAGGAAATTGCACATAGTCTCTTCTGAATTTGATGTCATCTTTTAAATGACCGGATTTAAAACTGCCCTAGTAGGCATAATGTCACCTACTTTCCTTCATATACTGGTTTGTTCTAAGGTTCTAATCAAATGAATTGTGTATCCTTAAAGCCCTTATTTCTAGCAGGGTTGAATTTGATCAAGGGGAAGATGAATGTGTACTATGTAGTCAAGTATAACCTGGAGCCTTCGTATAAAGTAAAAATTATTATGGTTTAATCTACATTGTTCTAAGGAATTTATAACTCATTGTAAGCACTTTCATTTACAATGACACTAAATAAAAAGCTAATTCACATATATTTTTCCAGTACAAGAATTAGGCATGTGGGACTTCTCATAAATTCATCAAGCCTCAGGATTGCAAAGACTTTATACTATTTACCATTGAGGTTATATATTCTCTCTTTTATATATTCTCTCTTCTTCAGAGGAAAATCCTCAAGAATGATAGAAATTTCTAAGAAACAGAAGCCCAACCACTCTTTTTTTATTCAGACTTTCATTTTTTTTTTAAAGACTGACCAAAACAACTCTGTATTTATGTTCTTTCCTTACTTTTCTTTTCTCGCTTGACGTGGTACTCACGTTCCGTCACACCAGTTGTGTCCAAGCTGTAGTATAACCAGAAAAATTGGAGTCCCGACTGAAAGAAAAGATTGATCGATTCCACTACACTGAAAAAACTAACTCTGTGGCGAGCAACATTGTAAGCAGGTCATAAGCCGTACCAATCGCAAAGTCAGGGAGCAAAGAACCGATGGGAAGATTACTGCCAATAGAAAGAGCTCCTATAAATCAACTAGCACAAGACCAAGAATGCAGTAAGAAGATGGGGGAGGGGTACGAAGGAAAGCTTAAAAAGTAAATGAGTAAAGGAAATACAAACAAGCCTAACGTAATACAAGGTGTGCAGCATCATTCTATTCTAAAATAGAAATTCAAAGTAAAATCAGATTGAAATGCCATTTTTTTATCCATTAGATTAGAAGAAATCCAAAAGTCTTGATAACATACCCTGGTGTCAATGCTGTCAGGAACCTGGAACTTGTGTATCGATGGTGAATGTGTAGCTTGGTATACTTTCCAGAATCTTCTCTGGAAGGCAACTTAGTTATATGTATCAATATGCCCATATTGATTGACCACCTAGTGATCCTACTTCTAAGAATTCATCCCATAGGCATAGTTTCACATGGGAGAAATTAAGCACATGGTAATCCATTGCTGCATTGTTTACAGTAGTAAAACATTGGAAATGTCTATCAAAAGTTAGCCACATTATGGTATATCCATACCGTGGAACACTATGTGGGTAAAACGAATAAGAAAACTCTCTGTATGGAGGTGGAAAGATTCACCAAGATAGAGCTGATAAAGATGTGCAATAGTGTGGAAAGGAGGATGAAGCAATTAAACATTAAATACAGATTTTAAGTTTTATTTCTGTTCGCATCAAGAAACTGACAGGATATGGGGCACCTGGATGGCTCCGTTGGTTAAGCATCCGACTTCGGCTCAGGTCATGATCTCACGGTCTGTGAGTTCCAGCCCCGCATCAGGCTCTGTGCTGACAGCTCAGAGCCTGGAGCCTGCTTCCGATTCTGGGTCTCCCTGTCTCTCTGCCCCTCCCCCGCTCACACTCTGTCTCTCTCTCAAAAATAAATAAACATTAAAAAAAAATTTTAAAAGAAGGAACTGACAGGACATACGAGGAACTAATAGAAGGGGTTACGTATCTTCGGAGGTGGGAAGGGAGGCGGGTAGACCTTCTTGTGTAACAGAAAGTTTGTGAGTCATGTGGATATTACTTATTCACAGTTCAGTGTTAAAGATGAAGAATGGCGTGGTGCATGGACCCAGAAGCAAGAGACAGCTTGGGCTTTAGGGGGGAAATTCTGGGGTTCAGACTGACGGGTGCGTAGAAGCTGGAGGCAGAGGGTGTGCGAGGTGAGGTGTGAAACGACAGAACTGTCACAGCAGAGGGCCACCCACCGAGCCGTGTCAGGGCTGCTGGGTAAGAGTCAACCCAGGTGAGCAAAGGTGGTTTCTAAGAAGTCTTAGAATCAACAGCTGGGGCCAGAGGCTCCAGGAGAATGGGCCATGTGCTCAGGGGTGGATCTGGGGTAGAAATGCCCCAGTCATTTCTAGGAACCAGATCTAAGTCAATAGGAGTAGAGGTCGGGAATAAAGGTATGAAATACGCAAAACATGGGTTTTCTAGATCCTGGACTTGTCCTCTGGAGGGGAAAAAATGGCTTCTTGTAGGCAGCCTGTCTCCACTCTTGGGTTTTGTCAACCAGCCCCAGGCACGTCTTTGTAAGGAAGCCGTGGTAACGACTCACGTGCACCCCATGTCTAATGACTAAACTGAGTGTGTAAGACCCTCAAAGATTGTTCAGTTTGGAATAAGAAGACTTGGACTTGAGATTCTGTGTGACCGTGGGTCAAACACTTGACCTCTTGGCACCTTAGCTTTGCTGTCTGTGAAACGGACCTGATGGGGCATGCTGTTTTGTGAGGCTCTAGAAACTCTAAGTTTCGGTAAGGGACTGACCACTGAGATATTTTTTAAATTTTTATTAAAATTTTTAAAAATATTTATATTTGAGAGAGAGACACACACCGAGTGCGAGTAGGGGAGGGGCAGAGAGCGAGAGGGAGACACAGAATCCGAAGCGGGCTCCAGGCTCTGAGCCGTCGGCACAGAGCCCCACGTGGGGCTCGAACTCCCAAGCGGTTGAGATCATGACCTGCGCGGAAGTCGGACGCTTAACCGACCAAGCCACCCAGGCGCCCCCGGAGATATTTTTGTATATGCTTGTGTCAGGAGGGCCCCGTGCTGGGTGCTCTGCGCGGAGTTAGAAATGCAGGGCACGAAGAGCTTTATACAGCTGGAGAATCAGGGAGAATGCCCCTGAATTTTGAGGGATATGGTTACCTTTCTTTCTGTACTACATGTTTCGTGGCAGAGGAGGACTGAGCAGAGAGAATCCCTTGGGCTGTCTGGATAATTTTAGCTATGATCGGTCACTTCATTATTGTTGTATTATAATTATTAGTAATAATAACTATTTTAATTATCATTAACAGCAAGCGTAGCTAACATTCAGGGAGGGCTTAGCTATTGGTCAGGCCCTACTGTTTTATGTCCATTCTCTCATCTAATCCTTGTTACAGCTCAGTTAGGCAGACTGTTACGCAGGCGATTTTCCAGGGATAGGAATGGAGAGGTTAAGGAATTTGCAAGAGGCGTGCGGCTGGCAGGTCGGAGAGCTGGGGGGGGGGACCCCAGTCGCTGCCCGTGCCACCCATGTTTTAAGCTTTAGACCATTCTGCTGTTTGAAGGGAACATGCGTCCAGTCTGGGGAGGAGAGGTGGGGGCCGGCGCTTCTGTTCATATGTACGTCGGGTTTTAATTGATATTGTTGAGTTCATCTGCCAGGGCTGATAAGTATGGCTTAGCCCCAGATCTGTAACTCTGCCAAGATTTTGAAAAGATTTTTACCCCTCCTGTCACCAGTGCCCCTGCATTGGCTGCCATATTCTTCCAAGAGTAGTTCAGCATCAGGCCCTCTACCTGTGCCCATAATACACATTAGAATTAGGGGCACCTGGGCGGCTCAGTCGGTTATGCGTCCGACTTCGGCTCAGGTCATGATCTCGAGGTTTGGGAGTTGGAGCCCCACATCGCGCTCTGTGCTGACAGCTCGGAGCCTGGAGCCTGCTTCGGATTCTGTGTCTTCCTCTACCCCTCCCCCACTCACACTCTGTCTCTCTCTCTCTCTCTCTCTCTCTCTCTCAAAAATAAAAATAATAAAAACAGTTAAAAAAAATGGATCATCTTTAAAAAAAAATAACAAACCTTATCTTATGGACTGTCATGGGCATGACAAATTAGTTTCACTGAAAATACTTAATATTCATTTCAGTAAATTTTAATTTCTTTTAACGTTTATTTATTTTCGAAAGACATAGAGACAGAGCACGTGCGGGGGAGGGGCAGAGAGAGAGGGAGACACAGAATCCAAAGCAGGTCCAGGCTCCGAGCTGTCAGCACAGAGCCCGACGCGGGACTAGAACCAGGAGATCGTGACCTGAGCCGAAGTCGGACGTTTAACCGACTGAGCCACCCAGGCGCCCCTCATTCAGTAAATCTTAACCTCCTTCAATAGGCCAGACACATGGATTCCAGGACAAATGTGGGTGCAGACTCGACCGAACTCCTAATCTGGGGGAAGCAGACAGAGCTGTCGGTTAATAACCATAATTAACATCAATTCTCTTACATCAGCTAGCGTTCTGACGTTTGCCTGTGCGTTAAAATCATCACGTTTGTACTTCCCAAACAAACAAACAAACAAGCCAATTTCTCGGGCCTTACCCCACAGCTGCCGAATCGCAGTCGCTTGGGGTTGGTCTTGGGAATCTGTATTTTTAACATATACCCCTCAGAGTTCTGCAGTTAAGTTTGGGAAGCGAGATATGGGCAGAAGCAGGATACTGTGGGATCCGAGGGAGAAGCTAAACCCGTCTGTGGGTGGGAAGATGAGCCAGAGGCTCACAGCAACGTTGAAGCCACACCGGCAGGAGTGAGGGAGCATCGGGTATGTAGAGAACAGGACGTTACAAGGAGGGAGAATGTGGGTGAAAGCGCAAAGCAAAAAAAAAAAGGAAGGTTTGTTTTGGATGGGTGCCCGGGGGTAAAGGCCAAGAAAGGCGGTAGTAGGTAATGCTGAAAAAGGTGGTCATGACCCCCGTGTGAGGTCTGTGGACTTCAAAGAAGCCAATAGACTTTATTTTAATGTTTATTTATTTTTGAGAGAGAGAGAGAAAGTGTGAGCAGGGGAGGGGCGGAGAGAGAGGGAGAGAGAAAATCCCAAGCAGGCTCCACACTGTCAGCACAGAGCCTGATGAGGGGCTTGAACTCTCCAACTGCGGGAGCATGACCCGAGCCGAAATCAAGATCGGACGCTTAACTAACAGAGCCACCCGGACACCCCAAAGCCAAACGATTTTAAGCAAGAGAATGTTACTCTTGGTAAAGGAGGGGAGTGACCCGATGTGGGGGGAGAGGCAGGGAGTTCCGTCTGAAGGCCGTCCGGGATGTTCTCATGAACAATTAGCTAACTGCCAATAGCGGGGTGGCTTGAAGGGTATTTCTTAGCTAAGATGGACAGCACTTACTGATAAATTGTGGTTTTTTGGGGCGCCTGGGTGGCGAAGTCGGTTAAGCGTCCGACTTCAGCCAGGTCACGATCTCGCGGTCCGGGAGTTCGAGCCCCGCGTCGGGCTCTGGGCTGATGGCTCGGAGCCTGGAGCCTGTTTCCGATTCTGTGTCTCCCTCTCTCTCTGCCCCTCCCCCGTTCATGCTCTGTCTCTCTCTGTCCCAAAAATAAATAAACGTTGAAAAAAAAAATTAAAAAAAAAAATTGTGGTTTTTTTGTTTTAAGAGGGAAGGCACAGTAGGGTGGCCGAGCTTAGCTAACGGGGAGAAGTGAGGTCATTGCATGTGGCAAAGGAGCGGGGGGAGGGGGGGGTTGATGACAGGAGATGAATTCTGCCTTGACCCTGCTGCGTTTCAGAGGCCCTGGGGGACCGCATGTCGTGGGCATTTGGGTGTCTGAAGATGGAGATTTGGAGCCCACAGCGGAACAACGGTAGACAATGCCCTACCTTGCAGAGAGCCACTCAGGGTGCACGGGGGAAGGCAGAAGGCTGGCTAGGGGGGATGGGGACAGCTTTGGCACTGGAAGCCGCTGTTACAAACACTTTGCGTGCAGCTGTTTATTTATTTAAAAAATCTTTGATGTTTATTTCTGAAAGAGAGAGAGAGCACAAGTGGGGCGGGACAGAGAGAGAGGGAGCCACAGAATCCGAAGCCGGCTCCAGGCCCCGAGCTGTCAGCACAGAGCCCCATGCGGGGCTCGAACTTACGGACCGTGAGATCATGAGCTGAGCCAAAGTCGGACGCTCGACCGACTGAGCCACCCAGGCGCCCCCACGCAGCAGTTTCTTTAATCTGTCTGAATCTCCCGGTGGGCATCAAAGTCATATGGCAATGGGTTAGAGTCCTAGAATCCTAATAATAATAATAATAATGCCAGTGAGCTACAAGAAAGGCGTTCATGTGGCTCTTTCACAAACGCCCTTGGCTTTGCTCCTCCTCACTGAAGTAGGTGCCTCTCTGGGTGCACTCGTGATGGTTGATGGAGACACTGTGCCTTCCGATCTCAGTTTCGGTCCCTGAATTCTCGTCATCGAATCATCAAAAAATTATCAGTACTATACATTTAAAAGAAAGACTTGAGCTGGGCAGGATGGTTGTGTTTATCTCAGAGCATGATGAGTTTAGTGACCTTTCTTATCCTTAGGTATTGGCCTCACCCTGTACGTAGGACAGTCAGTGTGGCAGGGGAAGTTTTAATTTACTTGTGTTCGAGCACAGAGTGAGCGAGTTTCGCATGTGCGAGCATCTTGATACGAACTCTTCAGAATGGTGATTTCAGGCTGTTTCAGGCTGAGGAACTCTTTTAGTTGACGATGATACGCATTTTAGTTTGGCAATCTTTGCGTTATTTGTTTTGCAGTTGTGGTGGAAAAACAGTGGCATAATCCGTGAGAGGTAGTGCTTAGGAAGTATGTGGCCCGTTTAACTTATTCAAGAAATGCCTTCAATTGATGTCCAGTTTAATATTTTACCGGATTCAGGTGATGGTGTGGATTTCAGCACTAACTGGAATGCATTGAGTCCCATCAGCTGCAATGAGTCTCCGGAGATATGGGAGACTCACTAGAAACCCCAAGTGCAAACTGTTTCACATTTGGGGCAGATTTGATGCAGATTTCAAAGAATGGACGAGAGATTGTTTAAGGATATCCGCTTCAGTCCATCAGCCAACGGAATATTTGTCAAACTTCTATTATTCATCCAACAAATATTTACTGAGCACTTAGTGAAGCCTAGGTACTGCACATTTGCTATCTCCTTTTTATCCTTGCAGCAGTTAGCAAGAATTGTAACCCCACAATTTTGCAAGATTTAGAGCAGTCAGGCTTAGCTTGTTCAAGGTGCGAGGGGAGCCAGAATTTGACCCGAGTCTGAGCTGGCCAGCCTTAAAATCCGTATCATTTCCTCCTAGCTGGTCCTTGTCAGGAATATAAGATACATAAGCCATAGCTTCCCACACTTAGGGTTGACAGTGAAGTCTAAAACAGAAGACTTAAGTCTCTAAGCATGTAAAGCATTAGGTCTGCGTGCAGAACATCCAAGGGCGCCTGGGTGGCTCAGTCAGTTAAGCGTCCGACTTCGGCTCAGGTCGTGATCTTGCAGTTCGTGAGTTCGAGCCCCGTGTCGGGCTCTGTGCTGACAGCTCAGAACCTGGAGCCTGAGTCGTCAGATTCTGTGTCTCCCTCTTTCTGTGCCCCTCCCTCCCCTGCTCATGCTCTGTCTCTCCCTGTCTCTCAAAAATAAATAAATGTAAAAAAAAAAAAAAACATTTTAAAAGATTTTACTCTACAAAGTACAGAAAAAAGAACAAGATACGTATTTTAACAGTGAGTGAGGTCATTGTCCAGAGTATAGTAAATTACGACGGAGAGAGATGACTATGCAAATGGCATTTGTAACTTACGTAGAAATGCATATTCTTACTAGTAACTAATCTAGGAGGAAAAAAATAAAATAAAATTGCAAACACAGCACATGAGTTGGGTTATGTAGAAACAAGTATATGGCAGTCTGGTGGTTTTGTCTTTTTAAAAAAAATTTTTTTTTCAACGTTTATTTATTTTTGGGACAGAGAGAGACAGAGCACGAACGGGGGAGGGGCAGAGAGAGAGGGAGACACAGAATCGGAAACAGGCTCCAGGCTCCGAGCCATCAGCCCAGAGCCCGACGCGGGGCTCGAACTCCCGGACCGCGAGATCGTGACCTGGCTGAAGTCGGACGCTTAACCGACTGCGCCAGCCAGGCGCCCCTTTGGTGGTTTTGTCTTTCTGGAATGAGTTGGCAGTCCATAGTGAGACCTAGGAAATAGTTCATGACCTTTAATACTCAACCATTTCATTCTGAGTTATACGTCCCAAGGAAATAACCTGAAAGGGAAGAAATATAAATGCACATTGATAATTATAAAACATTTGAAGGTCTTCATATTGAAAATGCCAACAAAGCGAGATGTTTATTTATTTATTTTGTTACTTATTTTATTTTGAGAGAGAGAGAGAGCGAGAGCGAGCAGGGGAGGGGCAGAGGAAGAGGGAGAGAATCCTAAGCAGGCTCCGTGCTGACCGGCTGAGTCCCACGACCCCGGGATCATGACCTGAGCTGAAATCAAGAGTCGGATGCTCAACCGGCCGAGCCACGCAGGCACCCAGGGAAAGAGTTTTCTATTATTTACACTCTTGTGTGGCGTCAAAAGCCCGAATGTGCGTTATCTCATGTAGTCCCCAGTGATGAAGCTGTGACACAGAAGTCACCCGGCTGGAACAGGGAACGTGGGGTTCTGTGTAGGCAGAAGGGGGACCTGGCCGTGGTGGGGAAGGGTGGGCGCGCCTGGAGCACTTTCCGCCACGGGGACGCCCAGAGGACCGGCGCGGAGTTGTCCTTAGGCCGGGAGGTGGCTGTGTTTGCGCGGTGTGGGAGGCGGGAGGGTGCAGGAGAAATTCAAATCCACTTGACCATCTTCTAGCGAAGACGTTTCGCAAAAGTCCAAACGGCCTGGGAGCGCAGGGAAACCCCTGTCTGACCCACCGGCTCCGGCGTCCTGGTTCCTCTGGCTCTGAACCTTTCACGACACCCGGCTTGGATTCGGATGCCCTGCCCGGCCCTTTCCCCTTTCTCCTAGTCACGCAAAGTCCAGGCTGAGGCTGGGCCCTCCCCTCTCTGCACCACCCGGGGCCAGAGTCAGAGCGACTGACCTGGGGCTGCGACCCTGGGCTGTGGGACAAGGTCCTTGCACTAGCAGGGGTGAGGCTGCCCTGGGGCAAGGGCCATCCTGTGCGGGTAATTGAGGACCCAGCGGGGAGCCGACACCCTGGTCACTGATGAGTGGACCGAGGTGTGGAGTGTTTACTGGCTGGACCTTGGGTCAAAGGTAATAATAATCACAACAGCAACAACAACAACA
>NW_024412442.1:7185982-7328025 GCF_014898765.1 Herpailurus yagouaroundi
ACCTTGGGTCAAAGGTAATAATAATCACAACAGCAACAACAACAACATAGGGTGTATGTGTTTAACTCTTTGCCCCATTCAAAGTCCTGTCCTGCCTCACCTCCCCAGACCAGCCTTAGTGTGGACCCAAGTCCCTAGGTCGCTTCTGAGTCTTGCTGATTTAGACAAACAACCATGATTTTCTCCAGACTAGATTAAATGCCACCCGGGCCACGTAAGATTCACTGTCTTCCTGTGTGTCCTGTATTTTCTCTGATACTTTATATAGAGAGTCATTTTATGTAATCCTTTCAGCAACCCTGTGAGGAAACTTCTTGGCCCCATTTTACAGAGCAGCCGGTGGAGGTTCCGTGATGTTATTAACGTACGCAGAGTCCCAGAGCCAGGAAGGCTACGAAGCAGGTTTCAAACCCAGGTTTGCTGGACTCCAAACCCCATACTCACCCTACCCCTGTTAATGCTTCAGGGAGCCTTTCTGGGCCAGTGACTGGAAAAAGGCAGGGCTTTTTGCTAGAATTTTCCTAGGGACCCAGAACAGAAATACGCCACCAACGTTATGGTTTCTGCTAGGAAGCGGTGCTCAATGAGGTGCTGAGGCTGTCTGTTGATACACGCAGGGAAGCAAACATTTTTTTTTCTTTACCGTGTGTTTTGTTTTCCATAGAGAGCATTCTTTTTCTGACAGCCCCTTTCTTTCCAAAGTTTAGAACAGCAGCATATGCTCGCTAGAAGAGAGTAAAGGTTTCAGCAAAGCAAAGTTTTTGGCTGCCCCGCCCCTTTGCAGTTCAAATATCATTCGAAACATCTGTTTCTATTCTGTTTGCCTTTTGGAGAAAATCAAGGGGAGATATAAATAAGAAGCAAAAATGCTTTCCTGAACCAAAAAGCCCAGTACCTGGCCATCTGAAAAGATTTTGTTTGTTGAGACATTGCTGGAATGATAGAACACTTGTACAAACATCAATGATTAAGATTTAGCTAATAAAACCCCCCGAAAAGTCAGAGGTGAACTATTAAACACTACAGTGGGAGCTTTTTTTTCCCAGTGGATTCTGAACTGTTTTTGAAAACCAAGCACTTGGTGGGAACACAATTTACAAGATGGTAACAAAGTTTCCACAGATGAAGAAAGTTTAGAGTTTATTCTGGATCTCCACCTGTGGCGAGGGAAAAAAAAAAAAACAAAACGCCCAAAGAGAGCAAAAGAACATCTTTGTGGACAAATTCAGCTCTGGTGGGTGTTCGTGCATACAGGTGGGTGGCCATCCCTTAAGTCAAGGGTGTTGTGATTAGGATCAGAGCCCTTTTTTAATAAAGGCAACAGTGTGGAACAATAGAATTTCGTCATCTGAGTCTTGTTACATATATTCTTCTTTGCTTCCTTTTTTTTTTTTTTTTTATGGCTCTTTTTGTGTGTGTGGTAAAATTTACACGTAATGAAATGTCCATCTTAAGTAAATATTCCGGGAGGGCCAGCCGATGCACCTGTGTACTTCAAACCCTTGCCAAGACTTCCGACACTGCTCTCCCCTGGGGAAAGCTGCCATTCTGACTTGGGGTGTGTGTGTGTGTGTGTGTGTGTGTGTGTGTGTGTGTCCTGTTTTCCCGTTGATGGATACTCGGCTCTTTGCGGTTTTTGTCCAAATGAAGTTGTACGTTTTTGTGGATACGTTTTCTCTCGAGTCCGTGCCTGTGAAACGTTTTCTCTGGAGTCATTGCGTACGAACGCAATTGCTGAGTGGTACTGGAGGTTAATGTTTAGTTTTACAAGGCACCTGCCGGGCGTGTTTCCGGGATGGTCGTCCCACCTGACACCCTCCACTATTAACATGAGAGTGATGTCCTTGGTGCCATTCGATGTTAGCAATGGCGTCTCATTTGGGTCGCAGTTGGGATTCTCTCGTGACCCGTGACATCGAGCACTTCAGTACTCTCTGGCCGTTTGTGTGTCTTTGTGAACTGGGTGTTCAGATCTTCAAAGAGGATACACATGTATGTATGATACCCTCCAGCTCTCCGGGGTGTGGGGCCCCACTTACTTCATCTCTTCCGTCTATATTTCTCCCCCAAATGATGCTATCCTGCTTTGTTTAGTATCCTATTCCCGGTGCCTAGGATGGCCCCTGGCACAGAATAGGAGCTCATTTAAATAAACATTTGCTGAAAGAATCAATGAGTGAACAGATGAACTGACTTTTGGATCTGATATCCAGACACAGTTTCCTTGACTGAATGGCAGTGATTAACCAGGAAACAGAGAGAAAAGGAAATTTTAATGTTCTCCTTGAGCTATAAAGTACTCTTGGCACGAAGGTCTCAGGATACCTTCAGGGGATTTGCTCACCCGAGGGGAACAGATGCTAGAATATCTCACGAATGAATCTCATTTGACCTCATTTATGAACCGTCTCGTGCTTCTTGGGTTGTGACTGGGTTTGCTTGAAAGATGATCAGAGCCTCTAGCCTCAGAGGGTTTATGTGACTTAAACCAGATTCCACTGTGCCTTCGGCACCTAGCTGTTGGCTCCCTCTGGCACTGAAAATGCCTGTCTCCTACCCGACTGCCCCTTTGCTGGGTTACTGCCTCCCTGGCGGGGCCCCGCCCACCGATGTATGCTGCGTTTCTGAGCCCCCAAGGGCCAGCAGGGGGCTGGCTCTTTCCCCTTGGTCTCCAAGCCGTTTCCCTGGTCCTAACCCAGCTGGCTCCAGCCTCTCCTGCTGGGGGTAGACACCCGGTAATCATCAGCAGCGTCCGTTGTCTCGGAGAACTTGACCATGTATACAATATGTTCACACCCATGATCTCATACAAGGTCCCGAACGGTCTAGCTGTATTCCTCTTTGTTTTTTTTTTTTTTCCCCCAAACGAGGTGCTATAAAGAAGTAATTTAATTTGCTCCAGAGTATACAATTGCCCACATGTGGCCCCGAGTTTTCTCTGGGACTTGCTCAAAGAATATCAGTAACCACCATATGGGATACCCCCTACCCACTGCCCTAGGATCACTTGTTATTTAGGAAATGTCCACCCCAGACTGTACTTACTGGCTCATGTTACCATTTTTATTCATCAGAGTGTAGGATCAGGATCAGATAATCCGTGCCTGTACTGGCTGATTTTATTGCGGCCCACATAAAGACACTCGAGATTTGAATTTGCCTCCAAGACTCATGACTGGCACACTTCTGCTTCTGCGGGGCTTTTTGAAAGATGAGAAAGTTCACACGCTGACCCTTGGGGAAGTAGAAGCAGAGGGTAGTGCTTGTGAAAAGCAGCCTCGGGCGCTGGGACTATAGTCTGAGTCTGCAGGGAGCGAGCTGGGTGTTGCTGTCTCAGCGCTTGACTTCTGTGGTCGTGATCTCGAGATCGGGCTTCTTCCTGGCTCCGTAGAGAGAGGGGCTCAGTGAGCCCCTTCCTAGCACTTCCCCGGGGGCTGGGCTATCTGGGTTGTTTTCCACTGACATCCATAGCATTTGGTGAGAATATGCACTTACAGAGACAAAGGCGTTCCCCTAACCATTATCTAAAGGTGCACATGAAAAAAATGTTGTGACATTTATTTGAGAGAGAGAGAGAGAGAGAGAGAAAGAGAGCATTTGAGAGGGGGGAGGGGGCAGAGAGAGAGAGAGAGAGAGAGAGAGAGAATCCCAAGCAGGCTCTGCCGTGTCAGCACTGAGCCCAGTGAGGGGCTGGAACTCACGAACTGTGAGATCACGATCTGAGCCGAAATGTCGGGCGCTTAACTGACTGAGCCACCCAGGCGCCCCTAAAGGTGCACACTTTTATTTTTATTTTTTTTTATTTATTAAAAAAAATTTTTTTTTAACGTTTATTTATTTTTGAGACGGAGAGAGACAGCATGAACGGGGGAGGGTCAGAGAGAGGGAGACACAGAGTCTGAAACAGGCTCCAGGCTCTGAGCTGTCAGCCCAGAGCCCGATGTGGGGCTCGAACTCACGGACTGCGAGATCATGACCTGAGCCAAAGTCGGCTGCTCAACCAACTGAGCCACCCAGGCGCCCCAAGGTGCGCACTTTTTTTTTTTTTTAATTTTTTTTTTTCAACGTTTATTTATGTGTGGGACAGAGAGAGACAGAGCATGAACGGGGGAGGGGCAGAGAGAGAGGGAGACACAGAATCGGAAACAGGCTCCAGGCTCTGAGCCGTCAGCCCAGAGCCCGACGCGGGGCTCGAACTCACAGACCGCGAGATCGTGACCTGGCTGAAGTCGGACGCTTAACCGACTGCGCCACCCAGGCGCCCCAGGTGCGCACTTTTAAATGTCACGGAACCAGAACTTTTACAGTGTGTCAGTAATTGTTTTATTCAAATGACGCTTACAACGGGTGTATCCTAAAGGCAGCGTCTTTCTCTAAATTAGTAGAATTAATAAGTGTCTAAGTTTCGGTTAGGGATGACCGTTCACGTCATCGGTTATTTTATTATTTAGTTTATGTATACGTAGTGTATTATTTTACTAACACGCTACTGGGCTTGGTCTTACGTTGTAGGAGAGCCAGCAGAAGTCCACCAACGTCGTCTATCAGGCCCACCACGTGAGCCGGAACAAGAGAGGCCAGGTGGTTGGGACACGGGGCGGATTCCGAGGATGCACCGTGTGGCTGACGGGTATGTTGTGTTGATAGATACGTATGCATTTTGTTCATTGAACACTGGTGTGTGACACACAATTTTAAGGAACTTAGTGTAATATATTACACATATCACGTGTCTGTTTTAACACGGGAATGCGGCCGGGAACAGTGTGAAAAGCCTGGGCCTCAGCCCTCCCTCTGCCATCAGGGGGAACAAGGCCTCCATTAAGGCACTGAGCCTCTTCTTGGTTCACGTCCTCTCTGGCAGGAAAGAAAGGGACAGGTTGATGATGGCATTGCTTTCAGCTAGTTCTAAAGGATCCTTGTGCCCAAACACATTTACTGGCAGATTCCTTATTTGACAACAAGCATTTGGCTGTCTACGAAGTGTTGGATGTTTACAGATGTTCTTTATTGTTTTCTGATGTTTTAACATTGTGGGGAATATTTCGCTTCAAAAAAAAAGTAAGGTTCTGCATAAGAAGGAAAACCAGTGAACCTTCATTAGGCTGACGATTGCCCCTTGCAAATAGAAATAACTCAGTCCCGCGGAGGTGACCAAACGAATCTCCCTTTTCCTGTGTTTTTTGAAACATTTTTTTAACTTTTATTTATTATTGAGAGACAGAGAGACAACAGAGCATGAATTGGGGAGAGGCAGAGACACAGAATCCGAAGCAGGCTCCAGGCTCTGAGCTGTCAGCACAGAGCCCGACGCGGGGTTTGAACTCACGGACCGCGAGATCGTGACCTGAGCCGAAGTCGGCCGCTTAACCGACTGAGCCACCCAGGCAGCCCCCTTTTCCTGTGTTTTTATAGTCTCAGAATGTCCAAGCTGCGGGTTAGTGACAGAACAGGAATTAGTCCTGGGCTGTCACCTTATACTCTGAGTACAAGGCGCAGGACGTGGATCCCTGGGAGAAGGCCAGCGTAGCCCGGACTCAAAAGGAAGTACCACGCACCCGGTATTTCAAATAGACGCAAAGATGTTTGCCCAGGTTCTGAGATCAACGAATGTGTTCCCCTCTGCTCACAGATGCGGATTCATTCCGACCCGAAGGGAACTCTCAGGAATATGGCGGGCAGGACCCGCCTCACCCCTTCCCTTGCTGTTGAGTCTTTCCTGTTCCTGTCTCTATCAGCCTCATTCTTTCCCAAGTTTTTTCCCCGGTGCCGGAGGCACTTGCCTTTGGCTTCCTGGTTTCATCCCTCCGTGGCACAGCACGTTTTGCCAGCTGGCAGGGTGGGGATAGACAGCGGAGCAGGAGCTCGCTATAATCTGAACGGCGCTGTTCACCTGTCACGATTCCTGGACTCGCCCCCCAAATGCATCTCAGAGACACGCTGGGCAGCAGTAGACAAAACACGGCTGTGTGTTCCAGACGCTTCCCTCTTCTTACGTGTTTGCCTTTACGTGTTCAGTTTTTGTCCCAGGACATACACGCGGGGTCCGCGTTATCGAACGTGGAACGGCCTTAAAACCAAAAAGAGAACAGGTAGAAGAGGGAAGAAAAACCCAAAACCCTAAAGGATGCACTTCCCCTGTCTTTTTCTTACTCTTAAAAAAAGACATCTTTCCCCGATTTATTCCATGTTCTTAGGCTGCCAAGAAAGGCTAGTGACCGGGCAGACCAAGAGAAACCAAGTATTTCGAATCAGAGACTTGGTTTGGAGCCCCAGCTCCACTTACATTAACCGTGTGACTTGGGACAAGGCAGCTAACCCGGCCAAACCTTGGTTTCTTATTTGTGAAATGAGAATCAGCACAGGACCGGCCTCCCGGGGACGGGGGTAGGAATAAAAGAAATAAAGCACGTAGGCACTGGGCCCCGTGCCTGGCCCGTAGTAAAGCTCTTGGGAAGTGTGATTCACGTTAGCCCAGTGCATTAAAACAAAGATGCCAACAACCTGGTTTAACACAGTCACTGTGGTTTAGCTCTTAGCTTTGAGACCTGAAGCAAAATCGAAGGGCATTTCTATTATTTCTCTCCTTTTCCGACGTGAGAGAACATGCCAGAGATTCGGGAGTCCTGCTTCTCCTACCCCACACCAGACACAACGCTAAGAGGAATTTATCACCTGTGTCCCTATTCGAATGAAACTGAGTCACACACTAATATAATAGTGCCTTCAACAGTGACTTACAAAGATGCCATTTCTACTCATGATTCTCTGTGAAGGCCAAGGGCCTGATTGGAAAACATAACTAAACCTCGGAAACTGATTGTTTACTTTTGTATATCCCCTTTCTTTCCCAGTCTTTTTTTTTTTTTTAAGCTTATTTTTTTTTAGTAATCTCTATACCCAACGTGGGGCTTGAACTCACGACCCTGAGATCGAGAGTCACGCGTCCCTCTGCCTGAGCCAGCCAGGCGCCCCTCTTTCCAAGTCTTTATTCCTCTCTCTCTTTCACCCCTGCTTTTCTCTTCTTTCTTTTTGTCCTTTCTCTCCTTGCCATCTTCTTTGTGTTAAGCCCTTGTCCTTCTTTTCTGCCCCCGTAACTCTTCCTCTCCCGCACCCGGCTGGCTGCCCAACCGTGGCTTGGTGCTATGCTGCATTTTCGGATTTAGAGACCTTTAGGACAACTGGATTTTTGGAGTGCTACATTTCCAGGGCAGTTGAGGTTGTGAGCTCTTAGGTAATTTTGGGCAGTCAACTTTGTCTTTCTCCTCACGACTTCCCTCATAGAGAAACTATAAAGCGTGGCGTCTCTGTCATTGTGCCTCGAAACCAGGGGAAGAGGCACATGGCAACTCAGTTCTCGCGTGAAGACTCCAGGCACCTGACCGTGCATCGGTCTCCTGGCTCAGGACTGTCTTCCTGTGTCGAGAGTCGTTTTGGAAAACATCTTGAAGCCAGAGGGGTCTGTTGTCCAAAATGGTTATCAGCCTCTGCGGGAGAGGTGGGCCTCCCGCTCTCCGTGACTGGCTGTCCCCTCCACCCCAGGTGATTCCTGTCAGGAGGGGCCGTGAGATATTCTGATTCTTTTTTTTTTTTTTTTTCAAGAGAAGCCCGGAGCTGGATTTGCACGCGCGCTGTTCTCATATCGCACAAACCCCCCTGGCAAAATAGGAAACACCAAGAACCATGTGGAACCCCCCCCCACCCCGGGCCCCCCAACTTAGGAACCCCACTTGCTGTGAAACGCTGTAATTCTAACACGAACAGCCGGCTATTTCAACACGGGAGTGCAAATACTTGACTCGTAGTAAACTGTGCTTTTTTCCTCGATTTTTGTGGTATTGATTTGAGATCAACTGGTTGAAATGAACAGGTCTCTCTGGTGCTGGAAAAACGACAATAAGTTTTGCTCTGGAAGAGTACCTTGTGTCCCACGGCATCCCGTGCTACTCCCTCGATGGGGACAATGTCCGTCACGGCCTGAACAAAAACCTCGGATTCTCTCCCGGGGACAGAGAGGAGAACATCCGCCGAATCGCCGAGGTGGCCAAGCTGTTCGCTGACGCTGGTCTGGTCTGTATTACCAGCTTCATTTCTCCGTTCACGAAGGTAAGATGATGTGGCCCTTCCCCCCCCCCCCCCCCCCCCGCCCCCCCCCCCCCCCCCCGCGCCCCCCCGCGCCATGGAGTGCCAGTGCTTCTAAACCTCCGGAGAGAGGAGTCAGGTGGAGGGCAGGGCACCAGCGAATGTTGTCTTTTCAATTTCCCCCACTCTTTCTTCTCTTGCTTCCCCATTTCCTGTTTCATAGTGGTTATGTAAAGAGAGTTCCTTCATTTCCAGATGCCGGGCCACCGGCTGACATAAAACCCTTCCGCACTCAGCACCGTGAGGGACATCTGGCCGCAGTTGAAAGGAAGAAAAAGTTAAACAAAAAAAGTCAAAGCCTCTCTAATCTCATTTCTCCAAAAAGTCAGAATGCTTATGGTTTGCTGAAGACAATGGGCAGTTCAGTGGGGGCCTGGGTGGCTCAGTCGTTAAGCGCCCGACTTCGGTTCAGGTCACGATCTTGTGGTCTGTGTGTCGGGGCCCCGCATCGGGCTCTGCGCTGACAGCTCGGAGCCTGCTTGGGATCCTCTGTCTCCCTCTCTCTCTCTGCCCCTCCTCCCCTCGTGCTACCTCTGTCTCTCTCAAAGTAAACAAACTTAAAAAAAAAGAACTAAAAAAAACCCCAACAACTATCAAGTCCCAGAGCCCACACCGTTTTGTGAGGGAGCTTTCCGTGGCCAAAGCTCTGCTTACCCTCTCCAATGTGTTTTCCCCAGGACCGTGAGAATGCCCGCAAGATCCACGAATCGGCAGGACTGCCGTTCTTTGAAATATTTGTTGACGCGCCTCTAAACATCTGCGAAAGTAGAGATGTCAAAGGTCTCTACAAGCGGGCCCGAGCTGGGGAGATCAAAGGTAGGGGAGCCAGTGCTGTGGCCCGTGCGTAAGTTACTTCTGCCGCTGAGCCTTGGCAGTCTGTCCCCACAAACCCGTCTGAGGTTTCAAAACCCATTTTCCAAAATCGCATGTAGCGCACCCAACTTTTTGTCAAACCACAGTATGTTAAAAAATTGTTTTTTTAATGTTATTTTTGAGAGAGAGGGAGAGACAGAGCGTGAGCGGGGGAGGGGCAGAAAGCGAGGGAGACACAGAATCCGAAGCGGGCTCCAGGCCCCGAGCTGTCGGCACAGAGCCCGATGCGGGGCTTGAACCCATGACCCGTGAGATCGTGACCTGAGCCGAAGTCGGACACTTAACCGACTCAGCCACCCAGGCGCCCCCAAAGCACAATATATTCACGATGTCCCCGGGCTAATTAAAAGGTGGGCTTGTATTTTCCAAGAACTATCACCTCGGTCGTGAGTAGTAAAGTTCACGGAACTGAAATGGGTTTGTGCACATGAGTGTGTGTCTAGAGGGGATGGTTTTAGACTTTTCTCTTCTGCTCGTCTTCCTTTTAGATTCTACTCAGCTCCAGAGGGCTTGGACCTCCCCAAATTTTGTTGATAATTTGGGGCTTTCTATGTGGATAATACAGCTCTGTGTGTGTGTGTGTGTGTGTATACATATTTTATCTCTGGCTAGAGGTCAAGGGTGGCCGATGACCTTTTCTGTTATAATCTAAATCCTCAGCTTAACGCATGATTCCGACCCGTGTTATGTCTTGTTGTTTAAAAAGACTGTTCTGTTGGTGCTGATGTGATCTTCACCCTTGTGCCCGGCAGGGTTCACAGGTATCGATTCTGATTACGAGAAACCCGAAACTCCCGAGCTTGTGCTCAAAACCAACTTGTCTCCAGTGAGTGACTGTGTCCAGCAGGTGGTGGAGCTCCTGCAGGAGCAGGTGGGTGGCCCGGCCATCTTTTCTTCTTTCTCTTTTTTTCTGAAGTTGAACCAAATCACAGAAGATCACTTATTTACCAAGGCATCCTTCTTAGCGTTTTCATTTCAAATTGTTACCAATTCCGCTTCATTGCAGAACATCGTACCCCACACTATAATGAAAGGCATCCATGAACTCTTTGTGCCAGAGAACAAACTCGACCAAGTCCGAGCTGAGGCTGAAGCTCTCCCTTCGTTAGCAATTACCAAGGTAAGACAGACAGTGCAGACTGACCGCAGCAGAACCAGGCGTAATGGCGGTCGTTATAGTCCATTTACAATCACTCTTAATAATGAGGACGGAATGGGGGCACCTGGGTGGCTCAGTTGGTTAAGCACCCGACTTCGGCCCAGGTCATGATCTCGTGGTTCGTGAGTTCGAGCCCCGCGTCGGTCTCTGTGCTGACAGCTGGGAGCCTGGAGCCCGCTTCGGCTTCTGTGTCTCCCTCGCTTTCTCCCCCTCCCCCACTCATGCTCTGTTTCTCTCTCTTCTCTCTCTCTCTCAAAAATAAACATTAAAAATTTTTTTAAATAATAAGGAAGGTATGGGTGAGGGAGGTACAATGTCCATAAAGAAAAACACTTCTTCTTTTTTTTTTTTTAAACCTCTTCTTCAAGAGATTAAAAAAAAAAATTTCCCATGAAGAGCTGCCCCAGGGCCCTGGTCGATGCCACAGACAGGGAATGTAGCTCCTGTTATGCACAGGGCAGCGTGACATGATTGTTGTTGTATCTTCAGTTCTGCAAAAGTGCAGGCATCGGGCAGTATTGATTGGTTGGCAACTGCTGAGAAAATAGTTTTTTCAGAATGCAAGTATTTTTGGGGGCAGTCGAGAAGGAATTTGGAGAAAACCAGTCACCCTGTGATCTAAAGTGACGGGAATCTTTTTCTACTCTGCAAATCCTACTTTTTCCTAACGAGGCAGAGTCCAGCCTCAGTGGAGGGTGTAGACTGCTTCGGTCACAATGAATTTACTGCCCGGCACAGGGAAATACAACCTCGGCAAACTGCACTACACGCGACTGCCTTCCTATGGGTCAGTACCAGTCGGTCCATAGCAGGCGATCACATCTTCACTGGCACCTTTTTGTTATCCTTGAAAACCCCGGACAGTTTTGAAAGAGGCACAGTAAGTTGGGAACCTGTTTCAGCTCACTTGTTCTCTATGAAGTCGTGAAAAACTTATAAGCAGAACCCCCTGACCCCACAAAATAAATTCTGAGTCCTCCAGCGCTCCAGAAAAATGTGATTATGTATTGCTGTACGTAATTATAATTGCAGTGTGGAATGATAGTTTCAATAACAACATGGGCCGCAGGGTACAGCAGAGCTTCAAATAACCTAATAATTAATTTTTTGGCCCTAGGGTCGGCAGCAAAGGGCATCAGAGCAATGACGCATGATTAGGGTTTTAAAGGATGAGTAAGAGTTTTCAGGTGGGGAGGAAATGGAGATTTCTCCATGAGCCCAAGGGACCAGGGCTTGCAGGGCTCTCAGTATCACGCTAAGAATTTTGGACTTTTAGCGTCAATGATTCGGCAATTTCAGTCGGCTAACTAGGGCATGTGGTGAAAGCGTGTGGCCATACCAGAATTTTCTGTAGGAAGAAAGGAAAAGGGAATGAACAGTGAATGTTCACACAGTTGCACACCCTCGGGAAGTCTGCAGCCTGAGGCGGTCAAAGAGGTCGCCTCCATTTCAAATCTTTTCCCTACACTCCAGTAGGAAGGTTTTAGACTCAAACTTAATCTGACCCCTGGATCCATGGGTCAGCATAAAAGTGGGAAGACTGAAAACAGAAAAACTTTTGCCTTTTTCTCCTGACAGCTGAGTAAGAAAGGGCTTGCCCCGGGGCCAGATGGCTGAGAAAGGAGCTTCTGGAAATGTTCACCTGTTTCTTGTGTTTTGCAGCTGGATCTGCAGTGGGTCCAAGTTCTGAGCGAAGGCTGGGCCACTCCCCTCAAAGGGTTCATGCGAGAGAAGGAATACCTACAGGCTGTCCACTTTGACACCCTGCTGGATGGTACGGGCTCTCCCTGTTTGTTTCTCACTCTTCGTTATTATAGAAAAAAAATCTCTCTCGGAAGTCTTCACAGGATCAAGGAACGTTCATTCTTAGTGTTAATTCTTGGGTCGCACATCTTAACCGTGGAGAAACATTTAGATCATGTATGGTGGGTCTAATTCTATCATGCATAAATTCCATTTTTAGGACCTTTTTCATGATCCTTGAGGGATTAGTGATTATTCGAATCTAAGGGACTGAAAAAGGAAGGTTTTACTTGCACACAAAGCCGAGAGAAGGTGAAGTGTTTCACCGCACTTGTGCTGGTGTTTAGAATCGAGTCGGGAGCACTGTTGCCCGCCGCTGGGACCCCCCTGGGGCAGCCAGGGAGAAGCTAGCACAGGGTCCTGATGTGCAGGGTGCCCCTCAGCCCCCAGACTGCTGGGTCACATGTTATCGCAGCAGCTGCATTCCTCAGTGGATGAAAGTGTCACTGCTCATGCCCTTCCATGAGATCAACGCGGTGGCTTCCTCCTAACCCTCACAGGGAGCATTAAGTCAGCCTTCTGGGCACAGGCTGAATGACTTTAGAGAACTGACTGGTCCAGGTCGGAAGCACGTGTTATTCAGAAAACTTCCGGCCCCTTCCGTGATCATTTCCTTCCCAGAACTGCCTGTACTTGTCAAATGGAACTTGTCTGTTTCAAGACTCTCCGCCCCCCCCCCCAGGAATGGCTGCTAAGTGGGAGGGGCTGGGAAAGCCCCCCGGGATTTGTAACACTAAGCAGGGCTCCCAGACCTTTTCGGAAGAAACATCAAATCAGATGTTCTTTCTTGACAAATGATGCTGACGTTCTTAGCGTGTGACTCTGCCTAGGGAATGGGGCAGGAAGGCCGAATCAGAGCTCCGAGAAGGCTCTGGTCAAAGTAGACCCTCCCCTCTTATTCCCCTGTGGGGCCTGAGAAAGTCCCATCGCCCGAGACCTTCATTCCTCAGATACGATAACATTCCCAAATACGATTGCTCTCCTTGTAGCCTGCCTTTACAACAACAATAGTAACGTGCGTCTGTAGGCTTTCCCCATCTCCAGGGCATACTCTCGGGCCTTATTTAACGTGATCTTCATCAAAGTCCTGGAAGACGGGCAACGATGCTCACCCCCTTGGCAGACGAGGAAGCGGATCTCGGGCAAAGTGCTTTGCTCGAGTTCATGCCCCTCGTCCAGGACCAGAGACCAGAACCTCCCGACTTCTGGCCCAGAGCGATTTCATACCAGGCTGTTCTCCTGGTGTCCTTTCTGATAGAAGTTAGAAGGCCAGGACGTCTGACGTTTACCTCGACGTCTTAATCGCGACACATGCCGAACACAGGCGGTGTCAAGTAGATGTCATGGGGCCCAGCAGCCAAACGCGGACAAGAAGAGGTTGACCACAAGCACCCCGACCACAGTTGTGGCTCGGAGACTAGCAAACCGCAGTGTAAGTGAGGGCTTAATTCCAGACACAGCGCTGTCACCTTTTGACAGGTACTTGTTCCAGAAAGAAAAATACAAGGGCAGTGGGCGCAGGTGCAGAAGTCAGCGTTGGTGGAAATTCGGGGTCCTTCACCCCGGGGTCTAGGACTTCGTCGTGGGGGGCACAAAAACCATCCTAGGATAGGCGCCAATCATTTGTGGTTTAAGGGGGGCGGAAGGGGCATTTTCCTGGGTTGAGAGTTCCTAGCTTTTGGTAGATTCTTAAAGGAGTCCGTGGTCCAACAAGATGGACAGCTAATGCTGTAATAACCCATCTGGAGAATTTAGGCAAATCTCGCTCCCTCCTTCACACACCATTTCAATGTCAGTTTATGGTGTTCTTCAATTGGTGAGACACCTTGATTTTCTCCTTATTTGGTCCTCACCACCATGAGGTAGATGAAGCCCTTATCGCGGCCCTCCCTTGCTCATGCCGTCACGTGTCTCCCTCCCCCCCCCCCCAAGCCTACCAGTACGGAGACATGAGTGAGGTCACTTTGCCATTGATACTGGGGTCCCACGAGCTCCCGATTCCTACCTGCTGCCACAGAAACCCCAGTTCTTCCCCCAAACCCACAAGCAAGCATCTGCGGGAGTTCTCCAGGGTGTGTTTCGTATGCTCCCGAGTCAGGCCACAGCCACGTGGATCCGTGTGGTTGTTGCACCCACAGAGGTACGGGTCCCACAGGCTCACTCCAGCCACTAAAGCCTCTGTGCCCACAGGGCACAGACTCTCTCGAGTGGGAAGGAAAATGTTCCCTTCCTCCGGGCTGACCTCAGTCAAGGACTCTCCAGTGCACTGCTTGACTCCCAGGGTGTTAGAGAGTTGGGTGAAACCTCTTGGGATGAGTACACATGCCTTTATGGTCCTCTGGTTGCCAGTCAGCAGGAGTCTGGATCACATGCCATGCTGCTTCTTGACCCTTACCCCTTCCCACCTGTAGGGCCTATTTCTGGGACTCTTTGCAAGACTCCTTCCGCGCCCCCCCCCCCCCGTGGGGATTTTCTGCTGGCTCTACCATCTACCCCAGAGTCAACCACAGTCCCACTGGACACGGGTCTGCAACCCCAATTGTAGTTACGATTCAAAAGTGCCCCCCACCCGAGAAGCCTCCTCGACTCCTATGTAAACTGATTAATAAAAACAGATGCCAGGGAAATAGAGGCGGGACATCACAGTGGGAGGAGTGCAAGCTTTGGATCCACACTGCGTTCATAGGCTAGTGATTTGCTAGGAACCTGGGGCAAATTAGTTACCTCTTTGGCCCCAGCTCCCTCAAGTGTGGATGCTAATAACCGTACCAACCACGTTGGGATGCTGAAAGTTTAAGGAACGACCGGTCCACGAGTAAATGTTCCATATATGAACAGATCCCCACTGCATACAATGAAAAGACCCTGAAATCTTGAAGAGACTCTGTGGCCATAGTTACATCAGTTTGGAAGCAGCACAGATAAGGAGTTCATCGGTTAGCCAGTAAATATTTACGGAGTGTCCTCCTGTGCCAAGTTTAGGTTTGTTCTAGCTGCCGGAGGTAGAGTGGTAGTGAAGACAGATGTGAGCTTGAGAGGATAGATATACAGCCCAGTTTCCGAACCCTAGAACAGTGGGTTCTTCGCCCCCCCCCCCATATCAGTGGTTGCCAAGCCTGTTCTTCTTTAAGCCAAATAATGTGTTAATTTCAGTGAAATCTGAGGCAGTCTATGCAACAGAATGGGTGGGCTTGGCCTCCCTCCCCGTTGGACGGCAGCCCGGAGGGGGTTGGGACGAAACGGCTTGCAACCCTGTTCTGTGCCACATCCGTGACGGTCTCATGGGAGGGGTTGGCTTCTGACGGCTTTTGGACTGTGTAGACACAGTTAAATTCCAAACAGTGATGGATGTGTATATCAGAAGGTCGATACACGATATCATTCATAGGGACATCGTTTTAATCCACGAAAGTCTGAGTGACCACCACTGACCATTTGAAATTTCTGTGGCGACAGACATGTAGTCCAACTTCGGCCATCAAACAACTGTACATTTCTTGATCACTTACAATCTACAGGCAGTATTTTCTTTTTATTCGGACCATGTCTCCCAAAAGTATTTTTAAAAAATTTTTTTAATGTTTATTTTATTTTTGAGAGAGAGAGTGTGAGCAGGGGAGGGGCAGAGAGAGGGAAACACAGAATCTGAATTAGGCTCCAGGCTCTGTGCTGATAGCACAGAGCCCGACATGGGGCTTGAACTCATGAACCATGAGATCATGACCTGAGCCGAAGTCGAACATTCAACTGACTCAGCCATCCAGGTGCCCCTATTTTGTTCATTTTAATTTTCTCGAAGGTTCACATTTCTCCTTAAATTAAAAAGCAAAACAAAACAAACAGAAACCTCAGCCTACTCAGTCCAAAAGCAAAAAAAAAAAAAAAAAAAAAAATTTTTTTAAGTGTTTGTGATGATTGCATAACATGAGTTACTCCTTATATGACTCAAGGATATACTTTCATGTCCATTGATTACACCACTTTATTTTTCACTAGATACAGAGTTTTGAGGTTGTTACAGATCCTCAGGGCATAAATGTCTCATCTGAATTTTTTAAAATGGCACCTCAAGCTTGTCAAGTTCTTTTGACTGGTGGCATTCGAGGAGGGTCACAACATGGCGGCCTTGTGAGTCTTGACCGTTTGATGACGTCTTATGTAGCCCTGACTTGCCAAGACAGGGTTTGAGGGCTTTCCATATATCCCCCCAGCATTTATTTAGCACCTAATGTGTTCCGACCCTGGCGTTTAACACAGGATATCACATTCAATCCGGATAACACCACTGTGAAGATATTTTGCTCCTATGAGGAAATAAGTATTGGAAAGATTAAATAACGCGAAGCCCGGATTCAAATCCAAGTTCTCTTGGTTCTAGTTTTTGTACTTGTTCTACTAGGCATACTTGTGTGTGCTTTAAATATCTGGGATTCCAGGACATTCTAGAACAGTTTGCTACTACGCCTACCAATACCTGGTTTGGAGCCATTTGGTAGTAGTTATACAACATCACATATTTGTAAGAGACAACTTTTTGCTGAAGTAGGAGGTGCCTCTGGCATATGCTGTAATTATTTTAAAACAGATAATCATCTAAGTGGATTATGCACTGAACGACATTTCAGTACAAATTCTGCTGTCACCAGCTTTTTGCGGTCATATACTCTTTAGAGCAGAAGCAAAAGGCTCAGTACGTTTATCTGTTGTATGTGTGACGTTGTGTATTAGGAATTTGTTCTTTGACATTGTTGCTTTAAGATTATCTTGGTGGAGAGCTGAAAACATGTTTCTTAATTGTGTTTGTATTTCTCTAGGCATGGTCCTTCCTGGTATGTACTTTAACTTTCCAAGTAGTTCAATTATTATAATTAGATATTTATATTAATTATAAATGGTTAAGAACATAATTTAAAAAAAAATCCAAATGAACCAGTTGGAATTGCTAACAGTTCATGATCCAGCCAGTTATAAGAGAGTAATGCTGCATTCTTCTGTTGATTGGAGTCCAAATAACAGGAAATTTCTGGATCAGATGCAGCTGTTGTCTACAATGTCGTATTTGGCTGACAAAAGTAAACTTGTTTCTAAATTATTGTTGCACATTTTGTCCCTGGGATTTAAAGAATTTATAATCCTTTCTGCTAATTACTTCTGAGTGCTGTTCCTCAGTTTTGCAAATCCAGAATGCTTTCTCTACTGCATTTGTAAAACGTTTTTAATCGATGAAAGATAAATCAATTTTAGATGCAATTTAAATGGACGCACCTGGTTGGATTGTGGATAATTGTACTTCATTTGTTTGTGATGTGTGATTCTGCATGAATTTAATTTCAAGCTATGATGATTGATAGTTGTAGAACTGGGAATGAATACACAGCTTTGTTATGGCTGTAAAGTTCTGCACTCTACCAGAATGAAAAGGTAAAATTCTGAAGATACCATTTATCTTGGGCATTGTTTTCATCACCATTGTTTTCCTCATTGTTATTTAAAAAGCCCAGCTAAGCAATAAAAAACGATTTTGTTTCACGAAACACGGAGTTACGTGTTGGACTAGCCATGGTCTCCGAACCCAGCAGTCGTTTCCAAAGCGAGATGGATCCCTGTAAGATCAGTGCTCGCTTCGGCAGCACGTACACTAAAATCAGATCACTGTAAGATCAGTCTCGGCAGACGAGGGGCACACGATGGAAAAGGCTGACAGCCCGAGTCAACGTGTGAAACCATGGAGGGTGCTTCAGCACAGAGTGTCCTTGTGGGATAAGTTCCTGCGGTAGAACAGTTGGGAACGCTCATAGAGAAAGCGCAGTAAATCTGCTTATACTGATTGTTGCTGCAGGCGGATGAGTTTGGGCGGCCTCAATTCTCAGCAGACCTCTTTCCCTAACTCCCCGAAGATTAGCTCTCTTATCTTGACCACCTGCCAGGAAGGGCCGTTTCCCCAGGTCAAGGCCAACGTGAACGTGGCCGAGAGACTACCTTGGGCAGGAACCTAGTGGACCGAAGGAGGTGATTGCCACAGGAAAGTGCTGGAGCCCTTGGATTTCAACCCAGAATAACTGCCCGAAGCCAGCACTGCAAGGGTGTGGTGGGCAGACCTAGGCTCTCTCGGGCTTCCCGCCCGCTTTTTGCTTTGCATTTGGTTTTCCTTCATTTTGGTCAAGTCGCTGCAAGCAGTGTGGTCAGTAATCCACAGAACACATGCTATCTAGTTAGATCATCGACAGCCTTGAAGGGGGTTCCTGTTAGCCTCTCTCCCCTTTTCTCAGCTCAACTGAGCGGTAGGATTAATCATCTTCCATCATCACCCTCCACTGGCGAGGTGCTAGACGGCAGGGCCACTCTCGGCAACCCAGCGATGTACGTAGTATTTGTTAGCCCATCTCTCAAGTGGGGAAACAGCACAGGGAAGATGAGTGGCACAGGCAGTCAGTGGGAGAACGCCTGAACTTTGAAACAAAGGAGTTATTTGAACGACAAAACCCCTGACTTCCTGTGCAGGGTCCAATTTGTGGTTTACCAGGGCTCCCAGGGCGGGTCACAGGGTTTTGAAGGTTAGGTTTAAAAGACTTCATGAATCGAGGGGGTATTTCCTCAGATCCATAAATAACTGCATTTGTTTCCTATGGAGTTGAATGTTTTCCTTATTCACATGCTTTTGTTCCCTTCTGAGTCTTGAACTTGGGAAGCCCTCCTAAAGCTCCCTAAAATTCTTCACTGTTGTACACTCAACGGCGTGCCCCCATTTTCTTGCCTGTAAGTACAGCAGACGTAGTTGGTGGATGTTTGGCGTCACCATAGAAGTGGGGAGACGGCTGGTTGTTTCTTTCTTTCTTTTTTTTTTTTAATGTTTATTAGTTTTTGAGAGACAGAGGGAGAGAGAGACAGAGACAGAGCACAAGCGGGGTAGGGACAGAGAGAGGGGGAGACACAGAATCTAAGGCAGGTTCCAGGCTCCAAGCTGTCAGCACAGAGCCCGACGTGGGGCTCGAACCCGCAAACTGTGAGATCATGACCTGAGCCGAAGTCAGATGCTTAACCGGCTGAGCCACCCAGGTTCCCCTGGGTCGTTTCTTTTATATTATCTGGCCTCATTAAGAAATGAGATGTTTCCGGGAAGCCGGATTATAATCTTTGAAGCCCCAAACTAAAAAACAACTACATCTTTTAACCATTTTGTCTAGAAATATTTAAAAATGTACGGCTAAAAAACCCCAAATGATTTCATATTCACTTTAAAATATGTGTTAAACACAAGGCAACTTTAAAGGTGACTTCATCGGGGGCTCCTGGGTGGCTCGGTTGGTTAAGCGTCCAACTTCGGCTCAGGTCATGATCTCACGATTCGTGAGTTCAAGCCCCGCATCTGGCTTTCTGCTGACAGCTGGGAGCCTGGAGCCCGCTTCGGATTCTGTGTCTCCCTCTCTCTCTCTGCCCCAACCCCGCTCACACTCTGTCTCTCAGAAAATGAATAAATGTTAAAGAAAAAAATTTTTTTAAATAATTAAAAAAAAAAAAAGTGACTTCACTGCCACTCCTGAGCTGAGTGGTAACATAATGGTGCTCTGAGGGGTTATTGGCCCCACGCAGAAGGAACCCCTGTGACTCTCCTTTTGGTTTCTTTATTAGTCAGGGTTCTCCAGAGAAACAGGAGACGGGTGGGGGCTGGGGGTCACAGAGAGAGAGGGAGAGATTGATTTTAAGGAGCTGGCTCTCGAAGTTGCAGAGCCTGGCAAGTCCGAGATCTGCAGGGTAGACTGGCAGGCGAGAGACCCCGGGGGAGACATAATTCAGCCCCACAGTCTGTGGCACAATTCCCTGTTCTTCCTGGAAAGTCCGTCTGTTTCTGTTGGGTCCTTCGAGTGATTCTCTGAGGCCCACCACCTTACGGAGGGTAATCTGCTCTACCCAAAGCCCCCTGACTTACATGTTCATCCCATCTTAAAAATACCTTCAGAGAGACATCTAGAATAATGTTCGACTGACTACCTGGGAACTGCAGGCTAGCCGAATGGACACCTAGAGTTTCTACGTCAGTTTTTAAGTCATTTTCCTGCCTCTTCCTTTGAGGCCAAGCTGTCGCGACGCATGGTTACAGCTGAAGACGCAAATTCTCTGAACACCACCTCCCACACCTTCCGGTTTGTTGTGTTGTATACGGAGAGACCCGAATGCCAGTTGACTTAAATTCTTTGTAATGTAGGATACTTAGCCTCAGGGGGAGAGGTGCTTGCTGTCCATGGGAAATGCATGAGTTTTAGGAAACCAGCTTTGCGTGGTTTTCCCTTCTTTCTGTTTTTCGACTGGTAGTTCTCCGTAGCAGTTGGGCTGGTGAGGATGTTGGTCCTCAGGTCAATCTTTTCGATAGCATTTAAAGGTGACGCTGAGCCCAGACCATAGTAAACAGAGCAGGTGGATGGCTTGGTCCTTCCTACCCGCTAGTGTTAATGGTCTGACTCTTTTTTTTCCTCTCTCTTTTCAATACAGCGTGTTGGTAGCACAATGAGAGCCTAAACAGAGAACAAGAGATTGGCCAATGTTGTTACAGGACTCATTTCCAAGAGAGACTAGAAGTTTGCATTTGGGTTTGCTTGGCCAACCTTTATTTTGTGTAATTGGATTTCTAAAGACCTTACAACTCTGGTATGATGAGGTCAGCACCATGCTTTCAAAAGGGAACTCAGAAGAGAAATGTCCCCTCCTCAGTCCCCAAATTAGGTAACTTACTGAAGCCACCTCCGTGATTTGACACGCAGCCCACTTTTCACAGATGCGTCTGTCTCTTGCTTTGAGAAGCCTCTCAAGGACTTCTTGTCAGACCCCCTGGAGAAATTGCTGCAGCCAACACAGCCATGGGGGATTTAGGTCTTCGCGCCCCGTGCACTTCAGGCAGTGTTTGAATGCACGTTGTGTGCATTCGAATTGCCCTTCAAGGATGGTACACCTTGGATCCCGTATTCACGCGTCCTGTGGCTCTTTCTACAGATGGAGTGATCAGCATGAGCATCCCCATCGTGCTGCCTGTCTCTGCGGATGACAAGACGCGGCTGGAGGGACGCAGTGAGTTTGTCCTGACCTACGATGGACGGAGAGTGGCCATCTTACGAGACCCCGAATTCTACGAACACAGAAAGGAAGAGCGTTGTTCCCGTGTGTGGGGGACGGCGTGTGCAAAGCACCCCCACATCAAAGTAAGTTGCAAGACCTCTGGAAGGGCTCTCTTGTTCTCGTTCGATTTTGGACGAAAAGCATTCCTTTTTATTCCTTCACGAAGGACTTAGCAACACCGGGGTAGATGGAGGAAGGCATTCCTAAGGTGGGACTTGCAGGCTTTGCCTTGGGAGATCTTGTTAGAAAGGGGCAGAAAATGTCTTCCTGTTTGAGGGCTGCTCTGGACGATCCCCTGAATCCCCGCATGATGGTGACTCCCTCAGCTAAATGGGAAACGACTGGACCGGGTATCATTTAGCCTGGCACCTCGAATACAGGGCAAAAGTCAGAGCCGCAGCGGTGCCCCAAACTAGGGCTTGTGGCGCTCTCCATCCTGAACATTCACCGGGGAAGCGCGTTCCTTCATGCAGAATGGGTCCAAGCAAACCCTGGTAAGAGACTCCAAGTTCATGCTCTGTGGCCAGCTGAAGGGGGGTCAGTGACATCCTTTCAGTAAACAGAGCTCAGCGCATATAGCGGCAGTTTCCAGAGGGAAATGGCGCGTTTTTGTCGGTGGCTATTTTAAGACTGAAAAATGTGGTCATCTGATTATGATCATCTTGAGCCCATCCTGCCTACAGGCAAAATAGGCTAATCTTCCTCAGATTCCTTCACAACCTCTACTTGGTGGGGGTCGGGGAGGGGCAGGAATGGAAAATACCATGGAATCACTGGGTGTGGTTCATTTCCCATAAAGACAAGTATGTGAAACTGAATGCAAAAGCCAACCCTCACCCAAGATCAGAGCATTAGGGTTGAAATTTTAAAAAGCCTTAAACTAGTAATTCGACTTACCAGCTTCCCCAGGGGGCTGGAGTAACAGACTTCCAGAAAATTCATGGGGACAGAGAGCAGTTTGAAGCCCAGGAGACGCTAAGAAGCCTTGTGATCAGACAAGGTCTGGGCCTCAGTTTCTTCACTGATAAAAGGAGGGGCCAGACTCAAAATTAACTCCAGAATCTCTCTCAACCCCATGACCCTAGAAAATGGCTGTTTGAACAAACCTATCGGTTCTGGTTGGGCAAATGTTTGTTTTATTTTGTTTCCTTTAGTTGTGAAAGGTTGCAAGGTAGGAGAAGGGCTCTTTCAAGGCCCCCGGTGACGTGACGGCCTCTGAACACAAGAGGTTAATGGGCAGCTTTTCATTTATTGGACACGATCCGTCCTGCAAATTAAGCATCTTTAATTTTAACGCACATCCAGTTCAAAGTCATCTGAACAGGGTCCAAGAGGCTGGCAGACAGTCCTTGAAATGGCTGGCCGCTGACTGAGAGTGATTTCAGGAATTGTGTCCTGGGCCTTGATCATGCCTGTGGTGCATTTATTTCCTGATCGTAATTGCACAGGGTTGGGATGTTATCTTCGGTCAGTGACCTAAAGGATGAAGAATAGTGACCTTTTATCCTCCTACTTCAGAAATTTCCAGATTCAGAAATCTCTGGGCCTATCATCCACATCTACATGATAAGCGCTAAAAGAAAACAAACAAAGCCCCCCCCCCCCCCACCAAAACCTAAGGAAGCCCTTAAGCAATTATTTCTTTTCATTTTGTCTCACAACATGTGTTGGCACTTGGAGTTCAGAATTTCTTTCTTTTCTTTTTTTTAAGTTTATTTATTTATTTTGAGAGAGAGATCAAGTGAGCACAGGGGAGGGGCACAGGGAGAGGGGGGGAGAATCGATGTGCAGGGCTCGAACTCATGAACTGTGAGATTACGACCTGAGCCGAAGCCAGATGCTTCATCAACTGAGCCACCCAGGTGCCCCGGAGCTCAGAATTTCTTAGAAGCAGGCATGACCTGTGGTCTTGGTAATACAGTCGGTGGCCCTTCTGTTAGAGCATCCGGGGGGACTCTGTAAACATTCCCAGTGAGCTAATGGCGAGACATGGGCCATGGAGAACGAGACAGAGGAAGCCACTCAACGGTAGATTCTACACTCGGTGTTCACCAGACACACAACACATGGGATTTGGGGGGGGAAGGGGCTCTTCTCATTGCACCTTTGTTTTTAGCACCTCAAAATTTACAGTAACGCTAAAAGGTGTTATTTTTCTTTTTAACCCCAAACTTGCAAAAGTCACCCCTTCCAAAAGTAACTGTGGGCCTTGTATTTGCACTTGGCCCTGGAAGTGATATTTGTGTGAATGGTCGGCCACCACGGAAATGGTCTGCTTCCTCAGTTCCCCACGGACATCGCCCTGACCCTCCACCCTAGTCCCCCCTCATCGAGTTGCTCACTGAACCGTGTGACACGACATCAGGTGAGGTCACGAGAGCAGGTGAAAGTTGCGAACTAAACCCCAGAGGAGCCGTGTTGCTGCCTCCCAGCCTGCTCCCAGCATGCTTCCATGCCCTGATTATTTTGCGCAGTGATTATTCTCGTGAAGCCCCGAGGAATCATTAATCCCATTTACGGACATAGAAACCAACCGCTTGGAGCGCGGCTTCCCGATGAGGCGTAGCAGTGAGAGAGGGTCTGCATCCCGAGGTCTGCAACATACAGCATGTGGTCTGTTAGGTCCACGGCATCCCCTGGGGAGCCTCACAAGCTCCCACCCTCACAGACCCTGGTGTACTTGGCCGGGTCACTTCTGGGTGCCAGGGTGAGTCCGGGAAGGTCGGGAACCATGGCGTTAAGAGAATTCTTCGGAGCAGTTTCCCGCAAGCACTCGACACCCACATGCCCAACGCCTCCCCAGCCCTGCTCCCCAATGGCGGTCCACATCCAAATCCTGGATGTTCGCCTTGCTTCTTTCTCCTCCCCGCTTCGTTCCGCCGTCGGGTCCTGGCGATGCTCCTTCCATGTATCGCTTGAACTTGCTCACTTCTCTGCTGTTCTACCGCGTGCGGGGCCGTTCACCCTGCCCTTGTCCTGCTCCACTGGCCCCACTGTTTTTTCACTTCTTAGTCTTCTGCAACCTCTTGGTCAGCCCCCAGCAGTGCCAGGGCTGGGCCGCTGGAAGGGCTGACCGCGCGGAGCCTGAGCGTAGGTCCCTCCGAAGGCAGTGCCTATGCGGGACAGCAGGTGCAGTGGCAGGAACAGCGGGTTTGGAGGGGTCCTGGGGGTCCTGGGTGCCCTGTCCTGCCATCTGGGAGACGGCTGTGTGCACTTGAGCTCTGCCTCTTCTCCCGTCTGCAAATGAGGCATGAAGGCCCCGTTCCCTCCATCCCCTCCGACTTCGTTGTGGCCCCAGGCCTCCCTGATGCGGACGGAAGAGCACAGAAATGGATAGATGCTCTCCACGTGCACCGCCTGGGTTGTCTCTGCCTCTTGACGCAGATCTCTGGACTCTGTTCTCCTTCTCTGCATTTCTGTTGCCTGGCCCAGCTCCCCTTTCGCTACCCTGTTCGATTACCCCCCCCCCCCCCCCAGCCCGTTCCTCCCTGCTCTCCGTGTGCGCAGGTCTGCAAACTCCAGCTGCGTTCCTTTGCCCGCCTTTGGCAGGAGGCTTGAAGCAGGTGGGGGCTGGGCGATTGGGCAGAGCCACTGAACCTCCCAGCCTGGTAGCGGAGTCTCAGTTCTGGGACGCGTTGGACCATCCTGGGGAGAGAGATGCCCTTTGCGCCCTCCCTGTCTCAAAAACGCCCAAAGCATAGTGTCCGCACTGCTTTTCAGATAGACACAGGCCTGGTTTGTGAACCAGGTTGGTTCCATGCTGCCTTCACCAGCAGAATGATATAGGGTGGGCCCCTAGCGTCCAGAATGAGTTACTGCACTCCTAGGGATTTGGGGTGTTCACGTCTTTCAAAGTTTTATCTGTAGCCTGACTGGGGCAATGAAGAGAAAGTAAATGAATAGGTAAGGGTATTTGACAATATCTTATTAAGTGACTTTTCTTGGCACCGAGTTTAGAAAGGGGGCCACGGGCCCAAGCCCTTGAAAATCACCCTCTGTACCCAGAGTTTCTCAACGCCAGCACTGTTGACGTTGGGACTGGATAATTCCTTGCTGTGGGGACTGTCTCGTGCCGTGCTGGGTATGTAGTAGCATTTCTGGCCTCAGCACATTAGATGCCAATAGCACACCCTTCCCTGCCCCCATCATGACAATCAAAATTGTCTTCGGATATTGTCAAATGTCACCAGGAGGGGCAAAATCGCCCTCTTTTGAGAGCCTCGGCTGTATCCCAGTTCCCCAGATGCTGAGCCCCGATGGAATGCAAATCATAAGCTCCAACGTCCAGCCACAACAGGGGATGTGAACCAGGGGTATGCACACCCTCGGTGCCTTGGCGTCTTCCAGCTCAGCGCTTTATCTTCCATCAGCTTTATCTCGCTACTCCTGCGCCCTCTCCTCGGCTGTCATCACAGGTGGCCATATTGTCCTTGGACAGCACGAGAGCAGTTATGGAATTTGATCAGTGGAAGGGTTATGAGATCATTAACTGATGGAGAAGTTGGACTTTCTGTAACGTCCATCTCAGCAACTGAGACCCTTGCTTTAACAAGGTTGTAGGTTGTAACTGATCACATCACAGCATTATGTGGGGCGTATTTAGGTTTATGACAAAACGAAGGTCGTGTTTCTCTTCTCTCCCCAGCCTTATTGAGATATAACTGACACATAGCACTGTGTGAGTCTAAGGTGCACCTTATGACCCAGTTGGATGTCACCAAGTGGGTGACATGGGTGACACCCATGTGTCCTGTTAGGCCCGAGGGTGTCTTCCCTCCCATGAGGGGAGCGCTGGCCTTTCCTCCCTCCATCCCACACTGGCTTGTTCTTCCTTTTTGTTCCTATGGCCGCTCCTCACGCCAGGCTCACCCCTAACATTTGTGGGGCCCGGGGCAAGGCCAGCCTACTGCATCTGAAGGTCCCATATCGAACTCACGAACCGTCAGAAACAATGTGTCCCATCCTTCTTCTCTGACAGCTATGCCTTGAGAATAACCCGGAAGGTCAGATTCCCAGGTATGCTTCTTGATTCTGTACCAGAACATGGTGCCGTGTGAAGAGTTGACTCCTGGCCTGCAAGGAACCCTCCTTCCTCTTCTCTGCTTGGCCTTGTTCCACACCATGAGGGTGCCCTGGGCTGGGTGTCCAAGCTGCACCCACACCCCTGGAAAACTCCCTTCACTTGGCCAGTCTCCAGAACCAGTGCTGCCCTGGCAGGGTCCACCCTGGAAAGACAGGCGGGGGCAGAGGGGTGAAGCGCTCTGACTCCTGGGAGCCAGCTCGAGGCTCCTTGCGCAGGGAATTCAGGAGTCCCAGGTGCACAGGTCATGACCTAGACCTTGGAGATGGAGACCAAGTGCGCCTGCCCCCCGAGGCTTCTATGCCCTGACAGAAAGGGGCACAACCACAGAGGGGAAGAGTGGGGTCATTGATAGTGTGAGACACGGTGCCCAGGGTGTTTCCTAAAGGTCTCCATTTCCTGTCCCTCACTCACCCTTTCCCAAAGTCACCTCTTCAACTGAGACTTTGCCAAGTGAGGGTATTACTAGTAACCGCAGTGAAATCCTCAGTGAGTAAAAAAACAGGCCATAATCTATCCATTTATCTACACCCAAAGCATATAACCTAACATTTACCATCTGTAGCATTTTTGAGCGTACCATTCAGGAGTGTTAAGTCTATTTACTTTGTTGTGAAAGGAACGGCCAGAACGTTTGTTTGGCAAATCTGAAAATCTATACCCATCGAACAACGACTCCCCTCCCCCTCCCAGGTAGAAGCCCTCCTATTTGCTGTTTCTATGAATTTGACTCGTTTTAGATGCCTCTCCTAGGAGGGATGATACAGTATTAATCTGTTCTGTGAGTGCTTTTATTTCATTTAGCGTAGTATCTTCAGCCACGCTGTAGCCTGGGACAGGCTGTTCTTCGTTTTTTTTTTTTTTTTTTTTTAAATTTTTTTTTCAACGTTTATTTATTTTTGGGATAGAGAGAGACAGAGCATGAACGGGGGAGGCGCAGAGAGAGAGGGAGACACAGAATGGGAAACAGGCTCCAGGCTCTGAGCCATCAGCCCAGAGCCTGACGCGGGGCTCGAACTCACGGACCGCGAGATCGTGACCTGGCTGAAGTCGGACGCTTAACCGACTGCGCCAACCAGGCGCCCCTGTTCTTCGTTTTTAAGGCTAAATAATACTGTTGTCTGTATGTGCAAGTCACGGTTTACCCATTCATCTGTTGTTGGGTCCTTGGACAGGTTCTACTTCTTGGCTTTTGTGAATAGTGTTTTTATGAACACGGGCGTGCAAATCTCTTCAAGATCTTGCTTTCCATTCCCTTGGCTATATGCCCAGAAGTCGGATCAGTGGATCGTATGGTAGTTATATGTTCTAATTTTTTGAAGAAATTCCACAGTGTTTTCCACAGCGGCTGCACCATTTTACAATCGCACCCACAGGGCACAAACATTCTGATTTCTCCACGTCCTTGCCAACACTTGACATTTTCTGCTCTTGACAGTAGTCATCCTAACAGGGGTCAGGCGTTTTTCTGATGAGGAGTGATGCCGAGCGCCTTTTCCTATCCCGTTGGACATCTGTAGATCATCTCTGGAGAAATGTCCGTTCAAGTCTTTCACCCGTTTAAAAAAGCAGGTTATTTAATCTTTTGTTGTTGAGTTGTACGACTTTTTAAAAATATATTTGGAACATTAGCCCCCATTAGATGACTTGCAAATATTTTCTCCCATTCTTAGGTTGCCTTTTCACTCCGTTGATTGTGTTCTTCGAGGCACACAAGTTTTAAAGCTTCAAGTAGTCCCATGTCTATTTTTGTTTTGTTGCCTGTGCTTTTTGGTGTCCTAGCCAAGAAACCATTGCCATGTCCAAGGTCATGAAGCTTCTCCTCTGTTCTCTTCTAGGAGTTTTAGAGTTTCAGATCTTACATTTAGGCCTTTAATCCATTTTGAATTAATTGTTTTTGCAGGGTATAAAATAAGGCTCTAACTCTATTCTTTTATCTGTGGATATCCAGTTTTCTCAACACCATTTGCCAGAGACTGCTCTCTTACCATCCAGTGGCCTTGGCACCCTTCTCAAAGATTATTTGAGAAAAACAAGATTTTAGCTAATTAGTCTGTGCTTAGCCTTGGGTGTGGATTTGGCTACATACTGCTGCTCTTTGGACATTGTCTTTTGTTTTCAAATTAGAGATAACTAAGAAAGATGCTCCTTTGGAGAGTTTCCTTAGAAAGTGTGCTTAGCAATGATTAATTAATTGGTAGAAAACAACTTGCCTGATTTTTTTTTTTTTTCCCAGCTTCTCTATTCTGGGTCCTTATTGAAAACAGTCTAAAGATACGTGAGGTTGTATTAGGAATGCACCGGCAGTGGTCCTCGGAGAGTGGCTCACAGAACACTGGGGGTCCCCAAGACCTTTCCCCAGAACCCCAGTCTCAAAACTGTTCATACTCCTGAGACATTATTTGCCATCTTCACCTTGCTGACGTCAGCACTGAGGGTACAACAGCAGTGGTGAATAAAACTGCCTGCTCCTCAGACTCAGGACAGGGACAGCCGGCCACACTCGGGTGGTTGTGCCCCTCACCACACACACTTGCAGGAAAGGCAGTGCCAGCCTCAGTTGAGAAAGTTCTTTTATCTTTTTTTAATGTTTATTTTTGAGAGAGAGAGAGAGCACAAGACGGGGCAGGGCAGAGAGAGAGGGAGACACAGAATCCGAAGCAGGCTCAGGCTCCAAGCTGTCAGCACAGAGCCCGACGCGGGGCTCGAACCCATGAACTGTGACATCATGACCTGAGCCGAAGTCGACACTTAACCGACTGAGCCACCCATGCATCCCAAGAATGTTCTTGATGAAGCTGTAAAAACAATTACTGAATCTGGACACTTGATCATCTCCTTTTAATAATCTATCACCAGGCATCCAACTTAGGCTCAGGTCATGATCTCATGGTACATGGTTCAAGCCCTGCATCGGGCTTTGTGCTGACAGCTCGGAGCCTGGAGCCTGCTTTGGATTCTGTGTCTCCCTCTCTCTCTCCCTCCCCTGCTTGCGTTCTCTCTCAAAAATAAAAAATGTTAAAAAAAAAAAGTTTGTGTCACGAGACGGGCAGTGCACACAAAAGCGCTTTTGCCACACGCACGGATACACAACGGTTGTCTCAGTCGGAGACTCAGTCGGGCACTTGAGCCAATGAGCAAAACCAGCCACTTTTTCAGGAAATGCGGTTTTTGCTTAGATGACTGACAAACTATGGCTACTCAGACTTGGTTATTTGGCAGATATTTAAAAACAAAAACAAAAACAAAACAGTGAACCTGTCACTTCAAGGAAAACAATGGAGGGTGTTGGTTGCCAATGATCTCAAACTGAGCTTTCAAACGAAAAAATGCTGGAAAGCTTTTATTTGCCACAGTGGGTCTGGCATCTTCCCAATACTTACAAAATTGTCTGATGATGTTAATAAATATCAAATATTGACATTAATATCAAGTATATAGATATTAATATTGATATCAAATATTAATTTTTTTACATCCTAAACTGAAATATGTTGACATTTGAGAAACTGACAAACTCAGTGAACCAAGAGTTTATTTCTTTTTTTTAAACTTTATTTTGAGAGTGAGGGAGGGAAGGAAAGGCAGAGAGAGAGGCAGAGACAATCTCAAGCAGGCTCCACACTGTCAGCTTGGAGCTCAATGAGAGGCTTGAACTCACAGCTGTTGAGATCATGAACTGAGCCAAAATCAAGACCCAGACGCTTAACTGAGCCCCTCAGGCCCCCTTCACCGCCTTCTATTAACTCAGACATTAAAGAGATTTGCAAACATGTAAAGCAATGCATTTCTCTCTCTTCTTGCTTGGAAAACATTTTTAACTAAAAAGAAAGTTATTTATATTACTATACAGTAGGTTTATATTAATCTTAAGCAAATTAATAAATATTTTTGAAATTTCCCACTTTTAATTTCTAATACGGAAAATACGATAGGTAAGAGCCACAAAAACAAAGCTCTTTGGGGGGTCCTCAGTAATTCTGAAAAGCATAAAGGGGTTGAGAGACCACATAGTTTGAGCAAGGCTGCGCTAGAAATGCTTAAGAACTGAAGGTGGTTCTTCAACAGGAACCCGAGATCGGTTCGGAAGGAGAACATTTTTTTTTTCCAGGTAAAACAGAAGCTGATCTAATCTCCAACAACTTTGCTAACGGTCTGTTCTAGATGGTGATGGAGAGCGGGGATTGGCTGGTTGGTGGAGACCTGCAGGTGCTGGAGAGAATCAGGTGGAACGATGGGCTGGACCAGTACCGCCTGACACCTCTGGAGCTCAAGCAGAAATGTAAAGAAATGAATGCTGGTGAGTAGGCTGGCTCGAGTGGGTGCGTCTGTCAACACTCGTCGCCACCCTCCCGTTACAGGATTAAAGATACCAGGAAGCGGCAGGTTTATAGCTAAAAAAAATTTTTTTTAATGGTTTTAAGTTTGAGAGAGAGAGAGAGAGAGAGACAGTGAGCAGGGGAGGGGCAGAGAGAGGGAGGGCGGGACAAAATCCCAAGCAGGCTCCAAGCTCGGTGCAGAGCCTGATGCAGGGCTCGAACTCACAAACTGTGAGATCAGGAGCGGAGCCAACACCAAGAGTCTGATGCTTAATTAACCGACTGAGTCACCCAGATGCCCCGGCATGTTTTATAGTTTTAAAAAGCTGGAAGCCTCTATCAGCATTTGTATTGACACAGACTGGAATGAGTGTATAAGGTTGGCGTATATCCATATATTGGAATAGTTGCAGCCCGTTAACGATATGCACGGACACAGAAAAACACCCCAGCTGTATTTATTAAGCAAAACCGCAAACTGCAGAATAACATGCAGAGCAGAGTTCTGGAAAACAAAATAAAATAACTGTTCTTAAGTTAAATAACTGTATATAAGCCAAGGTCTGTGTAGAGTATGTGCCAAATCGCAGGTGACAGCGGCTGCTTCTTGGGGACAGGGACCAATGGGCAGGAAGATTTTCATTTTATGTTTTTTGAAAAAGAGAGAGAAAAAAATCATGATAGGATTTTAGGTAGTTTCTATATCCTATTTTGGGCTTTTCTGTATTTCCCAAATTTTCCATAATGGATATTTCTTTCATAACTAGAAGGAAAAATTAAGCCTCTCGGGAGTCCATTTTTTTTTTTTAATTTTTTTTTTTCAACGTTTATTTATTTTTGGGACAGAGAGAGACAGAGCATGAACGGAGGAGGGGCAGAGTGAGAGGGAGACACAGAATCGGAAACAGGCTCCAGGCTCTGAGCCATCAGCCCAGAGCCTGACGCGGGGCTCGAACTCACAGACCGTGAGATCGTGACCTGGCTGAAGTCGGACGCTTAACCGACTGTGCCACCCAGGCGCCCCCATTATTTTTTTTTTAAGTTTCATTTATTTATTTTGAGACAAAGAGTGAGCCAGGGAGGGACAGAGAGAGAGAGAGAGAGAGAGAGAGTCCCAAGGAGGCTCCAAGCTGTCAGCACAGAGCTCTGACACAGGGCTCGAACCCACAAACCGTGAGATGCTGACCTGAGCTGAAATCAAGAGTCAGATGTTCAACCAACTGAGCCACCCAGATGCCCCAGAAGCCCATTATTAAGTGGAGTAGTTTTGGAGATTTTTTTTTTTTTTTTTGACAGTTGAAGGTGAAATATTTTTTTACGTCTTTAGATTGTTGAAACTTTTCCCAGGCCCCAGAAGTTGCTGGTCATGGTTCTTGTGCTGGGGACGTGAGAGACAGGAGCAAAGGGTAAACTGAGGACTGACCAGCACCAGCTCTGGTCTGGGCCGTGCTTGGCTGGAAAGGCCCTGGCCACAGATGTCTTCATTTCCGAGTCAGGCTCTCCCTCTAGGGCTTCCTGCCTGTGTGTCCCCGCCCTGTGGATGCGGTCTGGCACTGTGGGCACCTTTGAAGTAAGAGTCCTGAAGCCCCAGGTCGAGTCTCTGGATGCTGTTGTTTTTTTTGTTTGTTTGTTTTAAATGTTGTATTTAGTTTTGAGAGAGAGACAGAGCATGAGTTGGGGAGGGGCAGAGAGAGAGGGAGACACAGAATCTGAAGCAGGCTCCAGGCTCTGAGCTGTCAGTGCAGAGCCCGACGCGGAGCTCAGACTCATGGACTGTGAGATCATGACTTGAGCCAAAGTCTCACGCTCAACCAACTGAGCCACCCAGGCGCCCCTCCTGTTGATTTTCGAAAGCCGATGGGCATAGCAAATGCTCTGTGCCTTAGACGTAGCTGTGTTTCCTTTCTTTTAAAATCAAAGTTCTAACTGGCCTTACTAAACGATTCTTGCAAGCAGAGGGGAGCTCCCCTGCATTTCCTCTTGTTCTTGCGGACGAGCGACAGCGTGCACTTCCTTCACCTCGCCTTCCTCCTCTCCCTTCCCAGATGCGGTGTTTGCCTTCCAGCTGCGCAACCCCGTCCACAACGGCCACGCTCTGCTGATGCAGGACACCCGCCGCCGACTCCTGGAGAGGGGTTACAAGCACCCCGTGCTCCTGCTGCACCCCCTGGGTGGCTGGACCAAGGACGACGATGTGCCCTTGGACTGGCGGATGAAGCAGCATGCAGCTGTGCTTGAGGAAGGCGTCCTGGACCCCAAGTCAACCATTGTGGCCATCTTCCCGTCCCCGATGTTGTATGCCGGCCCCACAGAGGTGAGCTGTCCCCAGGCTGGGCTGTGGGCCTCAGAAATGTGGGCTCAGACTTGACTTAAGAGGAGTGAATGAATCTCTGGGATCATTTTCCCTCATGAGCAGATTCTGGAGTCTTCTGCTATCTCTTTTTTTTTTTTTAATTTTTTAAAAAATGTTTTATTTTTGAGAGAGAGAGAGAGAGAGAGAGAGAGAGAAAATGAGCGGGGGAGGGGCAGAGAGAGAGGGAGACAGAATCCGAAGCAGGCTCCAGGCTCTGAGCTGTCAGTACAGAGTCCCACACAGGGCCCGAACTTGCCAAACCGTGAGATCATGACGTGAGCTGAAGTTGGATGCTTAACCAGCTGAGCCACTCAGGTGCCCCCTGGTCTCTCTTCTTTATCCAACTTCATTAGGTTTCCATTTCATTTCTGTAAAAATGCTAGAAACACCAAGTCGAGTCTGTTACGCACTGCCTCTGAGAACACAGAGGTTGGTGTGCAGATAAGGAGAATAATGCAGCTTAACTGGGGCGGTATTGGGCAAACTGTATTGAACCTAATATTCAATTTCCAAAGTCTAGTCACTGAGTCACCACACAGGCCCGGTGAGCTCTATTAGAAAGCCCCACTAAGGGGCACCTGGGTGGCGCAGTCGGTTAAGCGTCCGACTTCAGCCAGGTCACGATCTCGCGGTCCGTGAGTTCGAGCCTGTTTCCAATTCTGTGTCGCCCTCTCTCTCTGCCCCTCCCCCGTTCATGCTCTGTCTCTCTCTGTCCCAAAAATAAATAAACGTTGAAAAAAAAAAAAAGCCCCACTAAAAGCTCAGTGTCCCCTTTGATCATAACACAGAGAGCCTGTCAAACAGGCTTGAAGTGGGTTTGAACATGTTTGCAGGAAGTATGATGAACTGCGAGGGTCTCAACTGTTTGGAATGCCCCAAAGCGAGTTTAGTAAATTAATTCTCTTCAACCAGATCAAAGTACCTGGTCTCTGGCTCTCTTCTCCACCCTCCATATTTCTATCTGAGCTTTAGACAGGGCAGTTCATTTTGAAATCCCAATATTTGTGTCAAACTAGAATTGATGTCTGTGTATAATCAGCTCATTATTGGCAATCAGATAATCAAAGATGTTGGAATTTGTAATTTCCTTTAAACTGTGATTTATTCTGAATAGGGAGGGCCTGGAAAGTAAGATTCACATGGTTCTGTAGAACAGTAAGGTCCCCATGCTCCTGGCTCACCTGCCTGTTTGGAGAGAGCGATTAGGAAATATAACCTCAGGTTCCAGGAAGCTGGGGGGTCAGGTGGGGGGGATTTGGGTCTAAAGCTCCTACCTCATGTAAACAAGCATGAAGAAGAGCTTGGGGTCTTAGATACCCCACGGACTTCTGCACCTATTAGGTGATCCTGTCACTGAATTATTTTTACAGCAGAATAAAGGCATCTCTGTAAACAGGGACCCAAGAGTTGGCCAGTGGTGACCAGCATCTCCCTCCCGTGATGTCTCCTAGGTCCAGTGGCACTGTAGGTCCCGGATGATCGCAGGGGCCAACTTCTACATCGTGGGCCGGGACCCCGCTGGAATGCCTCACCCCGAGACCAAGAAAGACCTGTATGAACCCACTCATGGGGGCAAGGTCTTGAGCATGGCCCCCGGCCTGACCTCTGTGGAAATCATTCCATTCCGAGTGGCTGCCTACAACAAAGCCAAGAAAGCCATGGACTTCTACGATCCAGCAAGGTAGGTTTCCAGAGGAGGAGGCCTTCATCAACATCTGCTCAACCAGAAAGAGGCGGCAAAGCTTGGGCCCCGTGCAAGCTCTCCAGTGCTTCTCCACCTTCTCCTAGCAGGAATGAGAGTCCCTTGAAGGCCAAGACCGGTCTTACACATTGTGTGTCCCCGTAAAGTCGTAGCATGGCCGCCTGGTATGTCAGTAGAGGGTCCGTCCATAGCTCGCTTTCAGCATGTCTCTCCTGAGCTCAGAGCTCACGGACGCAGGCGGGGCAGAAGACAGAGCAGGTACACGGGAAATGTCGAATGCATGCCTGCTATCAGTCGCCCTTTCTTGTGCACATTCCTTTACTGAAGACCTAGTGAATCACCCATTCCAGAAAGTGCAGCATTTTACAGAAAAAAACAGGGTCGAAACACCCCCTCACCTACCGCGGGCACCTTTAGGGTCGATGTGCCTCACCCACGCTGAGTTCTGTGTTGCTGTCCTGTGACAGGCACAACGAATTCGACTTCATCTCAGGGACCCGGATGAGGAAGCTGGCCCGGGAAGGAGAGAATCCCCCGGATGGCTTCATGGCCCCCAAAGCATGGAAAGTCCTGACGGATTACTACCGGTCCCTGGAGAAGAACAACTAAATTGCCCTCCGGTTCCAGAAGTTTCTTCTTGAAGTGCTCTTGGATTCCCTTTTCTATTTTTGTGATTAGATGCTTGGCATATGATTGCTTCTCAGTGACTGATTTTTCGTGTTTTATGACAAGGTTAAAAATTGTGTCTATAATTTAAAGTCAACTTCAATAATATATAAAAGAAAGTCACACTGAAGACCACATCTTAGCAGGGACAGCAATGCTGTTATGATTTCGGAATGAAATTAGTTGTATTCTCTTCTGCATCTGATTAGGCAGGTCCCGGATTTCTTGATGCTTTGACCGTGTGCCTAGTTTCCTCACCAGAAGGTAAAAGCGTGTTTTCCGGCGTAGGTCTTGCCAACCTGCACTCGCCCAATGTCACGGTAGTCGAATAAACCAGGTGAGCAACCTCTTCTGTACGACTGACCTAAGGCGGGGGAAACAATCCTCACCCTAAGTGAGGTGTGGCTCGCATAAGATCCTTGCCCCTATGTCACCCCTCGTACAACCTCGCTGCCCAATCTTTTAGGTGCTCACCTGCCTGGAGACACCAAGTATGTGAAAATGCGAATTTAATCTCGGATCTATGCAACCTCGTTCTGCCGAGAAAGTTACGTTGTCTCATAAAGAAGTCTTAGCGCCCTTGTGTGAGTAATCGAAGTCCAGTTAAAGGGTGATTTTCAGTTGGAGAGTGGAGCGTGCTTTGACCAAAAGATTTGCACCCGGGGCTCCAACCATCTGGCATTGTTGTGGCAGGTTAATTTCCCTCCTCTTTGCTGTGGTCACTGTGTCCTGGGTGAGGCGGCACTTGTCGGCTGCAGCTGCAACGGAAACCAGTTCACGCCATTAGACTAGCGAGCTGCTGGGATGGGAAGAGACCACGGAAAACGTGGCCTCCAACCCTGTGGTCTCACAGAGGACCACACTAGGCGACGCACAGCACATGCTCCGCGAGCTGCTGAGGCTGCCAGAAAATGCACCACTGGTATTATTTAGGAAAGACTGGGAGGACGGGGGGCCCGAATGGGCACGCTGCCACTCGACTCCCTGTCTGGTGCTCTGTGCGCACTGCACGTACGCCCGTCGGTTTGGCCAAGCTCCTTGCACCAGGGCACCCGCGAGGCAGACTTCTTGGATGTCGGAAGGTCCAGAGTTTTCTCACCAGTTTTGTAGTTTACGGCTGCAAAAAAAAACCCACAACGCCAAAAAGCCCAAAAAACCCCACATGCTTTTCCAAAGACTTATGCTGTGCCGACACCTAACCTCCAATGGCTTTACTTCTTGGGAGGTGATCTTTTGTACTTTACGCATAATTCTTTGTTGCCAAAGAATATATGAAGAAACGGTACCTTGTGTACTTGGGTCTCTCTGGGAGAGACTTAAAACTGGAAAGAGAAAACTGTGATTTTTTTTTTTTCATATTCTCAGTTGTTTTTTTAAATGCTAATCTTCGCTAATGAAAGCTCTTTTGAGAATAAATCACATACAGTGGCCACAGCAAAACGTAACTGCCTTTACGAGAATAGTGCCTGTATTGATTTAATAATCAGAGGTACTTATTGCTGCCTTTTTAAAACAACAGCGTATTTATTGAAAACATGAGACGGGAGGGATGTAGTGCCTTAACTGATACATTTTGTGATTTAAAAAAATGTATTTAAAATTGCTTTTCTGCTCTTAGTACCACCATAGTGCAAATGACTGTTTCCACGGACAAGCAATGCTTGTTTTTGTTTTAATAAATTTCTCAGAATGGAAGCGGAGTCTTTTCTGCCTGTGACGCTGAGTGGGGTTGGCCCCATGAGTGCTGAGAGCTGTGTGACTCTGCATAATTGGAGACGGACAGCAGCAACCCTTACACCGCAATTAGGAGGCTGTCTGCCCTTGTTCGAGTCGCTTTATAAACCGTGCTGTATGTGTGAATGGCTCCTCATGTGTTCAGGGGTGACTTGGTAGCTTAGGGACTCCCCTCAGGTTGTCACTGCAGGAGGATCTGACCCTTTTCTTCCTAACTTGCTTTCTTTTCTCCAAGTGCCCGCAGGCAGTCCCACCAGCAGGGTGGGGAGCGGTCTTTTTGCTGTTTCGTATTCACATCATCCACTCCAGCACCTTTTCCAACGGGAGCCACTCGAGAAAGGGCACCTGTTTCCACCCCTGTTTTCAGTGGCCTCCAAGCACCTGGTACTTTGGGCTTTCCCCTCCCTGGCTGCCTCCCTCTGTCCCAAAGGCTGGGGGCAGATTTGGCTGCGGGTCCTCCCTTTGTAGAACGCGGGTGTGAACACTGGTGTAAGAGCCGCTGGAGGCTGCCACTCTTTGTCCCTCCCTCTTCCCGTCCAGAGCCTGCTCACTCGTTCCTAGTGGCAATTAGCAGCACAGAGTAGGGCAGGAAATGTGTTAAGGACACGGAGATACAAGAGGTGCCCAGGGAGGACGCCAGAATGTACAGGGCAGGGGAAAAACATCCTGGAAAGGTGTATGTAAGTCATTCGGTCAGATAATGGCAGAACTTCCAAATACGGTAAAACCTTGGATTGCGAGTAACTTGTTCTGAGTGTTCCGCAAGACGAGCAAACATTTTTCTTTCTTCCTTTTTCTCGTCTTTTTTTTCTTTCTCTCTTTCCTTCCTTTTCTTCCCCTTCCTTTTCTGTTTACTTATTTTTGAGAGAGGGAGAGAGAGAGAGGCAGAACACGAGTGGTGGAGGGGCAGAGAGAGAGGGAGACACAGAATCTGAAGCAGGCTCCGGGCTCTGAGCTGTCAGCACAGAGCCCGATGTGGGGCTCAAACCCAAGAACTGGGAGATCACGACCTGAGCGGAAGTCCTGTGCTTAACCAACTGAGCCACGCAGGTGCCCCAACGAGCAAACATTTCTAATAAATTCTACCTTTACAAATGAGCGATGTCCTGTGATATGAGGAGTTTGTGACACCGAACGTCACATGATCACAACTGAGCCAGTTCTCTCTCTCTCTCTCTGGGATTGTAGGTGATCATCTCCCATGTTCAGATGCTCGGTCTCAGGCCACAGTGTTTGGCAGAAATCAGTGATTTTTCAGAATGCTGGAAGGTGCCCACAACTGGCACTGGTGTATTTTTGTCACTTCAAAGCACCTGTGGACAGTCCTTTGCTTTTCCCAACAAGAGTGAGCTTAGGAATGCTTTGCTTCATTCTAGGTCAGGCTGCCTGCAGATAGAGACCCTTTCCTCTGCTGCCTTATTGCCAGTTACATGAAATACAGTCTATGACAAGAGTTTATTAATTCTGCACTGTGGTCAGCATCCACGTGAGCGTATACAATGGCCCCGTGCAGAAAAAGATTCCTTTGAGTCGATAGCAGTGATTCCGTTGGTGATAGTGAAAGTTGTCCTACACAATAACCCTCCTCTCTCCTGTCTCCCTCGTACCAGCCACGAAGGTTTTCAAAAGTAAAACTAGATAAGTACAGGTTATTTTTCTTTGTATTTTCTTTACTATTTTGCATTATATTACAGTATTGTAATCATTTTTATATGAATGTTTTGGGGTTGTGCAACAAATCCTCTGAGTTTTCATTATTTCTTATGGGGAAATTCGCTTCAATATACAAGTGATTTGGATTAGAAGCATGTTTCCGGAACGAATTATGCTCGTGAACCAAGGTTTTACTGTACGTCAACACTCAGGCGATAGGATTTCCTTCCAACCCATCCTCCCTGGCACAAAGAAACAGATCTCGGTTACTTGAGAACACCACGTTGGATTTCGTTTTTTCTTTGTTCTCCTCCTGTCACACGGCTTTCAGGTCTGGTACTGATCTTCAGAATTCCCTGACAGTAGGACAGTAGGTGATCAGAAATTAGATGGGCACCAGACCACCGACTGCTCTTACGTCTGAAGTTTGGATGCAGCAGTAACAATGCAGCTTTTGCCTGAGGTTTTGCTACAGGTTCCATTATCTAAGCGTTTCCTCACTACCAAAATGCATCAACTGTCAAGAATGAGCCGTACACAGGTATTGACAACCACGGATTTTTCTCCTCCCTCGGATGCACTTAGTTCTTTGATGAATATTAACCATTATCGGGCCACTCAAGTGCCCGCTCACCGAATGCTGAGAATGATATACAAGCAGGTGGCTAATACACACGCCAGAGGACTGCCTGGCTTTTCTGCTTATGTTGGAAACTATTTTAATGAAAATAAATTATTACAGAACTTATATTGATATTACCAAACATAAATGGGTCATTGGCTAGAGTTTGGAGATTTATTAGCCACAATATACAAATCCTACTTTCTTATGGGGCCCCTCAGGGGAGGCGGTGAGTTTACCAACGGTTTCTCTCTTGTAACAAGGTACCCCCCCACCCCACCCCAGCCTATTACCCTTCCTGTAGACCTCTTAATTTGGATTAATTGCAGGGAAGGCTAGTCTCCATGAGTAAGATACTTAAATTATGGAATGTTTTTTAAAGTAATGCAGTTTTATCATTTTCAAACATGTAAGTCACAAACGGATGGACACAGCTCTTTTAATGTCATATGTATTAATGATTGCTGGCATCCATAATACATGCTTTACTTGGTAAAGTTCTTAAATATGGTTGGTTTTGGGTTTTTCCCCAGAGGTTTAAACCTGCTGTGCACTTCGTTCACAAAACAATGTGACAGTTCTTACAAACTGTACTACATTGTACATGCTTACGTGGAAAGAAAAATCTTGATTTTCTTTCCATAAATAGTTCATAGTTTTCCATAAATAGTTCAAAGGCAAAATTCAGCTCAGCCCAGGTTGAAATAATGATGGGCTACTTGCATGAAAACAACTCCAGTATCAACCTGGAATTTTAAACTTGTTAAGAGACTGGCTTTTTCATGTGTCTTCACCAAGGAAAATCTGCATTTATGGAAGATATTGATTCCAGGAACCACTAAAGAGGCTGTAACCCCCATCCTATCCTCAGAAGGGAAAAGGAATTCTATAAAACAATCAGAGAGAGCTACAGCTCCAACAACAGAGTCCCGGAAGGAAACAAGTCTAGTACACACAAACACCAGGCACACAGAAGTGTCTCCAACCCGCCTACATAATGGCGTATTTTGTAATCTGTGCCTGTTAGAGCAAGTGTGTTCACCGAGGCTGACAGCCTTCAGTAGCTGACTAGGCCGCCCTGTTAAGGAGCCCTGATGGGCAGGTCAGCCTTGCCGTGGGCCCTGCATCTGTCTGCCAACATGGCCACCGCTGCCACAGTGTGTGGCTTAGAGAGCTGGGATGCGGATGTAAAGACATCCATTTCAGCACGTCCATCACCATGCAGACAAGGAAACAGGCCTGGACATGGGAGATGGGAGACGACTTTCCTAAGCACACGATGACCGGCGGACATATTCATTTCCTAACTTCCAAAGCATTTGCATAGGATTCTTAAAACGATCCCAGGAGGTATACATTAGGATTCCTATTTAGAGATAAGGAGACAGATGCTCAAGGAAACAGATTTTGCCCAAGGCTATACTGCCATATATGTGTGTGTGTGTGTGTGTATACACGTATGTATACACACATATATGCATACATGTATATATACATGTATGGATACATAAACATATGCATATACATATATGTATGTATACATATATACGTATATATATGTATATATACATACATATATATGGCACATATATATATATATATATACACACACACACACACATATAATTATATTACACATATAAAAGTTTCACGGTTGGGACTGAAACCTACAAAGTTGGAAATGAACTTCACATGAGTTAGAATTCTGCTAGAATGTAGGAGGGCGTGAAAGACCTTCATTCCCAGGGCAGCAAGAAAAAAGCCGGGCGAAATAAAAATAAGGTTTTTCTACAAGGCTCGCAAAGAACAGTAGCTACAAGGATTATTCGCCAACTGCCTTCCGGAGAGAGCTAAGCCGCTCAGGGGTGAGCGGGGCGCCTCGGTGCTTGTGCATACACGGGGGAGGAGACTCCACAGTCTGGATGCAGTGTATGGAAAAGCAGGCCTGCCTTAGATGGAGAGACTTTGCAGGGATGAGACTTCAACCAAGACTCACGTCACTGACTGCAATCTACAAACACATCACCTTCAAAAATAAACCGCCTGGCGAGATGATCCCCCTTCCCGGCATCCTGCAGAGCAAATGGTGGAAGAGGAGCTCAAGTCTTGTGCGTCCTCATGGTGGCTGGACGCCAGGACCCTGTCAGGACCGAGTCCACAGGGCCACGAACGTCTGAACCTCACACCTCCCACCCAACCCATCTCCAATACTGCTAAGATCAAGAGGCTGCTGCAGGAGAGGGCAGGGGCGGCCGAAGCCCGGCCACCCCATCTTATGAAAGCGACAGCCCAGACCCAGCGTACCCGGGCCCTGGGATCGGGATGACCAGGCCTTCACCCTCACTGCCCACAGAGGAAGAGGTCTGCGTTCCTTGGAAATAAAACAAAACCCAACATTATCCTTCTGTCTCCAGTGTTCTTTTTTTTAGACCTGTTATCTGGAACAAAGTCAGGAATAAGTTAAACATCACCCAGCTAACACGCTGGACAAGCCAGGCGGCACCCTGGCAGCAGGGGCGAGTAGAGCGTGTGGTCCCCACAAGGCTGTGCCCACACAGTGCACAGTGCGCTGCAACCACAGTGTTGGCGGCTCCCACTTCAACAGGCCCCCTCCGGTTACAGGATCACCTCCGTTTGGCTCGTACCTATGGTATCGCTCGATGAGCTGGTCCTTGTCATGTGTTTGTCCAGCCACCTGGTCCACAGTACTCACTTTTCTTTGGTTGAAATCCTGCCTTCTGTTGCATTTAGTCGTGAGGAGGCGGTACATCCAGATCCTTGCCCTCAAGCCATTTAAGCCAGGGGTCCTGGAGGCTCATTCTCTCAAAGCGCCATGGCTGCCGACAGGGACTTTGACTTGGGTTTGCACACCTACTTCCAGGACTTTGATTCACTTCCGGGATTCAAGAATGGGGCAATTTAAAGACAAACAGGATTCATTTAACCCAGCAGAGGAATAAAAGCAAGATTCTTGAACAATTCCAGTTAAAAAACCTTCTGGAGCTTTCTGTCCTCTAAGTCTACTTTTTTTTTTTAAGTTTGAGAGAGAGCGAGTGTGGGGGAGGGACAGAGAGAGGATCCCAAGCAGGATTCTTGATTAGACCTGCTCAAACCCACAAACCATGAGATCATGACCTGAGCCGAGATAAAGAGCTGAATGCTCCCTAAGTCCAGTTTTTTACTTCCCTTTGAGCTCCTGAGCTCCCCCATACCCTTTCAAGTGAATTCTTCGCTGCATACGTCAGTTGTCTGGTTACCTAACCAGTACTCTTTACAAGACCAGGACTATGGCCCAGTAGACAATGCCTGTCTCCCTCAGATGTGTCTGCAAAGGTATGTTTTGAGAGAGAGAGAGAGCGAGAGAGCAAGAACCCCAAGCAGGCTCCTCACGGAGCTCAGCACGGAGCCTGCCGAGGGGCTCAATCTCACAACCCTGGGATCATGACCTGAGCTGAAGTCAAGAGTCGGACGCTCAACCAACTGAGCCACCCAGGCGCCCCAGGAATTTGTTTTACTGGATGATACATCACCACCCCCCATTTGAGTATCTTGGTCATTCCTAGAATTTCTGGAAGCTATCCATCTTCCAAACACAACACAGTGTTCTATTCTCAGTTCTAAGTTTTGCATGTCAGTAATTACTTAACTAGAGCTTTGGCTCTGGTTTTGAACTGAACTATCATGACTCACAAACTCACAAACTATCATGACACACTCCACACCAGCATGAACATTATTCACTGCAACTGTATTTCAAAGCCCAACAACTTACACCTAAAAGCATTCTCAAGCAGAGAACTATAAATATTAGACAATCACAAAAATGTACTCCCAGTCCAGTGTTCTGTTTAGAATAAAATGCGTTTTTGAGAGACAGAACATGTGCAGAGGGAGGGAGAGAGCATCCCAAGTGCTATCAGTGCAGAGCCTGACGCGGGGCTCGAGCCCACAAACTGTGAGATCATGACCTGAGCCAAAATCAAGAGCTGGACACTTAACTGACTGAGCCACCCAAGTGCCCCCAGTAGAGTGTTTCAGTAATGAGACCTTATGTGCTGTTAGTATTGACAGTGTTAGAAGTTACACCAGTGTTACTAAGGATGTTTTATTCTTACTCACATGAGTAAGTGATCGTGTTTAGGGCCGGTCTCATTTACATCTGGCACCCGTGCTGTCCATCTTCTTGGTAGTTTCATGGAGTGGTGAGTTAGGGTGTAACTTCCACCGACACGGGTAAACAGAGCTTTAACTTTTGACAAGATTAGCGAACTGTTTCACAGCTTAGTCTACAACATATTTAATAATGAAGGCCCTCTGAAGATTTGTCAGCTCTACATGGAATGATTCTATGGCTTCAAGGGCAGGATATATGCTCAGGATATCAGAATTCTATTCAATATTCTGACCTTGAGAAAAGCTAAAAGATAAATATCATCTGTTTTAGTTTCTTTATCCAGAAGAAAGTTGTAACGTTTGCCTACAAACAACACAATGCCGGTAAAAAAAACAAAAACAAAACAAAACAAAAAAAACCCCGTCAACAAGGGAGGCACTCAAGGCTTGAGCCATCCTCCTGGAACACCAAACCTTTAAGGTACAGCTGCTAAGTAATGTTAGGTCATTCTGGTCCACGTGGCATATTTCCATGAACCCACCCAGCTCTTGACAGCATGGTGGGTTCTGGGTTGTCCTGCATTTGGGAGCTGAGAGGTAGAAGCAAAGGAAATCATAAAGAAGATACTGAGCTGCTTCCAATATGGAGTTCCCGAACTCTCCACAGAAAGGCCTGGAAAGAGTGTGAGACACACCAGACTCACCAGCCATCTTCCAATGACGAGGGTGTCAGAAGCATCACACAGGTGATCACTTCTATCTCCGTCCCTAGAGTACGGGCCTGGGGATTCTGCAGGTGGAGTAAGCAGAGAGAATGCTCCAAACTTCAGCCTGCCAACAGATACGCACGTCAGTGTGTAAAAGTAAGAAACGAATACGGTGACGGCCCACATTTGAGTGAGGACTGCTCTGGGGCCGGTGCTGAGCGCCTTACACGCACCGTCTCCTCACACCACCCCGTAGGTGGGCGCCACTGCAGCTCCATTTCATAGAAGCGGAGGCTCAGAGACGTTAGGGGACTAGTGCGCAGGCAGAGGGTTAATTCACGGGGAACCTGGATTAGCCACTTGGACGTCCCCAGGGAGCCGTCCAACTCCACGTCCGGCGTGCGTAACTGCCACCCACGAGGGAATACCCGGGAACCTGGAGCCCAGTGACCTGTGTCAAGTGCACGTCTACAGCGAGCACAGATTCTGTGACACTAAAAGTTCTCCGAAATGACATAAAGGTTCCTCGACTACTGTAAGGCCCCAAGATGCCCGGATGAGTCACAGTTGACGGGACCTAACTTCACGTGGTGATTAAAACCATGATAAACTTAGTAACTGTACTACTGGATGCTCTGAATTTAAGATAAAAAGAAAGCACATGAGAGATAGATCACCTCTTTTTTACACCAGTCTGCCATCAGAGTAAATGATGACTGAAATCCATCCTAAGGCAAAATAACGATAAGACATGAGATTGCATGCTACCGAAGTGTGAAAGCTACTCAGCAAGATAAAACACTCCAAATGCAAGCTGATAAACTAAAAAACCCCCAGAAGATTTGTAACTTTGGAAGAAGACCAAGTGGAGAAAAATTAATAAAGAGGGACCTCTTTATTGCATGTTTATAAAATAATCGTGTAATATAGTTATTAAAAATGGGAGACGAAACTTTTTATTTTTGATATCTTGTGTTTTGCAGTCAATTTTTAATCATCTTCACAGTTTTTGAAACTTGCTTTTTGTCGTCCAGAGTGCTTTCTGCAATCTCTACCCACCCGCTACTCGCATAACCAAATAAACTCCCCAACAGGTTCAAGTGAGAGACCTACTATCAAATAAATTACTCTAATGACTCACGAATGAAGACTGAAGAGTTTCAAAGAAATACAATAAAAACAAAAATATATGGAGCATAATTTAATCTTTCAGATGGTTCACAGAAGGCACCTCAAGACCATATTGTGCCATTTTCCTCATGCGGTGTGTTTAAGGGCCTATAACAGAATTCTGGTTAGTGAAATTCTGGACAAAAAAAAAAATGTTTCCTATGGAGGGCACATAGCATCGAATGACTATGGATACAATATGGGACTCTGACGTGTGTATCTGTACTAACTAGGGCACAATTTATAATATGCTAAGAAAACTTTAAAAATCAAAGTCACAAAATGAGTATTTTTAGCACAGCTAGCAACAGCTACTTGTTTTAAACTATCATTTCATTTCTGATGACCAAATTATATTTGACCATAATTAAAAAACATAACTTTAAAATAACATTACAAAACCATGGTTACAACAGAACTACGTTCCATCAAATGAAGGAAAAGTCACAGATGTGTACTGCATGGCACTGTAGTTTTTCAAAGCCATTTGGAAAGGCTCCTCCAACCACGTTCACGTGGATCAATTGAAAACAGGCCTCTGCTCAGTGTGCTTACAGAAAGACTTGAAATCCGTGTCGATCATCCAAATGCCTGACAACCACTCAATGCTGATCACTGATCAAGTATTTTTATTGGATTTTTCGACCAGCGTAATAGTGGAGCCCCTTCTGAAGCAGAGACGTGGCGGACTCCGACTATTCCACTGCGGAGAAATGCTCAACTTAAAACGAAAGCGGACACAGGTGACAGCTGGAAATGGCTGAATCACTGTACCTTTACACACGACCAGAAATCTTAGTTCTGCTGTACACTATTTGGTACTTTTTGATTCAGTAGTTGGGGTAAAAAAAAGTTTCCGTATTCAAACATATCTACAGAATATCAATATAAAATGTGTGAATATATACATTTAATACACACGCGCGCGCACACACACACACTCACTCACTCACGTACGTATCGAGAAACCAGCACTTACCCACATCCCTGTTTCCACGAATGACTCGACAAATCGTTACTTTAAGACCAGCTTAGATGCTCTGAGGCCGCAGCGTCCGGAGACAGAGGTCAGACGCGAGCCCGCACTCAGGCTGGATTAGACTGTTCCTCCTCATGATTTCTGACGAGTAGTAACACTGCTTATAGAACAACTACATCTCAATAACTTAGGAGTCAGAGTATAAAACCAGTGTCGTGAACATTTAACTCTCTCACGGCGTGAAGGACATTCCTGTTTTCATTCTATTTCCACTGATGATAAGAGTGCACCAAACTAGATCACACTGAACTGTACAAATGATCTTTACTCTTAATCTAAACAAACATGTGTCAAAACATTCTGAAATGCGGCGTCCTTGGATTTCTTCATCTTCTCAATCGCTCGATGCAGGTCCTGCTGTTGCACAGGCCGGATTTCATCTTCATCGCGGCTAAGACACAGACAAAACCGCCAGATGGTCAAATAACTTTCAAATACACCTCCCAAAAACATCCTCCTGAGATTAAGAAATGAAATCTTTGTCCCACCTAAGACCCCCAAGGACAGCCACAATTATGAGCTTCATGTGAATGCTTCCAGAATTTTCTGTGCAGACACAAGCTGGGGAGGATGTTTTTAGAAGCACGGGCTGCTGGGAGGGAGGGGGCCAAAATGGCCGGCTGTAACTCAGTGTTGCAGATGTGGTCATGAAAACCAAATACCTCACACTAAGAACCAAATGCAGAATGTTGGCACAACGTGGAAATATTAGAGAAAGGTGTGCAGTTTATCTATGTGGGCGGAGAATTCCCATCAAGGAATCAAAAATTATTCCCATGAAAACTGAAATTAAAAGTAGCATTCTTGGGTATATATTCATGTACATATTTAGCATGTGACAAACTAAAAATAAAATTCTTTGCTATTAATAAAAACCAACTAGCCTAAACCTCCCCTATTCAATAATGAGAAAAACAAAATCCAATATATAATGTCTCCTTGTAATTTACAAACATTTAGGAAAAAACATTTAGGGAAAAAGTTACGATAAGCCAAGTCTAAGACCCAGATTTTTCATCCTGACATATAAAATTTTCAAAGGCTTTGAGGACAGCAGAAAAATAGGACTTTCTTTATTAATGTAACTTATTCACACAAAACGTATTCATCAGTTGTTTCTCCTCCTCTCCTCATTTTCTTATACACAAGAATAAAAACCTTTCGCAAGCAGACTCTTGGCTCCGGTCAGAGGTCAAAAGTATTCCCAGCATCAGCATTAGGGGAGCTGGAGTAATCCAGCAACAAATAAATGAAGTGAGCCTCTCCATAACGGGGCCCCAGGGAGCACTGAAGGCAGGTGCGGAACTAGGGCAAACATAGCTAACCTTTCTTCCTACACCAAGCGAAAGAGTTTTTGGTGAAGCTTGCTATGGCGATGCACCGTCATTAAAAACATGGCACCACCAGCACATCCAGGTCTCCTGGAGTGAGAGCCTCGGCGGCGGATGAGGGAGGAGGCCTTAGAAAAAGGGGCCAGAGGCGGAGAACTCATTCAACATGAGGCCCCAAAGTACAACAGTGTGCTAAGAGTTACAGAAACTCTTCATCAGAAGGTCAGTACTCTGAAAAGAGGCTTAGAAACGCAGTGTGAGGCTGGCCCAGGGCAAGCGGCCTTCTGGGAAAGGTCTTTGCAGGACACAGTTCACGGGGGCGGACTTGAGCCGGCTCACTAGCGTCTCTGCTGAAATAGCCGGGCACAGAGCTGGTTTCTCAAACTCGTGCTCTGAAACTGCTTTCGAGTGAAGTTTGCCCCAGTGGCAACAGTCTGTCTAGCACACGCATTACTGTTAACACACTGAAGTCTAATCCCCAGCAATGGCCCCCAGGCCCACTCACGTGGGAAATCCCTGGAAGAGCACAGGAAATGGAACTAGGACTTTCAAGTGCAAAGCAGTCCGGGAATCCTAGAGAACCCTCTTTCCTAGGAGTAAGTAAGCCTAAGCTGCCGTCGGCCTCCTGTGACCCAGTGCGGGGATTTTTGGCAAACGTGCAGCTTCTATTTCTTCCTTTTCCTTCCAGAGCCTCCCCACAACCCCCGTTCCCAACTCGCTTTCAGAACTTTCCTTTAGGAAGAAAAAAGGGCAGTTCATAAAGTTAATTCAAGTTCACCTTTTATACCGTAAGCAGAGTTGGTACTGTCAAGAAAAATAACAGAAACCACCCTGAAAGGTCTACAAGAGTCTGAGAAATAGGAGATGATACCTTTCTTCCGATGTAGAGTTAACATACTCCCGGACACACAGGAGGGCGGCGTCCCTGCACATCTCCTTCAGGTCACTGCCTGAGAAACCGTCCGTCTCCTGGGCGACTTCCAGCAGGTCCACGTGCCTGTCCACCTTTCACAAGGAAAAACAAATGTGAAAAGTGCTGCAGAGCACGATCCAGCCACTGTCCTTCCATGTAAAGAATGTTAAGCATGTTGGAATAGTATGGAAGGAAAATCATCCAAAAATACTTTGTTTCTACTTTTCCTTTAGCCGTAAAGCCTGGAGTTTTGAAATCTAATTGTCATGAACTGCCATTATGACTGGAGTATTGAATAAAGCCTTACTCGATAGATCATGAAGCGAGAGGGAAGAACAGACACTCAAACACTGTCGGACTCTCCTTGGCGCCTCTTAGGAAGGTCCTGAGTTGCAGGACTGCATTCACCATTCTTGGCAAACAGCCCACATCAAGTCCCGGGTCCATGACAGCAAACCTATCCACGGGCGCTCGCTTGCCCTTTGGCCGCAATGCTCTGTGTTTACCAGCCCAACACTCAGCGTAATAGTCTCGTTCCTCAACGTAAGCTTACACAGCCGAGCCAGTCGTGTAAGCTTCGGTCACTGTCCTGGGCGCACGGCAGGCCTAGGAGAGTACACACTAGGCTTCCGTGTAGGTGGAGAAGAGAAAATGAGCAAGAACGACGTCCCTCTATCGGATGATGCATATGTGTCACTCGCCACGCTAAGCACTCTGCATGTTAATTAGTCTCAGGGGATCCTGCCAGGCAGTGTTCTTGTTCTGAGGGAGCTTAAATACACTGCCCGAGGTCACACCAGAGCCGGGCCGTGGACACACTGTGGTTAAGGTCCAGCCGAACTCTTCCCCTGCAGAGCTAACCATCTGCCTTAACAACACTTACTTTCTTCCACCGACCTGAAATGCCACCTCTATGAGTTATTAAATGCCCACTGGGTAAGCCCCAGTGTTTGAGTAACACTGGCAACTGTGCACGAGACTGGGATGCCAGACGGTGTGGGGTCTACAGTCAGCTCTGCAACTGCGACCTCATGCGACGCTGGTCTCCTCATCTCTACAACTGGGGGTTGAATGAGGAGATACCCCACATTCTTTGTGAACACAAGTGATGCAGGAGGTAGGTGTGGGGCTGGCAGTAGAGCGAAACGAAAAAAATGGTAAACATGGAAGTAAGTAAGTTGGAATAGGGGCGCCTTGGGGGGCTCAGTTGGTTGGGCATCAGACTTCGGCTCAGGTCATGACCTCACGGTTCGTGGGTTCAAGCCCCGCATCGGTTTGTGAGTTCGAGCCCCACATCGGGCTCTGTGCTGATAGTTCGGAGCCTGGAGCCTGCTTCAGATTCTGTGTCTTCCTCTCTCTCTCTCTGCCCCTCCCCCACTCGTACTCTGTCTCTCAAAAATAAACATCAAAAAAATTTTTTACTAAATCAAGCAAGCAAGCAAGCAAGCAAGCTTTAATACGTACACAGTAAGAGTCATTTAAGATTTGGGGTGGAGAAACAACGTGGAACCAAAATGTGAGACACAGAACACATGAGACAGGGAACAGCCATGCAGAAACATTTGAAGTAAAATCACAGTATCAGGAAGAGGGAGGAAGAGGCAGGAAACAGTGTTAACCTGGACTATAGGTATATGTAAAAACATTTTAAGGGTACCAGTAAAAGATAAAAAGAGAACGCGTAACTTCCGAAACAGTAGAAGAAGAGGAAAAAAGGGAAGAAAACACAAGAGTGGGGGTGGGTGGGCAAAAAACAAAAAGCATAATACATAGAAAGTACTAGAATAAGAAAGAATGAATCAAAGCTTATCAGTGATCCCCACAAATGCAAATAGGCTAGGCTGGTGAAAGTCCATTAGACTATATAAAAAACCAAAATGCAGTTAATTTGAGGTTTAGAATGGTCACACCCTGTCCAAGGGGAAAATAAAACAGATTTGGTGTTCAGTTTTAAAAGAAAAAAAAAGTTCAAAAGATTGAGAAAGGACAGACAAGGCAAATATTAACCAAAAGAAAGCTAATTTAGTTCTATTCTCATCAGATCAATAGATTTTTACTCAACACACATAATTTGGAATAGAAATCATTAAATAATAAAAAAAATAATACATCAGAAAAATACAACAATTCTGCACTGATATACATTTAATAAAATATGGCCCTGAAATACATACAGCAGAAATGAACGTAAGGACAGAGTGAGATGGACAAATCCACAGTAATACCGGGAGATGTTTTCTTTAAGATCTTAAGTAATCTCTACACGCAGCATGGTGCTCGAACTCACAGCCCCCAAGATGGACAGTCCCAATCTCGAGTGAACTCCCGTATCACATACTCATGGATCAGACAGTAAGCACTTCTAGTTACAGTGAGCACCTGTGATCTGATGTACACAACAGAAAACATGACGAACTCACTACGGGGCTTCTGTATAATTTGGATATTGGTCCCCTGTTGGTCACAGGGTTGTAAATCTGTTCCCGGGGGCTTTTCTTTCATTCTGTGCATGTTACCTCGTCATGCTTCTGATTATCATCAGACCTGTCTATTCTCTTCCTGGGAAGCATACGCTCCCTTGTATCTGACAACCCTTCTTACATGTGCACAAACACACGGCACCAGACATGCAAGAATCTAATTTCTCTACAGTTTGTAAAACTCACGGAAGAGTAAAAATAACCTACACCTGCACACGCATCACGTGTCCATCCACACACAACCACGAAACAAATTTCCACTACCCACCAGGACAACGGGCTACCAGTGACAGTGACTGCAGGACATGGGAAGCAAACATGTTAAGATCACCCATTAAATCCGGGTGGTGAATATAAGGTTGTGTCTGTGTATAAAATATTCCATACATTAAAAAAGCTACTTAAGAGGGGCGCCTGGGTGGCTCAGTTGTTTAAGCGTCTGACTTCAGCTCAGGTCGTGATCTCACGGTTTGCGGGTTCCAGCCCCACGTCAGGCTCTGTGCTGACAGCTCAGAGCCTGGAGCCTGCTTCGGATTCTAGGTCTCCCTCTCTCTCTCTGTCCCTCCCCTGCTCACACACACACTCTCTCTCAAAAATAAACAAACAGTAAAAGAAATAAGGGGCGCCCGGGTGTCTCAGTTGAGGGGCTGACTTCAGCTCAGGTCATGATCTCACAGTTTGTGAGTTCGAGCCCCGCGTCAGGCTCTGTGCTGACAGCCCAGAGCCTGGAGCCTGCTTCGGATTCTGCGTCCCCCCCTCCACCCCCTGTCCCTCCCCTGCTCATGCTCTGTCTCTCCCCCTCTCTCAAAAATAAACATAAAAAAATAAAACATTAAAATAAACCTACTTAACACCTTCCAAATTGTACTCTGAAATATTAACAATTTGACTTCCTCATTTAAACAATCAACACCTCCACCCCATCTTTTGGCCATACTTTGTCGGGCCACACTATGTTCTAACCGCTCACAAATCTTGTGCACGACACAGCGATAAAATTACAAAGCGATAAAGATGAACAAAGCAAGTATGAGAAAATATCAAAGAGGAGAAGATTCCAGGCAGCGGGGGAGCAAGATGAACAGAGGCAGCATGCCATAATGGTTGAGAGAAAGGCTCCATCACTACTTTGCTACATCGGCCTGGGCAATTTATTATAGAACTTCTCTGAGTTCCAGTTTCCTCAACGTAAAATAGTATCAGCATGTGCTCCTCAGATGAACTGAGGATTAAGTAAAACAATGTGTATCTCACCACTATGCTAGGTACACAGCAAATAATCGGAAAGTAACCCTTTTTATAACAGCTAGTAGATAAACCATAAAGTCATGGGAACTGTTTTCATTAGGCATTCCTTATACCCGTGCCGAATGTCATCCTAAAAGGATTTCCAAAGGTGCTACTCTTAAAAAAAAAAAAAAAAAAAAAAAAAAAAAAAAAAAAAAAAAAAGCAGAATACTGAAATCAAAGTTCAGAAATAACGAGGAGTTTCTGGGTTGGCTGAGTGACTCAGTTGGTTGAGCGTGCAACTCTTGGTTTCAGCTCAGGTCATGAGCTCACGGTTCGTACTGGGAACGATACTGAAATAAATGAACAACTTTCTAACACGGCCCATTTCCTCTGTCTACCATGGATGGCACACAAGCATGTACTCTCAGCATTTTACGTGTAGCATTTAAATTCTCAAAACGATTCTATGAGATTGTTGGCATTACGTCTACCTTCCCAGTAAGAAAAATGAGGCATAGGGACACTGAACGCTATTTGCCCAAGGTCCCCCAGAAGGTAGGGTTAAAGCCAGAACGTGGGACCCTCAGGCTGGTCTCATTATGCTGCTACATTATGGAAAAGGTATAAACTCAGATTTGTTTGTAGGGAAAAAACTCAAGTCTCCTCAGTACAGAGACAGGAAACCTGTATAATGTATACATTTTATTAGTTCTAATCCTTTCATACTTAAAACTTTAAGCCAAAACCACTACACTGTCTGTTTTAATTTTTTTTAACGTTTATTTATTTTTGAGAGAGGATGAGCACGAGTGGGGGAGAGACAGAGACAGAGACAGAGAGAGAGAGAGAGAGAGAGAGAGAGAGACACGGAGGGTCTAAAGCAGGCTCCCCGCTGACAGCAGAGAGCCCAACGTGGGGCTCGGACCCACAAACTCTGAGAACATGACCTGACACCAAGTCAGATGCTTACCTGAGCCACCCAGGTGCCCCACACCATCTGTTTTCAATGACTAAGTTTTGTTAAGGACCTATTAGTAAAGAAACATGAGAAGACTGGAAAACACTATCATTTGAGGCATCTTTTTAGCAAAATTACATTAATTTCTTTCAGACTCTACTGAAGTAACAATATGCCTTCAGCATAAAAGTAGCAGCTAGTGGGGAATAAGATGGTCTTATGTCAACAATTATCCAGAGCATTCATACTCTGCATCACAAAAATGGACACTAATTCTTTGTGCTTTAAGAAACAGAGTGCTAAAAATTCCTTATACCCATGACAAATGTCAGTCTAAAAGGATTTCCAAAGATGTTACTCTTAAAAAAAAAAAAGCAGAATACTGAAACCAAAGTTTATTTACTTATTAAAAAATTTTTTTTGATGTTTAGGTATTTTTGAGAGAGAGAGAGAGAGAGAGAGAGAGAGAGAGAGAGAGAGAAGGGAAGATACGGAGAGAGAGAAGATCCCAAGCAGGCTCCAGTCTCTGAGCTGTCAGCACAGAGCCCGACGTAGGGCTCAAATTCACGAGCCGTGAGATCATGACCTGAGCTGAAGTCAGATGTTTAACCAACTGAGCCACCCAGGCACCCCTGAAATCAAAGTTCAGAAACAATGAGTTTCTGGGGCGCCTGAGTGACTCAGTTAGTTGAGCATCCAACTCTTGGTTTCGGCTCACGTCATGATCTCACAGTTTGTGGGATTGAGCCCTGCATCGGGCTTTCTGCTGACAGTGTGGAGCCTGCTTGGGATTCTCTCTCTGGCTCTCTCTCCACCCCTCTACCCTGTTTGCCTGCATTTGCTTGTGTGCTCTCTCAAAATAAATAAACTTTATTAAAAAAAAAAAAAAAAGAAATGAGAAGGTTGTTTTGTTTTGTTTTTTTAATGTTTATTTTTGAGAGAGAAATAGAGTACAGGAGAGTGAGGCTGGGGCAGAAAGAGAGGGGGACAGAGGATCTGAAGCAGGGCTCTGCGCTGACAGCAACAGAGCCCGATGTGGGGCTCGAACCCACAAACTGTGAGATCAAGACCTGAACTGAAGTCAGATACTTAACTGACTGAACCACACCCAGGCACCCCAATAATGAGGAGTTTCTTAAGTTAAATGTGAAAACATTACAGCCTACGTGAAGTATGGCTATCTTATGAGACAGAGCTTAAATGCTATGATTTATATTCGTTATCTATACGTGAATCATCTACATCATCTATATCTTTATTAAACCACATACACATGGTTCAAAAATGTTAAACTTCCAGCAATACCATCTTTCATTAAATTTTTTTAAATTAAATAATTGTATTAACTCGAAGTCTCTACAAAATTGTCAGCAATTACCTTCTAATATTTGATAAATGTCAAGCCACATCATAGCCATCATAAGTTAAAGAACTTGTGGCATTATTTTATCTCCTTTGTTTTCTTTCTGAACTGCTCCTTGATGCCTGTCTTTGTTAAAGGTTTACCAATTAAGTGTCTTTCACCTAAACAGCACGACAACTACACGATGTCTTGAAAGTAGTTATCAAATAATCAGTTAGAGGGCAAATGGAAGTTGTTGATTTCATGCTCCTACAGGAGTTCTTTCCCTAGAACACTTGGAGAGTTTTAAGAATTTCCCCGAAATTGCAAAAAACATTTCATGCACATGAAGTTTTTAAGAAAAGGCTGCATAGCATTTATCTCTTTATTAAATAGCTCTATGCTCCCCTAAATAGTTAGTAACTGTGTAATTTGCTAGGTTCCTTACACTTTTGCAATTTAGCGTATGTCTTTTTTTATATGTTTTAAAGAAATAAATGAACAGGACACTACTGAAAGACTCAAAACAACCAAAAAGCCATACTTGTTTTTGGATAGGAGATTCAACATCAAAAAGATCTTAATTCTCTTGAATTATGATCCACTAAAAATCTAGCGTTTGTTTCTTCCTGAATAAGACAAATTAATTCTAAAATGAATACAGAAAAATAAGCAAAAATATCCAGGGAACTGGGCTGAGGGTACCAGGGGCGCCTCACCCTACTTGCTGTTAAACAACTGCTCCTGTGCAATCAGCAAAGTCCAGACCATAGAAAAATGTGGATGAACCCAACCTGGCTTTTTCAACAAATACACTGAAAAGAAAGTGGGGGGAAAAAGGGGGGGGGAGATGAAGGAATAATCTATAGCCTACGATTAAAAGAGATCTGAAAGCTATTGGGGCACCTGGGTGGCTCAGTCGGTTAAGTGTTCAACTCTTGATTTTCACTCAGGTCATGATCTCACAGTTCGTGGGTTTGAGTCCTGTGTCATACTCTGTGCTGACAGTGCAGAACCTGCTTGGGATTCTCTCCCTCCCTCTCTCTCTACCCCTCCCCCGGCTCACGTGCATACATACATATGCTCTCTCTCTCTCTCTCTCTCTAAAAATAAATAAAACTTAGAAAAAAACTATCAAATAATTGCAAATTATGAACACTATATGGATCCTGAGTCAAATACATGGTAAAAAAAAATAAATAAATAACAAGCCATTTAGGAGACAGCAGGAAATTTGAACAGACTAGATATTCAACGATAATAATGAATTATTGTCCTTTTTTTGTTAAGTGTAATAATGGTTATGAGATTAAGTCAAAAAAGAAAAGAATTATTTCTTTTAGAAGTGAAACTAAAATACTCACAGATGCAGTACGATGGGAAACCTGGGGAGTGGAGAAGTAGGGCAGTGAGGGGCACAATCACCCTGACAGTTGATTCATGGAGGAAAACCACAAAATACAAGCAACCCTCCCTATGGGAATCTATCAGGTTTTTTAGTTTGGACAGCAAGTTCAAGGAGTGAGTTTATTTTACTTATTTTTTTAAAGTAAGCCCTATGCCTGATGTGGTGCTTGAATTCATGACCCTGCAATCAAGAGTCGTGTGTTCCACCGACTCAGCCAGCCAGGCGCCCCTCAAATGGAGCTTAGATACAAAGTTTAGGATGGTGAAGAATGCCATGTTATTCAAAACTCAGAAGCCAAAAACGGGGGAAAAGAACCCAGTAAGTTAAGAAAAACAAACCAGGAAAAAATACTTCAAATCATATAAACTAAGAGAATTCTCCCTAATATATTAGAGTTCCTATAAATCCCTAAGAACAAGAACACTGCAATAGAAAAATCGGCCAAGAATATGAATGGGTATTTCACAGAAAAAAACCTCAAGAGGCTCTTAAACATGAAATGCTCATTTCATCCTTAAAAACACAATGAGATACCGTTTTCCACCTAGATCACGTGGGCACAAAGCCCCACCGCACTCGTCGGCAAGGCAGCCAGGGAGGCACTAACGCTGCTGGTGTGAGAGTACATCAGCGTGGAATTTGGCAAGAGCTACCAAAATTCTAAATCAGATCCTTTGATCTAGCAATTCCTTTTCTGGAAAATCATCCCTACTGACATCCCTGGACAAGTGTGAAGTGACATCTGTTCAAGGTTGTTATTCAATGCGGCATTTTTGTAGTAGTAAAAGACTGGAATCAACCTGAATGTTCTTCAATATGGCACTGATTTAATGAATCGTGGTATATCCAGACAGTGAAGTCCTATGCAATGCAAAAACGAGAGAGAGAACGAGAGAGAGCGACTGAGCGCACAGAATAAAGACACTATCTGCTAATATGGAAAGGTCTCCAAGATGAGTGACAAAAGCAATGCATAGGACAGGGTATGCAGTTTATTAATATGGCTTATGTAGGAAAAGGAAAAGGAGTAACGGTATATCCTACGTGCTGTTATAGACTGGGTCATCTGAAGGGACACAGAAGAAATGTAGGAGGAGAAGTGGGATTCTTCTCTGAATACCATTTAACGTACATGTTTTAATTCTGAAGGATGTGACCTTAAATACAGAACCCATTTAAATTTTGATTATCATACCCTTTTAAATCTCAACTGCAACTTCAAAAAATATCGTAATCAAATAAATAAAACCCATACTGCTGTACAAAAATAAATGTATCTTATATAACTGAAGAGCAGCCTAAAAATATCAAAGATATGAAACACAGCACTTTTAAAAAAAGCAGACCATCTTTAATTAGCTCAAATGGACCATGGCTAATGCGTTACATGAACGGCCAACAGTTTTACAGTGATTTATGTCAAGTACAAAGCTGCTTATTCTCCAATTACTTTTTCATTTCTAAAACGGTTTTATGAACATAAACATATTTACAGGTTGGGGGAAAATGTCATTTTCTACTTACGTTTTCATTTTTCAAGATGAGTCTCAGGATTGCTTCTCTTTGTTTTAGAGCCTAAAACCAGAATCATTTCCAGTTAGCATTTAACAAAAATAAGGATCAACTAGTTTTCGTGATATTTCTTCTTTCCTCTGTAAACAATCTGACAATACTTGCAGGAAACGCCAGAAACTCTAACAAAAATCATAAAATATGTTGGCTAAGCAAGGTCTAGATTCTAGACTCTAGAGTAATTGTGGTCAACCTACTGAATTCCTGTCTTCTTATTCTGAATCCCCAGCGATTAGCACAATGTCTGGGAAATAACATGCCCTTCAATGTCTTTCCTCTACGGCTCTGGCAAATGTTCTTTTCTTCATTTACGTAATTGGACAGGATGGCAACGATGTAGGCTCAGTTCCTCCACGTCTGCACACCACTCCCTCACTCGCTAATTTATATCAGTCAGTTTTTGTTTGGCGTTGGCGGTACACGTGTTTATATACTTTCCACCCGAGCGATGATGGCTCACGTTATATCACAGAACAGGCATTCTGATAGGATACCTTACATAGAAAGTGGATATAAAGGCTTTAAAAATGTATTATGGCTGAACTCATTCTTGTTCTCACAACCACTGAAGACACAGCTAGTCACCACCAGTATCAAATCAAGTGACCGGAAAAAACACAACCGAACCCTGCTGTTCCCGTAATTCAAGATGGTTAAGTATGAAGGTAAATTTGGTATGTTATGTGATGACCAATGACTACTTTTTGTGAATAACCACTTAATTTGGAGAAGAGTTTTAAGGTAAGGTTAATCAGATACTTCGACATCAGAGTTCTGCAATAAGAAGAAAATTACCCTATAGAGTATACGTATCCACTAAAAATGGAATGAAAAGGGGGGGGGGGTTACAAAATCCCAGTTTGTACATTAACAGCATACAAATTTGTAACAAGTCTGAGAACCCATTTTGGTAACTAACACAATTAATATGTTAAAATGAGAACTGTAGTAAAGGCTACCTTTGAGTTGTTGCATCCTTGTTCTATTCTACTGTGTATCAAAAACCTGTTTCCTGTCGGACTCCAGACAGAGATCCCATCAACGTAATCTTTGTCTTCAGATCCGCCGAGGGAAGGAAATTAATTTTCTTTAAAAACGTCCTGCTGTCTTGCCAATGCAAAAGCCCGATTCATAAGCAAGGCAGACAAATGCCACGTAAACCTGGCGGCAGCCTACTTCTCCAGCCTCGGGTCCCTCTGCTTCCCGGACGCCCTGCCTGAACTACCCCCAGAGTCTCAGCAAATACACATTGCCTTCCACACATTCTTGCCTTTCCTCGCCTCCCCTGCGTATCAAACTCCTGCCATCCTGGATTCTGTAAAGCTTACTACTACTCAGACAGAATTATTGGCTTTCAGCATCATTTCAGGGTCTCAGTTCTTCAAACATTCTTTTGGTAAGTATCTTTTATGTCATTCATTTACATGTCTGCCTCCCGTGCCACCCAGAGCTGAGGACAAGGGCCGTGCTCCATTCCCCGGAGTCTGGCGGGTGCCTGACACAAACCAGTGCTCAACGCTAGTCACACTAAATAAATTTAGTGTGAATTTCAGCAAGGTGAATTTCTCCATTGCTGTAGCAGGTAAATCTTCTAAGAGTGGCTCACTCTGAGCATGCTCTCTCTCTCAGAGAGGCCGAGGTCTTAGCTACAGCAAATAACTGATCAGAGTAAGAGGCCACAACCCTCAATTTTAGGAAACCATGTTTATTGCCACAAACTGGTAAGTTGCGGAATACACAGTGGGACAGATGTTTTTTAGCCAGAGACTCTCAGGGGTATTATAATCTTTTATTTCAAAATTTGAAAGGATTGACACTAAAAATTCCTCTACATAGCCATACATGTAACACGCGGACTGACTGTATGGTGCGCATTTTCAATGATCAACCCTGTTTTTTCCCTCTTCCATCGAAAGGCACCCAAAATTCACGATTTGAGGATTCTGTGCAAAAATTATGTAGAGTACCAGCAAGTTATAATCACCTACTCGAGGGTACTTCTTAACTGACAGAAACGGATGCTAGAAAGAAGACAGTCCTGGTCCAGTACACACTTACATCTACATTAAGTTAAAGTGTAATATCTTAGTCACTGGTTAATCATTAATCCTATTAAAGGGAAGCACAGATTACAATTGACAATAATCAATCAGATAAATCCAGTTCTTGTCAGCCTTCTGCACTTGATCTGAGCCAAAAGGCCGAGAAGTGATTTGTCAGCCTTCTGAACAGAACAATTCTTTTTTTTTTTTTTTTTTTTAATTTTTTTTTTTCAACATTTATTTATTTTTGGGATAGAGAGAGACAGAGCATGAATGGGGGAGGGGCAGAGAGAGAGGGAGACACAAAATCGGAAACAGGCTCCAGGCTCCGAGCCATCAGCCCAGAGCCCGACGCGGGGCTCGAACTCACGGACCGCGAGATCGTGACCTGGCTGAAGTCGGACGCTCAACCGACTGCGCCACCCAGGCGCCCCTTGAACAGAACAATTCTTTAACCCCATCCCTCCTAATTTTATCCTGTGCCAAACCAAAATTATAATTTCAATTTTCTATGTACTTTCTCAGACAACTTGCTACATTCTAAAGAAAATCAAACAGGTGGCTAAGCACACGAGGTAAGTATAGACTCTGAAGGGAAGCAAATGACACTCATCTTAGGAAAGAAAGAAGAAAAAAAGCAAGACAGAGTGGAAAGGACAAATAATTATAGGGACTCCTACCCCATTCCTTTCCTGCCTGCCATAAATAGTAAGTCAATCCTATTAAAAAAAAGATCATTCCTGGGGTGCCTGGGTGGACCAGTCAAATGCTTCACTTCAGCTCAGGTCATGATCTCACAGTTCATGGGTTCGAGCCCCGCGTTAGGCTCAGTGCTGACAGCTCAGAGCCTGGAGCCTGGAGCCTACTAAAGAGTCTGTGTCTCCCTCTCTCTCTGCCCCTCTCCCACTCGCACTCTGTCTCTCTCCAAAATAAAAAATAAACATTAAAAAAATTAAAAACCAAATCATTCCTTTCCTGTAAAAAGCTGAGTCTCTAACAATGCACAACATCAATCACAAGCACTTACAGGCTGGTTGATATGAAACCTTGTAGGCATTCTTCTCATTATGGCCGAGTCAAGGTCCTGAGGACGGTTGGTGGCCCCCATAACTATGACCTGGGTGGGCACAGAAAGAAAACACAAGGCATTAAATCCACTGATAATGCACCTTTTAGGATATTACTACTAGGGCTTAGAAGCTATGGAAAAATAAGGAGTGTTTACATCTTCTTTAAAAAATGACTTTAATCTAGTATTACTCAAAAATTTATACATACAAGTCAAAGTTAATCCTAAATGGATCCAATGATGGCAAAAGTGTAAGACTGATGCATTTCACCAGAATTTTAGTAACTAATATACTGTTTAGTTACTGAAGAATTATGAAGATTTAAAATAAAAAGTATTTTGCAATATATGGTTGCTCAGTGGCTACACACTGAATAACTAAAAGCCATTTAGGTTACAGCTTGGGAGTCTATACAGGGGACACTTCACGTCCTTCGATACTAAAATTAAATCATTTCCCCTGAGTCTAAGGATTCTGGTGACGGTAACAGGTATCTTGTACTTTTTCCTCTAGATTTCACACCACTATCTCACGGCACTGTCAGCCCTGCCGGTGATGTCTTCTCAATGCTACAATAAAACCTCAAGTGATCAAACTTTCAACAAGGGCAAAAATTAATCAGATAAATGCTGGGCAGAATTTAAAAAAGAAAAAAGAATTAGGTGCTTGGCTGGCTCAGTCGGTAGTGTGTGTGACTCTTGACCTTGGGGTTGTGAGTCTGAGCCCCATGTTGGGGGTAGAGATTACTGAAAAAATAATTAATTTTTAAAAACAGAAAAGAAAATGCTGGTGACCTGCCAATCTCTGGGCCTATGTCACTTTACTCATAAAGGATATAGACATGAAAAATCAACGCAAATAAAGACAGAGATATCCAAAATAAGTTAATTTCTGGAAGCCCTCAATATTAACATTATTGTTGGTATTTTTTATAGAACCCAATAACAGCCCACATCTGCTACCCAAAATGAAATTTATCAGTATTCTAATGGAAACTTTTCTTTAATATAATTTTATTTCAGCCTAAGAGGTTCTCAATTTCTGAAATAATCTGAAATCTAACTTCCAGAACATGCTGAAAGATCCATTAAACCTTATATTCTACTTCTACTCTATATTTAATGACATTCAAGAGACAAATTATTTTCAATTTAACTGTTGGCAGGTTGCCACCTAGAGGGAAAAAATGTAAATACAAAGGTAAATTTGAGAAATGTTAGTTCCACAATATAATGCAATTTTGTATTTAAATTAAGTGGTCCTAAGATCAAAATATTAAGGCTCTTACCTATTTTTCAAATTAGACTTTCCACAACCCTATAAAATTAGTAAAGTAAAATTTCCATCAAATGTAAAACAAAGAAGTCCTAAAAGTGATCAAAGGAACTAATTGCAGAAGATAATGTATGAGTAGAAGAACATTTTGAGATACAGTACACATTATGTGTTAGAAGAGATTCAAAGTGATATGGAAGCTTGTGGAAGACTGACCACATCAACCTAAAATAAAAACAAAGCAAAATCCCGTATGGCAGATGGGATGCTAAAAATTAGGATCAAGGAATCTAAACAAATCCAGCACAACACAGTTTAATGGATACATACAGGATGATAACAGGTACTCAGGATGAAGAAAAAGCAAGTGATTCAAACTTAAAGAAGCTCTTTCAAGCAGTGATTTTAAGGGGCAAAAACGGATCAACTGTACATACACATCTTAACTCTAGTGCAAATGAGCAAAAATCCAAAATGGGAAGAAACAGTACTGTTTTAGTATTTAAGCAGAAATATTAGTGCTTTGGTTGACTTTTTAGAATCTTTAAAACATGTGATGCTTTATCATTTAACATTTAAAATAATCAGATCTAAAAATAGGCCTGAAACCTTTACCTACGTCAGCAACTACCCTACATACACAGTTAACTTGTATGTCTCATGTCTGAGCAGATGAAGAACATGTCATCAGGTACCTCTGACCCCCAGTGTGGGTGGCGGCTACCTCAGACCCCCAGTGCCGGTGGCGGGTACCTCCGGACCCCCAGTGCGGGTGGTGGATCTGATTGGGCCACTCGGCTACCTCTGTTTCCACTGTAGGATATCACACATACAAGAAAAAGCTGGGGTACTGGGCTTGATCCGTAACCACAGAATAGATAATTTTAGAGAAAGCCTGACTGGCTCGTTCATATGAAAGAAAATGCCTAAAACTAATATTCAAGTTAACATCAATTTTAATCCCCTCAACGCACAAAAAAGGTTGAAAAATTCGTCAGCTTTATAAAAAATTGACATCTTCATTTGCTATGAAGGTTTATCACAGTGAACACAGTAAATTATTACCATCAGTGTAATAAAGAATGGCGGTTCTGAAAACTCAGTGTTGTTTCGTATCAGAACCACGCTGTGTGGCTCTGGAGAACACTTCATCCAAATGCTATTTTCTTGACTTCTAAAACGACACTCTGATACGAAATAATATTAAACGATTTTCTCTTACATGGGCTAACTATTCAGTAGTCTAAGTGTTTTCAATACTGTTGCTTAGGAGGATAATCAGTTTTTGGAAACCTGTAAACTATTCCCATTTTGAACAGAGTTATTAGCACCAATTACTAACAACATTGTTTCTATTGCCGTCACCTAAATTTACAGATGTTATACTTTGTTTTCTATCACCCAAACACTAACGGCAACTTTCCCTCATCATGAAATTATATTTTCATGAAGCTGATGTACAAGGGGGACGTGTGGCTTAATATTCTCTTTAAGGATGGTGTTTTAATTTTTGATTTATGGTAATGTGGTGGATGTAGGAGATCCTTAAGCCCTCTGGCTATAAAACAAAAATAATAAAGTATAAAAAAACTCAATCAATCAACGAATCTGCAAAAACATAAAGGAATTAAGATAAGGCCAACAGTGAAGTCTACACATAAGGGAGGCAAGGGAGGGTAGAAGCTGCCCACGTACCACACAGAAATGTACAGATCTTAGGCAGTGGGGCTTGCACTGGACACCTTATAGGCTTAATGATAAGAGGTCACCCTACATAAAGCTGGGACTCATGAAGTAGGAGGGCCTGAAACAGTGTGAATATTAGAAAACGCAGTCAGTAGAGTCAAGATTTGGTTCTTGGTCAGATGTATAAACACACACACACACAAAATCCCTACGATTTCATGGTTCTTCACCAGCTAACCTGGATCTCAGACCTGAATTTACCTAGTGTTGAAAAAAATCTGGCAGAAGACAAAAAAAATCCTCTTGGGAGCAACAAACCTTCAACATAGGTTCCAAAAATCTATGCACACAGTTTTACCAAATATGACTTTTCCCATGAAATCACAAAACACACAAGCAAAAACCACATAAAGTCAAAAAAGAACAGAACCAGATGTATAGTCATATGTTAGAACTGCTGAATAGACTATAAAATTAGTATGTTAACATATCTAAAGGAATAAAAAAAAATCACATAGCAAATACTTGTTAACTGGTACTAAGTTATACCAGGCAAGTTATAAGCACTTAACTTCCTTAAAACCATTCAACAGTTTGCAGTGGATGCTATCCTTCCCTTTTTTATAGACAGTACTCCGTCCATTCAGATACAAAGTGACTGTATTATCTGATCAAGGTCACACAGCTAGTTGATGCCAGGACTCTGGTTCTCTAATCCAACTGGAAACATGAGTTGATGGGTCAGAGCCCATCAAAACTGACCCGTCAGACTTCAAGAAGGATCTAAAAGAATCTCTAGGACTAAAAAATGTAAGTGAACTAATAATAAGCTCAATAAAAAGGTTAACTCTAGCAGAAGAGATGCAACTAAACTTAGAATTGGCAAATTAAACTAAAAAAAATAAAAACATTTCTCAGAATGTAGCACAAAGAGAGAAAATACGAAAGAGAGCTAAAACGCGCGCAGTGTAAACAGGAGCATCCAACGGGCATCCCACAGGAAGATCACATGGGGAATGGACGGAAATGATACGTGAAGAATGGCTGCGTTTTTCAGTTCTGGTTCTCGAACTGCCATTTCCAGTAATGTGGCAGAAAAACAAACATGCGGGGTGAGGTGTTTTGTGTTTTTTTTTTTTCTTTTAATGAAAATACATTACTGTTCTGGCAGGAAAGTATGGATTATTCAGAGGCAAAGAAGTAAGAGAAAATGGAAACCTCAAGAGGTACATTGAACAAGACAGGTGGCTTTCCCTTTGGGGCCATACCAGGGGACCTTGGTTCTGGTTTTCAGAGCCCACAGGGCGCAGAGACAAAGCGTAGGATAAAAGACTTTCATAAAAGTGGGATCCTAAGGAAAGTACATGGGGCAGGAAGTGGGAAAGTGTGTGAGTTCCAGCAGCTAATGAAAGTAGTAAAGTGAAACTAAGGGGACAGGAACTGAGAGGAGGGAGTGTAAGATTCACGGTAAAGGGTCGAAACATGCACAGAGTAGCCACAGCCACTAGTTGTTTCCTTTCCCTCAGAGGAGAGACTTCACCCTGGTTTTCTCTTTTCTGTAGGATTTGTTTCAGGCACTTAGGCAATCTTTTAACATTGTGTTTAACATAAACCCTCAAAATGACCAAAAGTATACACAAACTATTCTTTCAGATCCCCATCACTTAATGGTAAGTATAAATAATTATTAAAAACAAAAACAAAACCAAAAACAAAGAACTTCTCAACAAAACCAGAAGATGGTTCTTTGAAAGAATTAACAAAATTGATAAACCACTAGCCAGTTGGATCAAAAAGGAAAAGGAAAGTACCTAAATAAATAAAATAAAAAATTAAAGAGGAGAGATCACAATCAACACAGCAGAAATAAAAACAGTAATAAGAGAATATTATGAGGAATTATATGCCAATAAAATGGGTAATCTGGAAGAAATGGACAAATTCCTAGAATCATATAAGCTACCAACAGTGAAACAGGAAGAAACAGAAAATTTGAACAGACCCATAACCAGTAAGGAAATAGAATTAGTAATCAAAAATCTCCCAAAAAACAAGAGTCCAGGCCCAGACGGCTTTCCAGGGGAATTCTACCAAACGTGAAGCCAGCATTACCTTGACTCCAAAACCAGACAGAGACCCCGCTAAAAAAGGAGAACTATAGACCGACTTCCCTGATGAACATGGAGGTAAAAATCCTCAACAAGATTATTAGCCAACCGGCTCCAACAATACATCAAAAAAATTATTCACCATGACCAAGTGGGATTTATACCTGGGATGCGGGGCTAGTTCAATATCCACAAAACAATTAACATGATTCATCACATCAATAAAAGAAAGGACAAGAACCGGGGCACCTGGGTGGCTCAGTCAGTTGAGTGTCTGACTTTGGCTCAGGTCATGATCTCACAGTCTGTGAGTTTGAGCCCCGCATCGGGCTCTGTGCTGACAGCTCAGAGCCTGGAGCCTGCTTCAGATTCTGTGTCTCCCTCTCTCTCTGCCCCTCCCCCACTCATGCTCGGTCTTTCTCTGTCAAAAATAAAATGAACATTAAAAAAAATGTTTTAAAAAAAGAAAGGACAAGAATCATATGATCCTCTCAATAGATGCAGAGAAAGCATTTGACAAAATACAGCATCCTTTCTTGATAAAAACCCTCAAGAAAGTAGGGATAGAAAGATCAACCTCGAGATCATAAAAGCCATATAAGAAAGACCCAACGCTAATATCATCCTCAATGGGGAAAAACTGAGAGCTTTCCCCCTAAGGTCAGGAACAAGACAGGGATGCCCACTCTCGCCACTGTTATTCAACATAGTATTGGAAGTCTTAGCCTCTGGAATCAGACAACACAAAGAAATAAAAGGCATCCGAATCGGCCAGAAGGAGGTCAAACTTTCACTCTTCACAGATGACATGATACTCTATATGGAAAACCCAAAAGATTCCACCAAAAAACTACTAGAACTGATTCATGAACTCAGCAAAGTTGCAGGATATAAAATCAATGCACAGAAATTGGTTGCATTCCTATAAACCAACAATGAAGCAACAGAAAGAGAAATCAAGGAATCGATCCCATTTACAATTACACCAAAACCATAAAATACCTAGGAATAAATCTAACCAACGACGTGAAAAATCTATACACTGAAAACCATAAAAGGCTTATGAAAGAAATTGAAGACACACAAACAATGGAAAAAGATTCCATGCTCCTGGATAGGAAGAACAAATGTTATTAAAATGTCAATACTACCCAAAGCAATCTACATATTCAATGCAATCCCTATCAAAGTAACACCAGCATTCTTCAGAGAGCTAGAACAAATAATCCTAAAATTTGTATGGAACCAGAAAAGACCTCGAATAGCCAAAGCAATCTTGAAAAAGAAAACTAAAGCAGGAGGCATAACAATTCCAGACTTCAAGCTATACTACAAAGCTGTCATCATCAAGACAGTATGGTACTGGCACAAGAACAGACACTCAGATCAATGGAACAGAATAGAGAACCTAGAAATGGACGCACAAACGTATGGCCAACTCATCTTTGACAAAGCAAGAAAGAATATCCAATGGAATAAAGACAGTCTCTTCAGCAAGTGGTGCTGAGAAAACTGGACAGCGACATGCAGAAGAATGAATCCGGACACTTTCTTACACCATACACAAAAACAAACTCAAAATGGATGAAAGACCTAAATCTAAGACAGGAAGCCATCAAAATCCTCAAAGAGGAAACAGGCAAAAACCTCTTTGACCTCAGCCACAGCAACTTCTTACTCAACACACGTCTCCGGAGGCAAGGGAAACAAAAGCAAAAATGAACCACTGGGACCTCATCAAAATAAAAAGCTTCTGCACAGCGAAGGAAACAATCAGCAAAACTAAAAGGCACTGACAGAATGGGAGAAGATATTTGCAAATGACAGATCAGATAAAGGGTTAGTATCCAAAATCTATAAAGAACTTATCAAACTCAACACCCAAAAAACAAATAATTCAGTGAAGACATGGGCAAAAGACATGAATAGACACTTCTCCAAAGAAGACATCCAGATGGCCAACCGACACATGAAAAAATGCTCCACATCACTCATCATCAGGGAAATACAAATCAAAACCACACTGAGATACCACCTCGCACCTGTCAGAATGGCTCACATTAACAACTCAGGCAACAACGGATGTTGGCGAGGATGCGGAGAGAGAGGATCTCTTTTGCACTGCTGGTGGGAATGCAAGCTGGTGTAGCCCCTCTGGAAAACAGTATGGAGGTTCCTCAAAAAACTAAAAATAGAACTACCCTACAACCCAGCAATTGCACAACTAGGCATTTCTCCACGGATACAGGTGTGCTGTTTCGAAGGGACACATGCACCCCCATGTTTATAGCAGCACTATCAACAACAGCCAAAGTATGAAAAGAGCCATCGATGGATAATTGGATAAAGAAAATGTGGTGTATATATATACAATGGAGTATTACTCGGCAATCAAAATGAAATCTTGCCATTTGCAGGTACGTGGATGGAACTGGAGGGTATTATACCTAGTGAAATTAGTCAGAGAAAGAAAAATATCATAGGACTTCACTCCTATGAGGACTTTAAGAGACAAAACAGATGAACATAAGGGAAGGGAAACAGGGAGGGGGACAAAACAGAAGAGACTCTTAAATACGGAGAACAAACTAAGGGTTACTGGAGGGGTCGTGGGAGGGGGGATGGGTTAAATGGGTAAGGGGCACTAAGGAATTTCCTCCTGATATCACTGGTGCACAATATGCTCATTTGGATGTAAATTAAAAAAATAATAAAATTATAAAAAATAAATAAAAATAAATAAAACCAACCAAAAAGTTAAAAAATTTTTTTTTCTAGGCCCATAAAACTAAGTATTAAACATTTTGTATCAGTGAAATATGAAATAAATTATTAAATGAATTGATAAAGTTTTACTAACAAATGACTGAACCAACAACAACAAAAAACTTCTCTAAAAAAGCCTAAGAAGTAGCCCACTAAATTTCCTCCTACTACCACCGCCACCCCCCACACCCGTCGCCACTGCCACCAGCACCCACTGCTGCCCCCCATCCCCCATCAGCACCCACCACCACCACCGGCTCAAGGCAGATTTCTTTCACACACCTGACAGCTGTGGTCAGTATCCAATCCGTCCCACAGACTCATAAACTGAGCTTTCATCATGGCGGTAGCTTCATGGTCAGAACTTGAACGGTTTCGCAGAAAGGAGTCTAGAAGGAAGAAGTCCTCAACCTTAGAAACTAATTTGAATTATTTACTCATCGTAAAACTTCAAATCATTAACCAAAAAATCAAAAGCTAACAAATCTGCGAAAGAGTACAAGACAAAGAGTTCAACTATCCCTTTTCATACATTGGTCTGATACAACAATTTTGGCAAATAATTAAGAAATTAAAACGCAATCAACTCCCAATCTTCAATTCTTTCCTATCAATACATTAATGCCAACATATGTAAAGAAGTACAGGATCGGGTAATTAGAAGATACGGATCAAGTGGTGTCTTGGAGGAAGGTCTGTATGCTTTGGCCCTAACATCCCAGGTTATGTGCATCCTATGTATTCTTAATTGTGGGTCACACTCTTTTTCTTCACATGCTTTTCCTGGAAATAAAGAAAAATGGCATTGGAAAAATGTTAAAACACCATTCCGTGGGAAATGCAGGACAGAAAATGGTTTCGAACACACATGCTCGTAGGCATGTGCATATACGTGACACAATGTAAAGAAGCCAGCAAGAAAATACACCAGAACGCTAATTGCTTTAGTTATCTCTCAGTGATAGACTTGAGGACAATTTAAATGTTCTCTTGAACTATTTGCTGTCTTCCCAATTATCTACAAAGAACATGAAATGCTTTTAAAGAGGGGTAGAAGGAACAGTACCTCCTAATTATGAAAAAAAGACAGTCATAAGTCCTAGATTTTCTAGTATAATCCTATTTCAAGTGCTTTGTCTTCTATCCCTTCAAATAACTAGCATTTTAGCACTGAAACTACAATCATACGTGTGAGTTACACAGAAATGGTTTGGTCCAAACTTAAAAAAATTTTTTTTACAGGGTCTTCGGATGACAAATACACATTCTGGATTTTCTTTTGTAGTTTCAGTTTCATACAATCCGTCCCACTGTTGGACTAGGTACCAAACTAACCCATCTACTCTGGAGGTAGAAAATGTAGTCATTTTTAAATTGCTTCTTTTTAAAGATAATATGTGTCAGTACAGCTGCCAGCTAACCACCATAATTCTGCTATCAATTATTCCTAAATCATCTTCATTACTAAGAAGTTGGTTCTGGAAAGACAGCTGCTTGAAATAATATAAAAAAACTTAAAATGCTGGAGAAGTATAAATAACCTAACTATATTAGTAATTACATCAAATGTTAAATGTAGGGGCGCCTGGGTGGCCCAGTCGGTTAAGCGTCCAACTTCAGCTCAGGTCATGATCTCACAGTTCATGGGTTCAAGCCCTGCGTCAGGCTCTGTGAGCCTGGATCCTGCTTGGGAACCTGTGTCTCCCTCTCTCTCTGCCCTGTCCCTACTTGCGCTCTGTCTCTCTCTCTCTCTCTCTCAAAAGTAAATAAACATAGAAGAAAAATTAAAGAAAAAATGTTAAATGTAAATGGTCTTAGAGTACCTACATAGGTGGTTAGGAAATCAGACTGGACACTTAGGAAACCGAAATGTGTGCTGCTTACAAGAGACACTTTAAATCTAAGAGCTCAGAATGTTGCAAAGGATGGAAAAAGACATATATGTAAATATTAACAAAAAAGTTGGGAAAAAAATATTTTTAAAGTTAATGCATACCTGACAAATGGTGCTAGAACAACTGAACATCCATGTGCTAAAAATCTATCTAGACAAAGACCTTATACGGTGCACAATTAACTGAAAATTGATTCTAGATCTAAATGTAAAACACAAAACTGCAAAATGTCCAAAGATAACATAGGAGAAAATCTACATGACCTTGGGTTTGGTGATGAGTTTTTACATACAACACCAAAAGCATAATCGATCCAAAAAAAAATAGTTAAGTTGGGCATTATTAAAATTTAAAAATGCTCAAAAATGAACTACTGGGACCTCGTCAAAATAAAAGTTTCTGCACAGCGAAGGAAACAATCAGCAAAACTAAAAGGCAACTGACAGAATGGGAGAAGGTATTTGCAAATGACAGATCAGATAAAGGGTTAGTATCCAAAATCTATAAAGAACTTATCAAACTCAACAGCCAAAAAACAAATAATCCAGTGAAGACATGGGCAAAAGACATGAATAGACACTTCTCCAAAGAAGATATCCAGATGGCCAACCGACACATGAAAAAATGCTCCACATCACTCATCATCAGGGAAATACAAATCAAAACTACAATGAGATACCACCTGGCACCTGTCAGAATGGCTCACATTAACAACTCAGGCAACAACGGATGTTGGCGAGGATGCGGAGAGAGAGGATCTCTTTTGCACTGCTGGTGGGAATGCAAGCTGGTGCAGCCCCTCTGGAAAACAGTATGGAGGTTCCTCAAAAAACTAAAAATAGAACTACCCTACAACCCAGCAATTGCACTACTAGGTATTTATCCGAGGGATACAGGTGTGCTGTTTCGAAGGGACACACGCACCCCCATGTTTATAGCAGCACTACTGACAATAGCCAAAGTATGGAAAGGGCCCAAATGTCCATTGATGGATGAATGGATAAAGAAGATGTGGTATACACACACACACACACACACACACACACACACACACACACACACACAAAGGAGTATTACTCAGCAATCAAAAAGAATGAAATCTTGTCATTTGCAACTACATGGATGGAACTGGAGGGTATTACGCTAAATTAGTCAGAGAAAGACAAATATCATATAACTTCACTCCTATGAGGACTTTAAGAGACAAAACAGATGAACATAAGGAAAGGGAAACAAAAATAATATAAAAACAGGGAGGGGGACAAAACAGAAGAGACTCATAAATATGGAGAACAAACTGAGGGTTACTGGAGGGGTTGTGGGAGGGGGGATGGGCTAAATGGGTAAGGGGCACTAAGGAATCTCCTCCTGAAATCATTGTTGCACTAGATGCTAATTTTGATGTAAATTTAAAAAAATAAAAAATAGGGGCGCCTGGGTGGCGCAGTCGGTTAAGCGTCCGACTTCAGCCAGGTCACGATCTTGCGGTCCATGAGTTCGAGCCCCGCGTCGGGCTCTGGGCTGATGGCTCAGAGCCTGGAGCCTGTTTCCTATTCTGTGTCTCCCTCTCTCTCTGCCCCTCCCCCGTTCATGCTCTGTCTCTCTCTGTCCCAAAAATAAATAAACGTTGAAAAAAAAATTAAAAAAAAAAAATAAATAAAAAAATAAAAAATAAAACAAGCTAAAAAAAATGTTTTAAATGCTCAATAAAGAAAAACAAAATTAAAAATTCTTCCCTGTGGAAGACACTGGTAAGAGAAGAGATAAGCCAGGGCGCCTGGGAGGCTCAGTTGGTTGAGCATCTGACTTCTGCTCAGGTCATGATCTCATGGTTTGTGGGTTCCAGCTGTGGGTCAGGCCCTGTGCTGACAGCTCAGAGCCTGGAGCCTGCCTTGAATTCTGTGGCGCTCTCTCTATGCCCCTCCCCCACTCATGCTCTGTCTCAAAAATAAACATTTAAAAAAAGAGACAGCGAGAGAGAGAGACAGAGAGAGAGAAGAGAAAGAGTAGATATAAGCCACAGACTAGGACAAAAGATTTTCAAACTACTTCCCTGATAAAAAGTGTGTATCCAAAATATACAAAGAGCATAAAATTAAATAATAAGAAAACAACCCAATTAAAAAATGGGCCAAAGAGCTGAACACACACTTCAAAGATACACAGATGGCAAATAAACACATGAAAAGATGCTCAACGTCATATGTCGTTAGGGAACTGTAACTTTAAATGACAATGAGATACCGCTCGCTACATGCTTGCTAGGATAGCTAAATTCCAAAACACTGATTATATCAAGTGATGGACAGGATGCTGAGCAAGAGGACCGCTCATTCATTGCCAGTGGAACTGCAAAATCACAGAGCCATCTTGGAAGCCAGTTTGGTGGTTTCTTACAAAGCTAGAGTTTCACTGTAGGATCCAGCAAACGTGCTCCCAGGCATTTACCCAATTGAGCTGAAAATGTATGTCCACGCAAAATCTTGCACATCACTGTTGTTAGCAGCTTTATTCACAATCGCCCCAAATTGGAAGCAACCAAGATGTCCCTCAACAGATGAATGGATAAACAAACCGTTGTACAACCACACAATGGAATATTACTCAGCCATAAAAAGAAATGAGCTACTAAGCCACAAAGACACGGAGGAGCCTTAAATGCATATTGCTAAGTGAAAGAAGCCAGTCTGAAAAGGCTACATGCTGTATGATTCCAATTACAATATTCTGTAAAAGGCAAGATAGTAAAAAGACTAGTGGCTGCTGGGACTTTGGGAGTTTAGGATGAACAGGTGGGGCACAGGGGGTTTTCAGAGCAGTGAAACTATTCTGATACAGTAATGGTAGATACAGGACATTATGCATTAGTCAAAGCCTATAAACACAAAGAATGACCCTTAATATAAACTACGGACTTTAGTGATTAATAATGTAGCAATACAGGCTCATCAATTATAACAAATGTACCACACGAATGCAAAGTACTGATAATAGGAAAACTGTGTGTGTAGGGGATGTGTGTATGGGAACTTTCTACGTTCTGCTTTCTGTAAACTTAAAATGGTTCTAAATAACAGAGCCCAGTTTAAAAAAAAAAACAACAGCTTAACGAATATCTGAGATTGTAAGAAAGAGAAAAAAACAACCGTCAGAATTCAGGAAATATGTGGTGGGAGCATGAGGTGTCTGTGCCAACCGTGGACACGTGCACTTGTGGACACGGCAGGGAGGCGTGTACCGCCTCGGCGTTCATGTCCACGCTGAAACCAAGCTGCTCAAAAGGATGTACGCTCACAGAAAGTGTAGACAAGAAAAAAAATCCTGCTCACTACTACAGGGAGTTAAAGACCAAGTCTGTCTTGTCTGTGCTCTGGGGGTAAACAGGTCTCCCCTGAAAAATAAAAAAACTAAGGTCACAGAGGCTCTCCCTCAGGCACGAAGACTGGATTTGTGCTGTCATTCAGTCTAGGAACATCCACACTGAGAAATTATCACAAAAATTAGCCCTGAATGATCAGACTCCACACACAGGCTCTAAGTGGAAGGTAGGAAAAGCACTCTGACTGGTCTTAGGCAACACAGAATTCTCCTATAAAAACAAGCTGTAGGCTATCTAACGTTAGAAATGAGCCAAGGAAACAAGTTAGTATGAAACACTTAACAATACAAAGGAGAAGTAGAATTTCAGACAACAGAACAATCCAAAAAAACTATATATAAAAACAGTATGCTTAAAACTGAGACATAAGAGGGGGTGGTGCCTGGGTGGCTCAGTTGGGTTAAGCGTCCAACTCTTGGTTTTGGCTCAGGTCGTGATCTCAGGGTTTGTGGGTTTGAGCCCTACTGACAGCACAGCCTGCTTGGGATTCTCTCTTTCCTCTCTCTCTGACCCTCCCCCACTCATGGTGTCTCTGTCTCTCCCAAGATAAATAACTTAAAAAACAAAAACAAAAACAAAAAAAACCAAGACATAAAAGGGACTGAAATTCAAACAGAAAAGCAACTATAGTGAAAAAAGGGAAATTTAAAAAAGAACCAAAAAGAACTTCTAAAGTTCAAATGCAATCAACAGAATACAAACCCAATGGCTGTGCGGTTAACATAGCCAAGCAAAGAACTGCTTTTTAAAACTTAAAGATTGATGTTTTAGTTGTATCATTATTTTATGTATCAACAAAGTTTTAAATGTTGCCAAGTAAGTTATAATACTCAAAAAACTCTGCCAATTAAATTATAACATGTTACCCCAACTTCAGAAAGGTTAAAGTGTAAATAACAAAATGGTATATTTTAGAACTGATGAAATATGGGAGAACTCGATGCGGCAATGACTCAAAATTAAGTAGAGAGGGTAGATACATGTATAAATATAAATATATACATACATAAAATGGAAGTCTCGCCACAATCAAAGATACGCAGTGGCTGAGAAATTTTCTGGAATGAAAACCACGAATCATCAGATTAAGAACCACAGTAAGTCTCAGTGGGATAATAAAAATAAATACAGACCTGGAAAAACCATAATCAAACAGCAGAACAAGATAAAAATCTAATAACACTAGAGAGAAAAGATAAAATTACTTACAAAGCAATATTTGACTATAAGCAGAATTCTTGAAAGCAACAAGAAAGACTGGAAGACAATGGACTTGTAGCTTCAAAATGCTGAAGAAAAATAATTCTGTTATCATTTAAGAGTGAAGGTAGAATTAACACATTTTCACCCAAAGACAGAATTTACTGTATTCATGATCTTTGCTGAAAGAACTTTGATAGACTTCAGTGAAGGGAATTAAATCCAGAAAAGGCAGCTTTGTAAAGAAGCAACAGTGAGCAAAGAAACTGGCAGACGTGGTCTCTAAACAAGTACTGCCAGTACAGAAATAACAACCACTATGGAGACTGTAAAATAAGAGAAAATGTTAACATGTAAGGAATGAGTGGAACGATTAGTGTTCAAGAGTTCTAAGGTCCCTGGAATTATTTGGGAGGAGGGCAGAAATGATTAGCCTAGACTTTCAGGGCAAGTAGGTATTCTAAATGTTTCACTAAAGAAAAAGAATATGTTACTTCTAAACCTGTAGCAGGGAAAAGGGGATAAAGTGAGAAAAGTCCACTAGATTGGTAAATAAAAAAGCACACGTAATGTGGCAGAAATAAATCTAAATACATGAGCTATCAAAATAAAGGTAGACTGACCACACCTCCTGGTTAAAGTGTCTTAGATTAAAATTTTTTTAGGGGCGCCTGGGTGGCGCAGTCGGTTAAGCGTCCGACTTCAGCCAGGTCACGATCTCGCGGTCCGTGAGTTCGAGCCCCGCGTCGGGCTCTGGGCTGATGGCTCAGAGCCTGGAGCCTGTTTCCGATTCTGTGTCTCCCTCTCTCTCTGCCCCTCCCCCGTTCATGCTCTGTCTCGCTCTGTCCCAAAAATAAATAAATGTTGAAAAAAAATTTTTTTAATTTTTTTTTAAATCTAGCTATAAGCACTTTTATGCAAAATTCACACCAAAACTCCAAAATAGCTGTAATAAACTGATGAGACACACAAGACAGACAAGTAACCAAAGTATTATATATCTATACCATTTTTCTCTCTACATTTCTGTATAGTCTATCACATTACATATAATAGTATAACTAATTCAAAGCTATAGTTTCAATCACCATAGCTTTATTATGACTTACCATACCAGGAGCAGAACCAACAATACTGATGATCCATAAAATACAGAAAAAGTATACTAACATAAAAGTCATGAACAAACAGGGAAAGATAATCTATTTTATAAATTGGCTGTCTATATGGAAAAGAATGAAATTAGATTCCTACTTCACAATATATATTTTGAAAAGAGGGATATTTATGGGGGTAGGGAAGAAATTTGTAAGCCAGACACAAAAAAGTATAAATCATGATAAAAAGATATATACAACTAAATTTAAATTTAAATTTCTGTAAATTATCATAAAGTGAAAAGCCAGTCTAGAAAATATTTGCAATCATAATAAATATCAACAAAGAATTACCAAGAAAATGCAAATAACCCCAAAGAAAAACTGACAATTTATAAGTAAGGAAACTCAATGACTAGTCAACATGGTAAGAGATGCCCAAATTTACTAGCAATGCAGGGAAACACGAAACAATGATAATTCGTGTTCTTTAGTTTGACAAAAAAAAAAAAAAAAAAAAAAATCAATCAATCAATGATAATATCTGAAAAAATAAATTTTAGGGGCATGCAGGGAAACTATATAACTGAGAGAGTGAAAACAGGTAAAACCACTTTTAACAACTGGTAATCCTAGTGCGGCTGAAGACAGACATGTCACACAACCTAACAGTTCAACTTCTGGGCATGTAGCCTGGACAAGCACATGTACATGACGAAACACGTACACAGATGTCCACCGTGTGATGTTTGTAATACGGAGAAGACAGGAAACTACTACCGAGCAGCGGAATGAACAGATTATGGTTCATTCTGGAATAAATTATACACAGCATATAAGGATGTTGGTGATCTCTTTTGTATTACTAATTTGCCCTAATAAATGTTGAAAACTAAATCTGGTCATCTAAATACCACCCTTAAAAATGGCGCTATAAAATGCTCACACAGAAAAGTCGCATACCTATTTCATCTATGAAAATGATGGAAGGCTGTAGCTTTATGGCAAGGGAGAAGACCGCAGCAGCCAGTTTCTGAGACTCTCCGTACCACTTATCCGTCAGCGTTGAAGGCTGAAGGTTAATAAATCGACAGCCTGCTTCTTTGGCTGTGGCCTTGGCAATCAATGTTTTGCCACAGCCTGGAGGCCCATACAGAAGAACTCCTGGAAATTAACATGTCATTTTATTATTTACATTTTTTATGTGATAATCAACATACTAATTCGGCCCACACTAAAATTTTCCCCAACATGTTAATGGTAGGAAAGGAAGGCGCCACTTCCTAAGTTCAGTGTCAGTGACGGCTATAAAATTACAGCATGCTTGTGCCTTCTCCCTTCACGCAAAGGTCTAGCTCAGGATCCCCTTGACATCCAAACTCACGCCACTCGATCCATGGTTGGCAAAATGGTCCAATGCCCTCCACCTTCACAAGCTAACAGAGCACTACAGCACATTAGAACAGCCCAGAGAAAACTGAGAACTTCTTCAAACCAGGCTGCGGGAGGGGCACCTGGGTGGCTCAGTCGGTTGGGTGTCCAACTTCAGCTCAGGTCACAATCTCACGGTTTATAAGTTCAAGCCTCACATCAGGCTCTGTGCTGACAGCTCAGAGCCTGGAGCTTGCTTTGGATTCCGTGTCTCCGTCTCTCTCTCTGCCCCTCCCCCGCTTGTGCTCTGTTTCTCTTTCTCAAAAATGAACATTAAACAAAAACAACAAAAACAGGCTGCAGCAAACACCGTTTCGATGTTACTGAGACTTAAGTTTTATCCAAAAGGGCACACGCCTTTTTCCAAACAGATAATGATCTCTTCTTCCAAAGGACAAAAGCTGCCAGTCACTTTTGTTTTACTCTCCAAGGAATGAAACTGAATCCTTCACCTATCGTCTCCACAGACAGCAGTCTGCCGCTTAATACAACTTAAGGTAATTCTTTTAACAGGAGAGATCTAAACTGGTCGAGGCCTTGGGCATTTTGGGAATCATCACCAACTGTTTAGCAACCAAAATTAAGTAACATTTTTCTATGTTAATAGTAAAATTATGTTCCTGGCTATAGATTATCTGTAGACGGGCCTGACGAATATTATAACCTGCAGACTTAAAATATTTGCTTAATTCATAGCTTCTCTACTTTTCCCATGTCACAGCACTTAAAAAGACAGTATTTACAGGTGACATATTAGGGTAATATGAAGAGACTTTGGAGATTTCCAAAATATTATTATGCAATAAAAATAAAATATAGGGGCGCCTGGGTGGCTCAGTCGGTTATGCATCCGACTTCGGCTCAGGTCATGATCTCACAGCTCATGGGTCTGAACCCTGGGCTCTGTGCTGACAGCTCAGTTCTGGAGCCTGCTTGGAGTTCCGTGTCTTCCTCTCTCTCTGCCCCTCCCCCGCTCACATGCACGCGCGGTTTCTCTCTCAAGAATAATAAACATTAAGAAAATACAAAAATATAAGAAAAGTAAATATTTTGTATTAAAATCCCACCCTGCCTAAATTTTCATTTTTTTCTTTTTAATGAGAAGCTTGATTCCATAAAACAAATATTTTTCACATCAAGCTCTTCAAAGTAATGTTCAGGCACACAAACTTTTCCTCGGGCATGCACAGATTTTTCTAGGGGTCTTCATAATTCTTTAAGAATTAATGAAGTTTAGTCATCTTACTTTTCTGAAGCCATTTTAAAATTTAAGTCAATAAGCTTTGCCAGTACATCCCTTTGCAATTTTTAACTAAGTCCATTCAGGTGTAAAAAATGTAGTTAAGTCATTTATAATTTCAACCCCCTATCGATACTTCTTCCTTTGGATGGCACATGTGAACACCACAGAGTAGTGGTCTAATGCCATTTAATTCACATCAAACTGAAAACATACGGGGTGACTGCAGATGCCTGGAATTATTACAACATTTATTATTTTGATCATACAATTTAATATGGAATGCAGATCCACAAACTTTTATATGCATGTTATTTGAATCTTAGGGTTTTCTGAGCAAACTTCTGATGCAAAAGTCCTTGTATCTTGTTGACTGTGCTGCTACAGCACGCCTCACAAACCGAGGCAAGTGTTCTTAGAATGTCCTCTTTGATTCCAAGTATTCATTCATCACTTTGAGTCCTCTATTCCTGACAGTTTAGTTTTGGCACTCCTTAGCAGGATTAAGTTTTTCCTATATTTTTCTTCTGGAATTACAATTAGTGTTATTAATTAGGCAGCTTTTTTACAGTTTTGTTTTGTTTACAGGGTATGAAACTCAACATGCGTTGAAAGCTTTGGGATTTCATAATCTTCTGGAGGACAGACATGATAGGGGAGGTGCACGTATGAGCAGGGAGTGTTCACTTCCTGACTTGGGTGGTAGCTATGGAAGTGTCAGCTTTCCAGTCACCCACTTGGCTGTTTTATCCCCACTTCTGCACGTTGCTTCACTAAGACTCACGTTGTCTCACCTGGCATATTATCAATGAGTCTAGCAGTAACACTGTTTGAAGGGCCATCTTCTCTATATCCTTTGTGGGATGAACACTACCCTGTTCATTCTTAGGAAGAGTGATACATGAATGGTCCCACAATGAATGCGAGGCATCCGGCTTCAGTTATTAGTTTTGCAGTCTTTTAACTAGTTTTTTTTGAGCTCAGTCTGGTACTTTCACAACCATTTTCAACAAAACGAAAAACTACGATTATTACCTTCATGCTTTGCAGAGGCTAAAAATTCAAACCCCTCTTTAATGTGGATGTTTTAGTAAGGGCTTTACTTCGTAAGTACTACGTGCAAATAAAAACTTTAGGGTGAGGAAGAAAAGAAGAATTGGGACAAAAGATCTAAATTTGAAATAATCCTTATTCGTGACAAGTATATTACCTTATCAGTAACCAACTTTTTTCTTTTTTGAACTAGTTTATTGACTTTCAAGCTTTAATAAAAAAAATTGTCCAAATGGTGGAAAAGTAAGTATCTGTAAAAACTGAGTCTATTTAAATACAAAGTACTCAAGGAGGTGGAGGGAGGGATGGAGGCTTTTATGGCCCCAGAAAAATCACTTCTCAAAATATATTTTTCCTAAGTTACCTACATTTTCAAGAAACATCACAACATGGAACATGATAAAATTCACAAACATAAAATTTATGTGCTAAAATAATGATTACCGAAGTTAGAGTTTAGCGAGAACTGTTTGTATTCATATGGAATTCTCAATGTAAATTTTTAAACATTTGGAAGAAAGCACGGTTATTTTTTTTTTTTTTAATTTTTTTTTTCAACGTTTATTTTTATTTTTGGGACAGAGAGAGACAGAGCATGAACGGGGGAAGGGCAGAGAGAGAGGGAGACACAGAATCGGAAACAGGCTCCAGGCTCCGAGCCATCAGCCCAGAGCCTGACGCGGGGCTCGAACTCACGGACCGCAAGATCGTGACCTGGCTGAAGTCGGACGCTCAACCGACTGCGCCACCCAGGCGCCCCAACACGGTTATTTTTTTAATGCAACCATGAACATTCTATGGCATGTCCTTGTGACCACTTGGTGGCATGACAGCTGCCAACTTTCTACCTTCACGTGATTGGCTGATCTCGTGTGCTACTATGGAAGACATTCTCAAACCATCCTCGCGTAGTCTCTAAGGCAGTGCGGACTTTTAGCCCCGACAGCAACGAACTGTCCAGGGATAACATAAAATTGGCAATAAAACAACGACTCTAACCTATGTAACCTACTTCCAGTTCAAAAATGGAACAAACTACGGTATCCAACCGATTTTACGCTCTGCTTCTGTCTGCTAACATCCAATTTATGTTGAGGGTCAAAAAGTAAATCAATGGCTTTTCAAATTTTGTTCCTGATAAAAAACTTTCCAAAAATGCAAGGCTGAAAAGGCTCAAACAGCATAACTTTAGATCACACAATCAAGAGCTACTCAGGTAACTTAAAAATTTTAAAATACACACAGAAACCACTTCTAGTTTTGGACAATGCTTTCAAAGAAGCACCAGATATACACGTAACTTTGAAGTATCCCATTGTAATTTGGTGTCTGCTGTGTTAATTGACTGGGGCTTTAAACCAAGTGCGACTGGTACAGTGACCCAATTACCTGGGCTAGGTGTCACTGACGAGGGCTGGAGCTTTCCCGAACAGCACAGAAAACGCATCTTACTTTTCTCCCATCCAAGTACTAACTGGGCCCCATCCTGCATCTGACTTTTCTAGATTCACGAATTAAGAAACTAGGGGATGACAACTCACACAAGGTCTTTCTTGTTCAAACTACCAACCAGCCGGAAGAGGGTAAAGAACTAAATAAGCCAACTTGTACTTTACTCTTTGATCTTGGCTCAGATAAATCATCTGCAATTTTCTTCTGGGGAAAAAATTTTTAAAAACACAATAAACCAAATGCTTTTTGCTAGGGGGGAAAAAAGGAAGTATTGTTGTTTCAGAAAATAAAACAAAATACCTAATGAACAGTTTTGCTGTTTTAGTTAATGAAAAGAACACGTCATCATCACCCTCTATTTACCAGGAGTAAAAATTACCTACTTTGTGAAAGTGTACAGGTATCGGCTTCAATTACTTTTGAAATGTAAATTGATGCATTTTGATATAACTGCAAAATTAATAAGATTACAAGCAACCATAACTTACACACAGCACTATGTTGATATTTCTAAAGATCTTTTTTTTGTGATGTGTCTAATAATTTGGTTTCAGCCTTGAAGAGCAGCGGAAAAGTAAACCTGTCTAGTATGAGGAATACAAGAAAGAGCAGTTTCCACTCTTTCCACTGCTGTAGCGTTTGTATGGGATAGCCACGGTAACACACGTGTATTTATCTCACTGCCAACTGTCACCGAAGCTCCATCTGAATCACCTTTCATAATACGTTTAAACGTGATTCATATTTGAGTGGACAACAATAAAAGCATTACACGTAAGGAAGGAGTTATAAGCATTTCCAATTCTTGAGTTCTGAGGTTTTTAAAATCATCGCTAATTAGGAATAAGGAAGTTTCCCTTAAAAAATAAGTAGCATTTAATTTCTAGTTCACCTGTACTCCAGTACTACTTCTAAAAAAACACTGCAATCCAAAAATAATGAAGATTACTAGGAGGAAAAAACAATATTGCTAAATTATGAGACAACAAAAAGAGTTCTTACTTTGAAAACAAAAGAACCCATACCATGACTTTAGATTTTTTAATTTCAATTTTCCCAATTTTTATTTACTTGGAAGTAATAAAAATGAGTTTGCAATAAAGGGATTATTTTGACATGTAATCACAGGGAAAAAGTTTTACCTAAATTTGGGAAGCTGAAGAATGAGCAATTATTTTAAAACTACTATTTATAAAACAGCTCACTGGATCTCAGTATTCTCTTCAACATCCGACCTCAGCGATACCAGTTCTATAATGGCAGAAAGTTTCAATGTTTCCTACATTTTTAATACTTTAGCAAATGTAAACTTTTACCATACCCTTTGGAGGCTGCAGAAGCCTGGAATTTTCAAACAAATGCTTCTTTTTGATGGGTAAGATGACTGTGTCTTTCAGATCCGTAATGACATCATCCAGACCTGCTATATCACTCCAAGTAACCTGATAAAAGGTAAGGTCAACATGAATTTTACAACTTACATATATGCAATGAAGTTAAAAGGAAAAAAAAAACCAAAATGGCAAACCTTAATCTGATAATTATATGTAAATAATAAAAGATTAATATATAATACTAGTAAAGACTTTTTACAGCAATACTGAAATTATTTAATTACCATGAAATTACAAAAAGGAATTAATAATCAACTATCTACTATTAAAAGCACTAGGCCCAGGACTCAAAACTCTACAGGGATCTAATAAGCTGAATTCACTCCGTGTAAGAGGAAGGAATACTCTGCCAAGAAGATGGAGAACCAGCTCAGACAGAGAACTCAGTGCTAGCTGATGGGGAAAAGCTTACCAGCAGTGTCCCTAATTCATATAGGGTGCCGTCAAACACAACAGGTAGACATGTTGGAAATAGGTTCACGCAACACTGGACTTCTGAATTTTATTAATCAAAAATAAAACTTTCAAAACAAAACTTTCATCTTTGTAAATAGGGGATATATACTGTCAAAATAAGCACAGCTTGTGTATTTTAAAACCTTCTGACTCAACTTCAAAAATGGGAATGGGGGGTGCCTGGGTGGCTCAGTCGGTTAAGCATCTGACTCTGGCTCAGGTCATGATCTCATGGTTCATGGGTTCGAGCCCCATACCGGGCGCTATGCTAACAGCTCAGAGTCTGGAGCCTGCTTTGGATCGTATGTCTCCCTCTCTCCCTGCCCCTCCCCTGCTTGTGCTCTGTTTCTCAAAAATAAATAAATGTAAAAAAAAAAAAAAAAAAAAAAAAAAAATTTTTTTAAATGGGGACGGAGTGAAGGGGGGAGGGGATAAAAAAACAAACGGAAAAAACCTAGGGGGAAAAAAAATCAATCTTGCTCTAACCTGGCAGAGTAAAGAGGCTGAAGGTGGGGTGAGTCAGAAGCCATATTTACAAGAAATTTACTTTCACTACAACTTTAAACAAAAAAAAAGGGTGAAAAACCACAGCCAAATCTGAAAAAAAAAAAAAAAAAAAATAGCATCTACTTCCACTATAACAAAAAAGAGAGTCTGTTAGTACAGCCTTACTCAGAAGTGAACACAGAGCCAAGAAGTCCCACTGTAAATTTATAAATCAAATTGAAATGGAGGATTAACTCTGGGGACATGTATCTATCTCTGTGCACACAGATACTAATACTAACAGACATTGAAGACTTTTATTTCCTAGATTTGGAGATAGGAATACCATACTTATTCTATTCTATTTATTTATATCTGTCATACAAAACCTATTTATACCTGCTGTTATCAAATATTCACATAGGAGTTTAGAGTTTATATATTACATTAATCTGATCCTCCAATAATCCTTTTGAAGTAGGTACAGCAGGTATCACACCTTCCCTGGATTACACATGAGGGGACTGACACTCAAAGAGGAAACAATTTGCCAAGGCCATGAATGGAAAAAATTAGAATTCAGAATCTTGTGTTGCCTACCGTATCTTATTACGAAAATCTACATTTAAACTCCAAATCAAATATCCACATAACTTAAAGCAGTACGTTTTATATGCCACAAAGGTGAATATATAAAAGAACAAGTTTATCTAAACAAGTGTGTGCCAAAAAAGGTTAACACGGCAGGCCTCAGACTGTTGTCCTTAGAAAGGCCTACCTGCAAGGCTGGCCTTTGGCTGCAGTATGGGGGCTTGAATTCCTTCATTCCCTAATAAGAACACCTCGCTGTGCAAACAAAATGGTTTACGGGGAACGTGTTTCCCCTCTGAACGTCTAGAATTTTGGTAGATGTTGGGATGTGGGGTCTACATGACCAGTCCCAATTAAAATCCTGGGAGTCTCTACTGAGCTTCCCTCGTGGACACGGCACTTCACACTTGTCCTCACAACCTGCTGCTGAAGGAATTAAGTGAAGCCCGTATGACTTCACTGGGAGAAAGCTCCTGGAAGCCTGTGCTTGGTTTCTTCCAGGCTTCACTCCAGGCCCCTTGTCTTGCTCATTTTGCCTCGTATCCTTTTGCTGTACTCAGTCACATCTGTGAGCACAAAACTATGCCAGATCCTGTGACTCCTCTTAGAGGATCATCAAATATGGCCGTCTTCAGGACCCGACACAAAATGCCAGACCCAAACGATCTTAAATAAGATTAAAGATACGTACGTGCATGTTAAGAGGGTCTACGAGATGAGCTGCAATACTCATTTCATATTCTGAAAGCTTCACATTTTTCACACCAATCTGTTTCATTAATTTTTCTGCCTAGAACAAAAAAACAAGCAACTTCCTTTAGTCTGGTATTTGGGTCTTGGCACTTCAAAAGAGATTATCTGTGAAGTCTAAAGAGCCATGAACAGACATGCAAGAATTTTCCAGGGAAATTCTAGGCCCCTTGACCTCCTCTTCCCCAATGTAAGCTTGTAGGTAAAGACAAAAGGTGAGTGTCTAACTGCACAGAAACCAGGGCAATTTAAACCAGCTCCTAGGAAATGAGAAAACTAGGGCACATGATTGAGGAGATACACATAGGGCCTTGCACTGCTCCAATGAGATTCTAGGGTCCAACTTGATGTCCTTTCAAGTAAGACCATCATGACAGGTGCAGATGAAACCTCCAGATGAGAGCAGAGCAGTTGAACATTTAAAAAATGGACAACTGGAGTTTCTTTTCTTAAATCGAGTTTCTGAAAACAGATGCTTAACTTCCTTCAAATTACCCAGTTATTGACACCAGGTGCCCACGGCAATCAAACTCCAAACTGTTCGAAGATGCTGTCCTTTTTGGTTAAAGCCAATTCCTGGGACTAGGCAACCAGAGATAATAAATCCTAAATTCTAAATGATGGGGCGCCTGGGTGGCTCAGTGGGTTAAGTGTCCGACTTGTGGTATCAGCTCAGGTAGTGATGCTGTGGTTGTGGGATTGAGCCCTAAGTTAGGCTCTGTGCTCAGCTCGGAGCCTGCTTGGGATTCTCTTTCTCTCTCTCTCTCTCTCTCAGCTCCTCCCCTGTGAGCACTCGCATTCTCTCTCTCTCAAAAATAAACACTTAAAAAAATAAATAAATTATAAGTATATTTGCATATATATTTTTAGAGCTGGACAAGACTAACCTGAAACCTACGAGCTCTAGCAATACAACAAAGATTTCAATTAAAATTAAAAACGATAATAATCACAAACATTTACTGAATGGGCCAAACCATATGCCAAAATACCGTAAATGGATTAGCTCACTGAATCCCCCGAGCAAGCCTATGGGGTAGGTACAATTTCTCCCCACCACAGAAAAGGAAATTAAAGTTTAGCTCAGATGAAATAATCTGCCTCAGGTTCAAGTCAGCAAATGGAAGAGACGACATACACATGCAGGCAGCCCCACTCCAGAGCCCACCCTCTAATCACATCCCAATGACCCTACGTTCCCCAATTATAACAGGGCGGTTTGTGACCACCGAGGAGTCTTAAAAAGACTACAGAAAACACATTCAAATTTCAATTAAATGAACATATTTAAAAGTGCTCTGATAAATACCTGCTTTTGTTATATTTTCCTAAAATGCTTTAAAAATATATTGTATACTTTGTTTATTTTTAAGTAGGCTGCAGTCCAACTTGGGTCCTGAATTCACCACCCTGAGATCAAGAGTCACATGCTCCACCAAGTGAACCAGACAGACGCCCCTAAAATACTTTTGATTTTGTAAGATCTTGCTTTGGTCAGGGGGTATGGCTGCTCTAGAAGGAAATTCATCTCACACAGCACTATAGTTACAGACTGCTCAGAGCATAGGATAAATGTGGATAAAGTAGGATAAATCATATCCTAGTAATGTAGCATTTTTAAAATAAATAACCACATAGTTTTTCCTATTTAGCCCCCCCTCCCCCTCGGGTAAAATTACCGAATCAATGGAGAAAACAGCCTTTTCCAGGTTTTTTAATCTCTTTCTTGTAAATATCTTCTCTTTCGCTGATTTTCAATCTTTTGTGTCAGGTATGAAAGGTATCCTATTTTAGCCTCTGTAATAACATCAATTATTCTTTTCCATTATGCTTCTATAAATGTGCAGCCATCCCACATGTGTTCTTTTTAGGCTATGCTGTAAAACAAAAGTTTCCACCAGGGGTGACTCTGCCCCCCAGGGGACATCTGGCAAGGTCTGGGAATACTTCTGGCTGTCACGACCTTGCGGGGAGGGTGCTCTTGGCATGTAGTCAGCAGAGACAGGAATGCTGCTTAACATTCTGAAAGACACAGTACAGCCTGCCCCTCCCCATTATCTGGCCCCGAATGTCAACAGTGCCGAGTTGAGTGCTCTTTCCCCATTAGCTAGCTGCTCTTAAAACTTTACTCTAGGTCACAAATGCTTCTTGCTTTAAACAAACTTTATCTACGTTTGGGATTTCCTAAGTAAAAACGATCAACTGTGTTGTTTATGTTATAGAAATAGAAAATGCCGTGGTCAAATTTACCTAAAATCTTTCCCCCCATATAGTCCCATTTAACGATGTCTTCAGGTTGCATTAACAACACTGACAGAAAACAAAATTAATGTTTATTGGGCAAAACTCATTTTCATTTCCTTACCATCAGCCCGTACAACCATCCTGAGAAGTAGCTATTACTATGCTCGTTTTTCAGATGAGGAACTCAAGAGTCAGAGAAATTAGAAGAATGGCCAAGATTATGAGCTAGGAGTTGGCATTACCAGAGTTCAAATCCTGATCTAATTCCAAAGCTGTTCTACTGAAACACTAATATTCCTCATCTGCGAGACCAGAACGTGGTTAACAAATAAATAAAATAAAGTACCCCTAAACACATCAAACTGTCTTCCAGAAGAAGTTATCCAACTGTTTCTAGCTTTGACAACTTTAAGTGAGCCCGTTTCTAAAATGTTTTACCAAGAAAAACAAAATGATTGTACTCTAAAAATGGCTTATGTTCATGAACTGCTTTATCACTTACAGCTCAATGACAATCGTATTTTCTAGTTACCAACTTTTGCTTGGTTTTTAAGTGAATCTCTCCAAGTAGTTGTCACTCTGTGGAGGAAAAATGGTAGGTGAGGCGTTGAAGGGAGTCAGAGGTAGGAGGGAAACTTACTTTTTACTGTATAGTCATCTTTTTAACTGTTTCATAGTATTTTTATCCTTTCACGCTATTTCATTTTTTTCCTCCATGTAAACTATTAAGAAGATTAAGATTAACAAGATTAAGAAGTGGAGTAGGAAATAGTAAACTACTATTTTTGCCTAGAATGGGAAAGGAGGAAATGGAGAAAAGGAGTAGCAGAAAAGAAACTTTTCATTCAGTTTCTGAACGATTTGTAAAATTGGTTGTTCTTTTGGGAGATTGATTTTAGAAAATTAGAGACGGGCGCCTGGGTGGCTCAGTCGGTTGAGTATCCGACTTCGGCTCAGGTCATGATCTCACAGCTCGTGAGTTTGAGCCCCGCATCGGGCTCTGTGCTCCAGCAGAGCCTGGAGCCTGCTTCCGATTCTGTGTCTCCCTCTCTCTGCCCCTCCCCTGCTCATGCTCTGTCTCTCTCTCTGTCTCAAAAATAAATAAAACATTAAAAAAATTAAAAAAAAAAAAAGAAAATTAGAGATAGCATTAACAAGGGTGAAAAACCAGAGGTAGGTTAACTGATTAAACTTAGGTCTGTTTATTAAAGTCACAGCTAAAGTACTCTGATTTAAGTGTGGATAGAGGAAGTCACTGACAGAAAGCTCACAACACTACATTTCCACGGGAAATGGCAAAGAGTCTGAATAATTATATTTTAGATGTAATCTCTTATACACTTGCATTAAAATTCTTGAAAGCACCCTTTTCTAGACTAACATGGAAACAAGTCGTCTCCCCTCTCACGGTCAGTCTCTGGACGTCATAAGAAGAGTGGGCTTCAGGGGCGCCTGGGTGGCTCAGTTGGTTGAGCGTCCGACTTCGGCTCAGGTCATGATCTCACAGTTTGTGGGTTCAAGCCCCGCGTCGGGCTCTGTGCTGACTGCTTGCTCAGAGCCTGGAGCCTGCTTCAGATTCTGTGTCTCCTTCCCTCTCTGCCCCTCCCCTGCTTATGCTTTGTCTCACTCTGTTTCTCAAAAATAAATAAAATGTAAAAAAAAAAAAAAAAAAAAAAAAAGAGTGGGCTTCCTACCCTCCACCGCACCTGCGTGTGAACAACACTGCGCACCCCCGCCCTGAGTATCCCTCTCTTGGGAGCTCTTTCCTCAGCATTTCCACCTTGGCCAGTCAGGCAACAACAACTGCTTACTCCTGACTTCCTATCTCAATTTACTGGCTGCTCTTACAAATACCTGGCAGTTGAGGGGCACTTGGGTGGCTCAGTGGATTAAGGATCCAACTCTTCGTTTCTGCTCAGGTCATGATCTTGCAGTTCATGGGTTTGAGCGTCAAGTCCAGTTCTGCGCAGACAAACGGAGAACCTGCTTGGGATTCTCTGTCTCTCCCTTTTTTTTTGCCCCCCCCCCCCCCACCCCCTTGTGCTCTCTCTCTCTCTCTCTCAAAATAAATAAATAAACTTAAAAAAAAAATACCTGGCAGTTGAGAGTTCCAGTTTTTTTTTTTAACGTTTATTTAGTTTTGAGACAGGGAGAGACAGCATGAACAGGGGAGGGTCAGAGAGAGGGAGACACAGAATCTGAAACAGGCTCCAGGCTCTGAGCTGTCAGCACAGAGCCCGACGCGGGGCTCGAACTCACGGACCGTGAGATCGTGACCTGAGCCGAAGTCGGCCGCTTAACCGACTGAGCCACCCAGGCGCCCCCAGTTTTTTTTTTTTTTTTTTTAAGGTTTCAGTGTATCATTCCTTCACAAAATATTTCAGCTATTATTTCTTTCAAAATAACTAAAAGTTTTGAAGACTAAAGTACAATGACAGGACTAAAAATAAGAAGACATTAACTTATCTAAGGTCACGGTCCAAACCTTCAGGTGTATGAAGAATTCTCAGTAGTGAATCTTCCCTGGGCTTTGACAAACTACAATCTCAGAAATATTATACAGTGTAATTCTTCAGAAGTACGACATAGTCTCAGAACAGGTCAAGCATTGTTATTCCTCCTGTACTTGGACAGCATACCCAGAGGGTTCCTTTTTCTACGCCCCAATTATCCCGACCCACCCTTTCATCACACATACCTATCAAAACTCTTCTACTACATCTAAATACAATCCAAGCAGCAGCCGTGTGCCCAGGAAATCCCTGTCCATTCCGTAGAAATGGTCTCCTCTCTCATTACCAATTAAATATCCCACATTTCACCAAGCTGGGACGTTTTCCTGGCTTCAGGCTAGAAATTAGTTACAAATATTCTGTTTAATTCAAACATTAAGACTACTTCTGGGTTACTGTTCCTGATGCGAATGCACCTACATCACGTTACCTTTCTTTCAACTCATAACCGTACTACCTTTAAACTCGCACGAGGCCCGCTAATTATCAGGTAGCCTCCAAATGTTGCCTAGGCTGTTAAATTCAGTGCTCTTCCTTTGTGACTGCGGAAGTCACACCTTCCTCCTCCCCCCCCAGTCACACCTGATCTCTGCCCGCAAGGTGTGCTCCTAATTCTCTAATTCCTTTCTGTACTCCCACTTAATTACCCCCCACCTGGCAACACTGCACTTCCTAAATGGCCTGGACCACAGGTCATTATTTCAACAATGTCTTCTGTTGAACCTTAGCACCCCTTACACTTGTACCGGTCAGTCCTATTCTCGGTGCTGGCTCCGCACCACCACTCAGTTTATCTGCTACCGAGATGCTGAGAAACGCGCAAGAAGTTAAGAAAAACAAAACAACTGAATTCCCGATAAACTCATGCTTCCTTCAACTACGCCCTAATGTTCATAACCCACAATTTCTCTCATTAAACACGGATCACATATTTACCTGAGCAGGTCCGAAACCTCCATTCCCATTTAGTTGTAACATCGCCCCATTTCACTGAGAGCAAATGAACTCGACCTTAAAAGGTTCTTGTGACCACTGATCCCAACCCCTCTGGGACCCACCTCCATCCTCTTCGGCAGCAACTCTCCACCTCCTCCTTCTGCGCTAGTCTTTTCCCTTTCCTTCTTTACCTGTCCGCCAGCAAACTCTGGAACGACCACATTCTTTTACTTTAAATTCTACTTGCTGTCCCCAGTGAACGGAAAGCACTCTACATTTACGGACCACTTTTTCTGATCACATTCTCCATATCCTCCTTTCCTCCTGGATCACTCTATGACACAACATTCACAACCAATTCTCTTTTGCAACCTTCTCTTCCTTTGGTTTTGAGGACTTGACCAAAGGATTTTTCAGACAGTGGGAGACAAATGTGAGGAAAGGCTTTTTAAAGTTACATTCAACACCCACTGACTTCCCCCAATTAGTTCTGTGATTTCAGAATGTAGGCCTTCCAGTTCCAATTGACTGCCACAATGAACGACTTCTACAGTGTGCAGTGTTTTGTCTATTTCAGGCGTGTTGGGATGGGAAAGACTAATACCAGTACCTTACATTATCCTGGTTTTATTACTACTCCTCTGGCCATTTTTTGGGTGTTATTAATAATTGGGTAGATGTTAAAAAAAAAAAAGTCTTTAGAATTTACAGGTGAGGCAAAAGAACCATAGAACATGTGCTCTATAAATATCTGTTACACGAATAAATTCAAGTCGTTAATCTACGGAAGAGATTATTGTAAATGGTACCGAGTAACAATTGAATTTAACTCCCTTTCATATAGAACCAACTGTCCAAGTATCAGTTATTGGTTCATCCTTTCTCCAATAATCTACGTACAAAGCAGAGCCAGTCCTTTCATGCATCAATTTCCCACAGCATGCCTAGGTCTGTTTCTCGACTCCACTCTGCTGAATTTGCCAATCCACCCCGGTACCAATAACATACTGTCTTAATAACTGTAGCTTTGTGAAAAGTTTTGATATAAATTAGGGCAAATTCTCCCTCTCCCAATATACATGTCTTGTTTTCAAGAGTGTTTTGCCTATATCTCAACTTTTATTCCTCCATACAAATTTTATTTTTTTTTTAATTTTTTTTTTCAACGTTTATTTTTGGGACAGAGAGAGACAGAGCATGAACGGGGGAGGGGCAGAGAGAGAGGGAGACACAGAATCGGAAACAGGCTCCAGGCCATCAGCCCAGAGCCTGACGCGGGGCTCGAACTCACGGACCGTGAGATCGTGACCTGGCTGAAGTCGGACGCTTAACCGACTGCGCCACCCAGGCGCCCCACCTCCATACAAATTTTAGAAAAAAATACAACAAAAAAAGCCTGTCAGTATTTTTTCATTGGCACTGCATTTAAGTGTAGCTTTCAATCATTTTGTAATTTTCATTAAAAATGTGTTGGACAGGGGCGCCTGGGTGGCGCACTCGGTTAAGCGTCCGACTTCAGCCCAGTCACGATCTCGCGGTCCGTGAGTTCGAGCCCCGCGTCAGGCTCTGGGCTGATGGCTCAGAGCCTGGAGCCTGTTTCCGATTCTGTGTCTCCCTCTCTCTCTCTGCCCCTCCCCCGTTCATGCTCTGTCTCTCTCTGTCCCAAAAAAAATAAATAAACGTTGAAAAAAAAAATGTGTTGTACAGGAGCCTGGGTGGCTCAGTTGGTTGAACGTCTGACTTCGGCTCAGGTCATGGTCTTCCAGTTTGTGAGTTCAAGCCCCACGTCAGGCTCTGTGCTGATGGCTCAGCACCTGAAACGTGTTTTGGATCTTCAGGTTCTGTGTCTCCTTCTCTCTCTGCCCTCTCCCTGGCTCGTATTCTGTCCCTTTCTCTCAAAGATAAACATTAAAAAATAATGTGCTATACAACTCGTGCTTGTCAGTTATTATGTATTTTTTTAATGTTTATTTTTGAGAGACAGAGAGAGGGAGAGAGAGGGAGAGGGAGAGGGAGGGAGGGTGGGTGGGTGGGGGAGGGGCAGAGAAAAGGAGACAGGATCTGTGCTGGCAGAAGACAGCCCAGTGCGGGGCTCAAACCCCCAAACTGTGAAATTATGACCTGAGCTGAAGTCAGACACTTCACTGACTGAGCCACCCAGGCGCCCAGTTATTGTGTATTTTTGATACTACTGTAAACAGTGTCTTTATAAAGCTGCATTTTCAAACCGTGGTGGGTACACAGAAATAGTTGATTTTTGTATACTAATTTTATATCCAGCAGCCCTTAAATTCTTATTAATCCTGACAGCTTTGCTACAGATGTTGTTTACTTTCTACGTAGATTATTGTATTATCTGTGTCTAATGACTGTTTAATTTTTTCTCTTCCATTCTTCCATCTCTTGTTTTTTCTTGATTTATGCATCATTAACAGTAAAATGTTACACAGAAGTGATGACAACAGGCTCCCTTGACTTGCTCCTAATCATAAAGGAAATGCTTCCAACTATTTACCATGAATTATGTTTCCTATAGTAAATTCATTGTATCAGGCTAAAGACATTATCTTCTATCCTAAGATACTAAGAGCTTTTTACTAAGAGCTTTTCTAAAAAGAATATTTAATTTTAACAAAGGCTTTTTCTGCATTTGAGATAATCATAGTTTTATCCTTTAATCTGTTATTATAGAATAAATATATTTATTCCTCAAATGAAGCCAGCCTTAAATTCCTGGAATAAATCCTACTGGTCATAACATGTTACCTTTTTTTTTTATACACTGCTAAATTCAACTTGCTAATATTTTAAGGTTTTTCCATTCATTTACAATTGAGATCAAGCCCGTGACAAGTTTTAGAATTGTTATTATGCTGCCCTCAGAGTTTGCATCAGGTTGTTATTATAAATTTCTTCTTTATATGTTTCTAGAATTTACCAGTAAAACTTGATGGGCCTGGAGTATTCTTTATCAAAATATGTGTCCAATATTACTTCATAGGTATGAGAATAAGTATCCACGTTTTCTAATCCTACCTTCCTTTGAGAGAGAGAGCATGCAAGTGGGGGGGGGGGAAGGGCAAGGGGGTGAGAGAGGATCCTAAGCAGGATCCACAGCCGGTGTGGAGCCCGATGCGGGGCTCGATGCCACCACCATGAGATCAGGACCTGAGCTGGAATCAAGAGGCCTGACGCTTAACTGAGCCACCCAGGTGGCCCTCGTCACCTAATGTTTAAAAAAAGTTTATCTATTTTGAGAAAGAGAGAGTGAGAGTGCACGTGCAAAGGGAGGGACAGAGAATCTGAAGCAGGCTCCGTGTCCCACGCAGACCCTGACACTGGGCCCTATCCCACAAACCATGGGATCCTGACCCGAGCCGGAATCAAGAGTCAGAGGCTAAAACAACTGAGCCGCCCACGTGCCTGTCGTCTTCTAATTCTTGAGTCAGTCACGGAAATAAATATTTTTCTAAGAGTCTGTCTAGGTTTTTACACTTATTGGCGATTATTTACTTTCCTTATTTTTAACGTCTGCAGCATCGTCATTATGTTTCCTTTATCATTCCTAGTAATATTTATTGGTGGCTTCATTCTTTTTTCATGATTGGTTTTACAAAACTGTCAAATATTTTTGTATTTTCAAATAACTAACATATTGGCTTCACTGACTTTCTTTACTCTGTATTCATTTTCTGTATTTTTATTCACTCTTCTGTTCTATATTCATTTCTTATTTGTCTATTGACTTGACTATTCCCATTTTTTCATTATTTGTGAGTTTATGTTGAAAATCTTTTCTTGAGCTTAAGTTGGAGATTTAATTAATCTTCTACCTTCTTTTGCAACAAACACTTAAGACTATAAATCTCTGAGGGGCGCCTGGGTGGCGCAGTCGGTTAAGCGTCCGACTTCAGCCAGGTCACGATCTCGCGGTCCGGGAGTTCGAGCCCTGCGTCAGGCTCTGGGCTGATGGCTCAGAGCCTGGAGCCTGTTTCTGATTCTGTGTCTCTCTCTGCCCCTCCCCCGTTCATGCTCTGTCTCTCTCTGTCCCAAAAAAATAAATAAACGTTAAAAAAAAAAAAAAAAAGACTATAAATCTCTGAGTACCATTTAAGACATGACGTTTAATTCAATTATAAATATTTTCTAATTTCTATTATATTTTCTTTCACTGAGGAGATCTTCAGAGATGTTTCTTACTTTCCAAGCGTACTGGGGGGCACCTGGGTGGCTCAGTCAGCTAAGCGTCTGACTTCTGCTCAGGTCATGATCTTGCAGTTTGTGAGTTCGAGCTCCACGTTGGGCTCTGTGCTGACAGCCTGGAGCTTGGAGCCCATTTCAGACTCTGTGTCTCCCTCTCTCTCTGCCCCCCCACCCCCCCTTCATGCTCTGTCTCTCTCTCCTTCAAAAAAAAAAAAAAAGTCCAAGCGTACTGGGTATTTACTGATCTTACTGTTCTGCACTGGAGCCGGGGGATGTAACAAGCATGCTACCGGTACCACGAAGCCCGATGTCTGCTGTACAATGTAGCAACCGGTCCAATTTTGTAAATCCTACATGAGTGCTTTGGATATGTACCCTGCATTTGTCTGATGCACGATATGCTATACATGGCCACTAGATAAGCCGCTACTTACTTAAATCTGCTATATCCTTACCGATTTTTAAAAAATGTTTCATCTGACCACATCAAAATAGAAAAGCTTCTGCACATCATAAAGGGAAGCAATCAACAAAACTAAAAGACAATCGGGGCGCCTGGGTGGCGCAGTCAGTTAAGCGTCCGACTTCAGCCAGGTCACGATCTCGCAGTCCGTGAGTTCGAGCCCCGCGTCAGGCTCTGGGCTGACGGCTCGGAGCCTGGAGCCTGTTTCCGATTCTGTGTCTCCCTCTCTCTCTGCCCCTCCCCCGTTCATGCTCTGTCCCCCAAAAAAATTAAAAAAAAAAAACGTTGAAAAAAAATAAAAAAAAAAAAAAAACAAAAACAAAACTAAAAGACAATCTACTGAATGAGAGAGGTATTTGCAAATGACATATCCGATAAAGGGTTAGTATCCAAATTATATAAAGAACTTATATAATTTAGGGCATCTGGGTGGCTCAGTCAGTCAAGCATCTGACCTCAGCTCAGGTCATGATCTTGTGGTTCGTGAGTTTGAGCCCCGCATTAGGCTCTGTGCTTACAGTTAGGAGCCTGGAGCCTGCTTTGAATTCTTTGTCTCCCTCTCTCTCTGCCCCTCTCCCATTTGCTCGTTCGCTCTCTCTCTCTCTCCTTCAAAAATAAACTTAAAAAAAAAGATATTACACAATTCAACATCAAAAAACCCAAATAATCATCACAGACATTTCTCCAAAGACATCCAGATGGCCAACAGACACATGAAAAGATGCTCAATGTCACTCACCATCAGGGAAATGCAAATCAAAACCACAATATCACCTCACATCTGTCACAACGGCTAAAATAAAAAACACAAGAAACAACAAGTGTTGGCAAGAATGCAGAGCAAACGGAACACTCACACTGTTGGTGGGAGTGCAAACTGGTGTAGCCACTGTGGAAGACAGTATGGAGGTACCCCCAAAAAATTAAGACTAGAATTACCATACGATCCAGTAATTCCACTACTGGGTATTTACCCACAGAATAAAAACACTAATGCAAAAAGATATATGCACCCCTATGTGTACTGCAGCATTGTTTACAAGGGCCAAATTATGGAAGCAGCCCAAGCGTCCATCAATAGATGAATGGATAAAGAAGATGTGGTCTAGATACACATTACTCAGCTGTCAAAACGAATGAAATCTTGCCATTTGTAACAACGTGGATGGATGTATAGGGTATAATGTTAAGTGAATAAGTCAATCAGAGGAAGACAAACACCATATGTGGAATTTAAGAAACAAAACAAACGAACAGAGAAAAAGGAGGCAAACTAAAAAACAGACTCTTGACTATAGAGGAGAAACTGACAGTTACCAGAAAGGAGGTGGGGGCAGGAAGAGGTACGACAGCAGAAGGGGAATTAAGAGTATACTGATCATGATGAGCACTGAGAAATGTATACAATTGACCAACCACTGTATTTTGCACCTGAAGCTAATGTAACACTGTGTGTTGACTGTTTGGAATTAAAACAAAACAAAGCAAAAAAACTTTTCATCTACCAATTACTGAAAGCAATGTTAAAAACCTCTCACCATGATGATGGATATGTTATTTCTCCTTATAGTTCCATCAGTTTTTTGCTTTATATATTTTGAGGCTGCATTAATAGATGCACACGAATACAGAAATGTTCTATTTCTTGTTGAACAGAATGTTTAATCATTCCATAATGAACCTTGTTTTCTCTAATATTTTTGCCTCAAAGTTTATTTTTGTTCACCCAGCTTTCTCTTTGTATTTGTATGGCATATGCATTTTCCATCACTTTATTCTCAACAACTTTCTGTATCTACAATTTCTACGTGGCACTTCAACCAGTATATGTCGTAAGTTTCTCTTTTTAAACCATCTCACGGGGCACCTGGGTGGCTCAGTCGGTTAAGCGTCCGACTTCACCCGGGTCACGATCTCGCGGTCCGTGAGTTCGAGCCCCGCATCAGGCTCTGGGCTGATGGCTCAGAGCCTGGAGCCTGCTTCCGATTCTGTGTCTCCCTCTTTCCCTGCCCTTCCACCATTCATGCTCTGTCTCTCTCTGTCTCAAAAATAAATAAACGTTAAAAAAATTAAAAAAAAAAAATAAATAAACCATCTCACATCTTTATCTTTAGGTGAATTACCAGAGGGTATAGTCTTTTGGAGTCAAAGATTTATGGGACTGTTGTCTCTTGGATACCCTACCTTGGAATAGGGCTGTGCTTTGTGTCCTGAGCTCCTCTAGGCCATAAAAAGAGAAGTTCAAATTCAGTGGGTTCAGCAAATTCTCCTCCAACGTGAAAGCTGGCCATCAAAGCTCATCGTATCTTTTTCGATCTTTGCCTTCAGTTTTTTAGCTGAATTTCTTCCTTTCTTGCTAGCTCATGAATACCTTTAAGATGATTTTAGAAAATATTTTATCTAGATCGTTTAGTTGTTCTCAGCAGAAAGGTGAGTCCAGGTATCTAGTTACCCTAACTGACCTATTCATTCTCCACTGGCTTCACTTCGTCTCCCCATTCCCTAGATGAAGGCTGACTCTTTGGCCTACTATTCATGGTGTTTGATAGCATCTCCTTTAGAGATCTCATTGCTTCCCATAGTCATCCCCATCTATCACAGTGACAATTACATGAAAAACTCTCAACAAAGTTTGAACATATAAATCCTGATGGTGGTAGGAGGAAGATGGAGGAGTGGTTTGGGGAAACCCCACAAATGATAGGTTTTTACAAGAATTACCCTTGGGCCCACTGCATCCAGTGAGACTCACTTCTCTAAGGAGTCCGACTGCTTACGAGCATCTCATGGATGCTCTGAGGACTGATCTTTCCTCCAAGATGTACACCTACAATTTTAACTGCTGGATGAACATTTTCTCCAGGATTCCTACCACCAACACAAACTCAATATGCCCAAATCAAGTATCATCTTCCCACAAACGTGCCCTAGCTACCAGTTTCTAAACCTCTATGAAAGACACTGTGAGTCTCCGAGGACTCCAGACAAATCTTGGATTCATTTGTAAAATGTCCTTTTGTTTTCCCATATAATCACGAAGTCCTTCCAGCATTCTTTTTTTTTTTTTTTTGGTTTTTTGAGGGGGGGGGGGGGGGGGGGGGGGGGGGGGGGGTGGTGGTGGTGGTGGTGGTGGTTGAGCATCCGACTCTGGTTTCAGCTCAGGTCATGATCTTGAGGTTCATGGGATCAGGCTCTGTGTCAGGCTCTGTACTGAAAACACTGAGCCTGCTTGGGTTTCTTCTCTCTCTCCTCTCTCTCTGCCCCTTTCCCTCCCCCTCTCAAAATAAAATAAACTTTAAAAGATAGTCACATCTCTGATTTTAAAAATTCTGAAAATGATATGACCGGTTAACACTGTGACCTCAGACTGAAGTGGGCTTTCATAGTGTAGGTGGCGGGAAAAGCTGCACTTCAGCTGACACGAGGATATACTTAGTTACACAGACACACGGGCGCGCGTGCACACACACACACATACCTGGCAATGGTCAGACATCTCAGAGAGTGACAAAATGACTGATATCATGACATGATTTAGACCTCGAGTCAACTATTTTGTAATCAAATTTAGGGAACAAACTCATACCTGTTTGAACTGCTCTTCAGTTACAAACACTAAGCAGTGTTCGTGACACTGATTCTTGCCGATTTACAAACTATGCGCAGTGCCGTGAGGCAGTCATCTATCCACATCCCGGGTTGCCACATTGGCCCCGAGCATTTTAAAAGAACAAGATTTATTCATCTTTTACCCTTGGCACCAAGAATCTGCTAGGAGCTCAGTAAATGTTTACTGAGTTCACCAGTCACAACTCACAGAAGGAATCTAAAAATTGACGAACAGGAGGAACATCTTGCCCTCAAACAGCAAGAAAAATTTGAGAGGCTCCTTGAAGGGTTCTACTTTTTTGAGTAAGAATAGACACCAAAGCAAATATATCATCCTAATAAGGAAATGACCACAAGAGGCAATAACAGAAAAAAATTAAAAACTACTACTTCTTCTAATAACATTTAACAATTTTTAAATTAGAAATCAGAGTAGTTTGCAAGTGTAAGATCGCAGCTTATCAGTATTATCCACATTTCAAATGTCATGCAAAACAAATTGTATACCATTACTAAAGATAAATTGTTTTTCTTCAGTCTGTTGACAAATTTTACCTAGACTCCCTCATTCATTAGCTGACAAAAATCTTCTAATGAACATGTTCACAACAAAACGCTGGAATGTCTTTATTCTTCATCATTGTTTTATTCTGGTAAGTTACTAATAGAGTTGGAAAACTGAGAAACGAGCACTTTTTTAAGAAACAATGAAATTAAATACGATGTTCAAACACATTTTCACACGGCGAACCTCTCAGTGTGTAATTCTACTATACCCCTTGTTTTACGGCCAAATTGCAGCTAGCTACAAGGAAAGTGACCCTCAGACATCTCACTCGTACCTGTTTCTGAGCTTCCACTTTCTGCTTTCTGGTGGGATCGATTGCATCTACCATCCATTTGATTGTGAAGTATGTCACTGCACCAAATATCGTCAAACGGAAAATTAAGCCGACAACTTCATTCCGACTCAAGGGACGAGAAAAGGCTTCAGCATGTACCATCTTGATTAACCTTAAAAAACAAACAAATGTCACTAGGTAATAACTACATTGATTAAAACCGGGAGACTGAGAGGTAGTTCACCCTCAGCAGGAAAAACTTGGTCAAATTCAACAATATCTACCTTAAAGGGTTTATTTTGAGGGAAAATGAATTTTCAAATGTTAAATAAACACATTTTAAGCTCTCTTTGGATAATGACGGCACATATTAAAACACTGAAGATTTATTATACTTTTTAATGAATTTTCCTAAAAGCTCACAGAATTTAGGCAGACAATAACTCTAGATGAAAAATGCATTCAATATCTTAAAGTATTTATTTACTCTTTTAAACAGCTTTTAAATAACTACTTCAGAAAATGTAGAGATACACTGACTATAACACTAACCCAACTGAAGGCGGCAGCCCATTACTGGTGTGAAAAGAATTTCTTCTAAGTGCAATGGACAGCAGGCGATTTCTGAGCGAAATTAAAACCGTGAACAGACTTGCTTCGCCCTCAGACTTACTTTTTTTAAATTTACTTTAATTTTTTTAATTTACATCCAAGTTAGTTAGCATATAGTGAACAATGATTTCAGGAGTAGATTCCTCAGAGCCCCTTACCCATTTAGCCCATTCCCCCTCCCACGCACGACCCCTCCAGCAACCCTCAGTTTGTTCTCCATATTTAAGAGTCAGACTTACTTCCAAAGGTTTTCAAGGCCTGCTTAAATTTAAACATGACATTTTCTCTATTAGTAAGTCACGTTAAATTTTTTGAGCCATCCTATCGTTTCCAACAACCCAGCTAAATATGAAGCAATACATTCAAACATTTTTGAGCCACAAGATTACAGTACTCACCCAAGAGAGGAAAAAAGGAGGCAACATGCCTGCTTTGACATGCATCTCTGAGCAGCTACATCAGTCCCGTACAGGCTTGCAGAAGGCATGCACATGCCTAGCAAAGGCAGTAACTACCCAGAAAACTAAGGCTGTTAGGGGATGATTTGACTATCACATTTTGCAAAATAGGATCTCGGCTTCGAACAATGCCATTAGTCTCTCATAGCACAGGACCGTGCTGAGTGCTATGCTATACGAATAAGAGAGGGGGAGGCAGAGGGAGAGAGAGAATATATTTTGCACTCAGGTGAAAAGGAGTAAGTGAGACTTTGCACAGACAGCTCAGCAACAGGTGAAAATCAGGAACCGCAAAGATTACCATCCACGGTCTTTTCTCCTCTAACATCAGGTTTGCCTTCTCACTCCCACTACCCAGTTAAAGACCTTCACTGCCCTCCCCTGGGATAGCTCCGACAATTCCCCAAAGCTTTTCCTTTACTAACAGGATTTCCAAGCATTCAAGGCATCCTAACCTAGCCCCAACCCAGCTCACCCCTTCTGTAGCTGGAGGCACTGGTACCAGAAAACGCCACGTGTATTTTCCCTCTACCATATCTGCCTGGTGCCCCAGATAGGCCAGTTCTCCCCCTTTATCCAGGATCAGTCAAATTCTATCCACACCTCAAAGCCTTCAGATCACATTGATATCCTGTATTATTCATGTGGCCCCATTATTGAGCTTCTATAATGCCTAGCCTACTCAACCAGAATTCAACTCCTTATAAAAAGGGACTGATATCTTCTCCACATAAGAGAGAGGCTACTCAGTAATTATCTGTTCAAAAGATGAACTCCGACTGCAGAAAAACTTCCCACTCTATCATTCCAACAAAACCGCTGCCAGACTTTTGAATGATTTCCAAAACAAAAAGTCAAGGGTTCCACGTGTCTCCATCACTAGGGGCCATTTCCTTCACAGCAGTACATCATTAACTTCAACTTACTTAACAAAATAATTGAAAGCCTTCATTTCAGATGAAGAAACTTTGACCTAGGGACATTAAGTGATTTGAGTCAAACCATAAAGCGCCTCCTGAACATGAATATATATATATAATGCCTACTATTTTTTATAATGGGAGCTAGGGAGGAGCCACCTAATTAAACTCTCTCCTCATGTAACAAACTGAAGTGTGCTTTCATCCGTCAGCACGGACTCCTAAAGAGGAGTTAACAGCACTCCGCTCCTGATAAGAGGAAAATTGACCTAGCTAACCTTCATTCCAACAGGGTACATTTGAAAATGCAGTTGGAACCTGTGGAATCATTGTGTGGGGATATTATTCATACAGGAAAATAAGCCAGTAGGCAAAAATCAAGGTCTAATTAGCCTCATCTATGAAAACTAGTGACATCTGAATAAAAGGATTCCCTTTATTTAAAAGTTTGGGTTGGCAGTGATGAAACCGCCATCTGCTGGATGTTCGCCGAACTGCACGAACAACCAGGGCGATTTTCAGTACATCCCAGACATCGAGACAATGCCACTTTCGAATCCTACAGGGAGTATCACGACATAAAACCTGTTAGCTACACATATTCCTGTATTTAAGTTAGTGCCTGTCGTAGAGTACTCTAGACCTATGGCCACCTCTAAAACAGTAGTCCGTCTTCTACAATGACTTTGAAATCCTGAAATGAAACAGAAACTTCTACTTGTAGGTTGAAACTGTATATACTTTATTGTACACTCATCTATCATTCATACGACATTGATACACCTGCAATGTTAAGGCCGTTGCAGGAGCCGTGCCACGACAGCAGAAAACACAACCAAAGCTCCGTTTGCGTACAACAGTAGGGCATGGGTTTCAATCGTGTATAGACGTTAACGACGAACCAAATGCACACACAAATATGTACATAAACAGACAGTATGACGTACAACAAAGAAATAAACCCAAACGCTGCCAATTCACAGTTATCCGTTAGGCAAACGTGATCCCAGGGAGTTTCACTTAGAGAGTTCTCCGTTTCAGGGCAGAAAACTTTTGGAAATCGGACCACCTCGTCACTAAGCAATCGACTGACAGCTGAGGGGCCGAGGGTGGAGTGTTTCGGTCCTATTTCACCGCGGGGTTGCAGAAAGTTTTTCTCAACCCCGGAGTCCCAGTTTCGCAGGGAACAAGGCCCCAGGAACACAGCCTGTGACAATGCCTGCCAACCTTCACATAAAGGACGCGTTATTACGCTCAGCACCATCCTCTGCGAAAGCGTGCCCTGGCCCGAAGAACCGCCTCCGCCTCTGCACTAGGTGGTGGCAGCGCCGGGGCGACAGTCAGACCCGGCTCCCTCCGGCCGCCTCCGCCCAGGACCCCCCGGTGCCGAGGTCGCCCGGAACGCCCCCAAGCCCCCGCAGCGCCCCCAGCTGCCTACACAGGTCCCCTCGCAAGTGGCATCAGTCAGAGGGGTAGCGCTAACGGGAGACCTAAGGGCCTAGGCCGGGCCGGAAGCCAAGGCGAGGCCCGGGACGCCCTTGGAGGTTAATCCGCAGGATACCAAGGGCTGCGGGACGCCGGGGGGGGGGGGGGCGGCACCGAGGTGGGGCGTGGGAGGAGGGCGCGTTGACCTCTCCTGCTCGGTTTCCCGGAGGCCAGCCGGTCCCCAAGGGGGCTCCGCGGGAGCCCGCGCCCATCCCACGAGGACCCCGCTACTCACCCCAGGGCGGACACTGAGGCAGCAGAAGCCCTCAGCCAGCCTCACACAGGAAGGAAACGCCGCCTGGGAGAGAATGCTTCCGGCGGGAACCGTGACCCGCCCCCTCGCACGGAGCATGCGCCTCCCCGGGCCGACGGCGAGAAGGGAGTGCGTTTCCGGCTCTCAGGAACTGCGGGGGCCGCGGACGGGAGAGGGCTCGCCCCGTAAGATCTCTCTTGCCCTCTGCGGGACTGAGGCTTCCCGCGAAGCGGGTGTGTCCGCTTGCAGCCCTCGCTCAGGCTCCGGGTTTAGCTGCGGAGTCTCAGAGGTACGATAGGGGAAGGCGCTGATCGCAGAAGGACCCTTGCCCAGCTCGCGGGCTCCGGGTGCGACACTGACACATCGGGGAGCCTTCCTCATAGTGCCAAGAAATGCCCGGTGTCTCCGCAGAGTTCTTCCCTGACTCCTCCTCGATCCTAACTCCCGCCCCTAGCCCCTCACCCCACGTGAGGCCGCTGTTCGGTCTGTCCTTTAGCCAAAGCGCTGACGCGCATGGCCGCCCCCCCCCCCCCCCCCCATCTGCCTTTCAGTTTCTAGGGTGAGCTCACCCTCCTCCCCCGTCACCGCGCGCTGACAAACACCTGGGGGTGGCGCCTGAAAATCCTGCAAAACAACTTTGCAGCCCACCCAGGCAGGACCGGTGTTCGGAGCAGAATAGGTTATCTGGTACCAGGTTTTGCATTTCGGTGACTTCCCTTTTTCTTCTACACCTTCCCCTTTCCAGAATGAGAGACGTGACACAAGAGGTCCCCAGGGAGCAAGGCCCGCGCCTCCTGAAAACACACAGGCTACCAGGGGGCAAGATGACTTTAGCCACTGTTTCCAGATACTTCCTTCAGATAGAGGAGGTGAGACTACGAAGCAGTGAGACGGTTGCTCTCTACCCTCCTCAGGAAGGCAGTTTGTGTCTTTCTGCTTTGGCCATCATCTTTGATATCTGAAATTCTGCAGCCTGATAGTAAAAGTTAGTGTATGCCACCCTTGTTACAAGCGTGTGATGCTGGGGTGAGGAAGGTCGCTGCAGTATATTGAAAGCCTACTAAGTATCAGGCTATATGCTTCAGTGTGCTTCAAATCCATAATCTAAATTCCTCAAAAAACCCAGTCCTCTGAAGTAGCCATTGCTTTCTCTGTTTTTATAGATGAGCAGATTTTGAGGCTTGGGGAAAGAAACTTTCCTAAGTTCATGTACCTAATTGGCAAATTTCGCTGGAACCAAGTCTGTCTAATTCATACCCTACACTTTACACTTTCTCTTTGAGATAATAGTTTCATCCCAGTTATGTTTTAAAGTTTCGCTGAAAGAAGACTATGAAATGACAAAATCATAAGGCTTTAAAGGGTGAGGATGAGGTGGCAGGGATATGTAAATATTTTAAAACTGTGATTGGGTTCAATGACAGTTAGGATGGAATTTAATACTCAATGATATGAAGATAGGTTTGGGAGAGCTAGACTCGTTATTTGGAGAGGAGATAGAACTTTGGGAAGAACAGGATGATGATGAGACCTGGACGATGTTTACAAAAAACAAACAACAACACCACAAAAACTCACAAACCCAAACCCAAAAACCATGGTTGCTCAGCAGTCTTGGCAGAGGCTCCCTACTGGTTCCCTAGGATTATCCTCAGTCTGAGTCGATCTGAGCTTGGATGCTCCTGGAACATGCATTGTCAGAGCTAAAAGGCAGAGAATACTGAAGGAAAGAACTTTAGGTGTCCCACTAGAGTAGTCACGCTCTCCAGTAAAGAAAAGGAGCTGCACAGTTCAAGATGGTCATGGATTTCCATCCTTCACTGAATGAAAATGCACCAACTAAAGACCTCACCTGCCTTATGCTAAGGATCAGGGTGACCACTCGACTCAGCTCGTCTGACACCAAGAGGGTTTTTGGAACTTAGGACTTTGATTGCTGAAACAGAGGAAGTCTCAGGCAAACCATGAAGCGTTGGTCCCCTCTTAGGGACACCTTAAATGAATTCTAGAATGAAGGGGAGCTCCCAATGTGATTGTATCTAGTCTCAGTTCACCTGGAGGATGTATGATTGTACAGGAAGTTGTTGGATAAAGTGGCCAAGACGGGTGCTACAGAGTCTACATGCCCCCAAATCAATGCTGCTGCTCATTCCTCTTCCAGTGCTTTGGCTGGACACCAAGTATCTACACACATACTTCTTGGATGTAATTTACATTTAGCAAACTCTTAGGAAGCCTCTTATGTCTGGGTCCTAAGACGTCAAATTACTGCCTTCCCACATACCATGCATGTTCATTTCCAGCAATCACTAAATCAGTGAGGTTCTTCCAGAATAGAGCTGAGTGAACATATGCTTTTCATCCCAGGATAGCTTTATATAATCCCTGGCAGCATAAAACACCATATTTGGCCCACAGTAGGGGCTCAATAAATAATTCATTATGTATAATATTAATCAGGAAATTATAACAACAGATTTTTTTGTGGACTTTCTGGGCCTTCCCCCTGTGATCATTGGAATCAAGATATTAAAAATAACTATTGCGTTTATTATTGAAAGTTAGGTTTTGGGTTTTTGTCTTATTTTCTTTCCTTTTAATCAATGCCTCCTAAAACAGTTTATGGCAGTTCTTCGAACCACATGGAATTGAATTATCCCTTACTTTTGTTAGGATGGGAGTGTGATTAATTTGCTCTGCAGCCAAGGTCAATCTTTGTACTGCATCCTGAAGGGGAAGGGATTCCTTAGATTGGGGTTCTCAGATTTCATTGTGGGCCTGTACACTTGGACAACATGGCAAAATGCAGATTCCCAGGTCCTAGCCTTAGAAGCTCCCATTTAACTGCTCTAAGTTTTAGCCCAGGGGTTTGAATGTTGAATAAGCACCTGAGATGGTTTGCACATAGGTAGTTTTGGATCACACTTTGAGAAACTCTGCTCTAGTGAGTGATGATTTTAGATGTATTTTTGCAAAAATCTCTATTGCCCCAGTCCCCAAAGCCTATCTGATCAGCTGAACCATTAAGTCAGCTGGGATATATCAAGATATCAAGACAAGGAACCCTCATGATCAGATGCAAAATAAAATCTCTTTGGAAGGAGAAACAAATCTGAAATTTGTGGATAAGTAAGCACAGTAAACCTGACCGTGTTTGTTGTTTGTTAGAAATGATTCCCTTGACAGTGATTTAGAAAGAGCAGAACTTTGGGGCTCCTGGGTGGCTCAGTCCATTAAACATCTGACTCTTGATTTTGGCTGAGATCATGATCTCGCAGTTCATGGGTTCAAACCCTGTGTCAGGCTCTGCACTGATGGCATGGAGCCTGCTTGGGATTCCCTTTCTGCCCCTCCCCCACTTGCATTTTCTCTCTCTCTCTCTCTCTCTCTCAAGATAAAAAAATAAACTTTAAAAAAATAGAAAAGAGCAGAACTTCAACAAATAGATAAAGTTATATAGCAGTAATTATGCCAGTATAATAGTCACTTGGTAGCCTTGGTTCTTTTAAAAACATTTCATCAGTATAGAATAATCTTCATTATTACTTTGACAAGTTAAATAGAATGGTTGGAGAAGAAAAGTAAAGCAAGAATATGAAGCTGTACCTGAAGCCATAAAAACACTGTGAAAAACCAAGATTAAGTGCTTGAAGCTCCAATAGAAAGAATAAGATGGAGTTGAGGCAAAAGCAACGAAAAATTAAAATTTCAGCAGTTTGGAAGGAATGGAAAGATGAATTGGTAGCCCCATTCTATAAAAAGCACAGAGAGCTAAAAGATGCAATAGCAAAGTTTAAAGAACATGTCGTAAATCTACTTTTCATGCTTCTGTGTTTTCAATTTCACACATAATTTAGGAGCGCCTGGGTGGCTCAAGTATCCAACTCTTGATTTCGGCTCAGGTCATGATCTCATGGTTCATGGGATTGAGTCCCACGTCAGGCTCCATGCTGGCTGTGTGGAGCTTGCTTGGGATTCCCTCTGCCCCTCCCCCTCTCCCCTGCCCCTCAAAATAAATAAACTTTAAAAAATTTTTTACACGTAATTTAAAATATGCGTGTACGTGATTTTCTAATGTTATCCGGATGGCACTAAGCCACAACCTTACATTGCTACACGATCCTTTTTCTTAAACACTACTGCCAAGTGGACGTTTTTACAGTTTAGGCGAGCAATAAACATCATCTAGAACTTGGGTATTTATTTTAAATCTGCAATATTTTGGGGCGCCTGGGTGGCGCAGTCAGTTAAGCGTCCGACTTCAGCCAGGTCACGATCTCGCGGTCCGGGAGTTCGAGCCCCGCGTCAGGCTCTGGGCTGATGGCTCAGAGCCTGGAGCCTGTTTCCGATTCTGTGTCTCCCTCTCTCTCTGCCCCTCCCCCATTCATGCTCTGTCTCTCTCTGTCCCAAAAATAAATAAACGTTGAAAAAAAAAAATTAAAAAAAAAAAAGTAAAAATCTCAAATATACAACCTAACTTTAAAAAAAATAAATAAATAAATCTGCAATATTTTATCATTCAGCTTCATACAGTACTGAAAATAACACTGTTCAAGTGATACTGTCTGTGGAAAGTCACGATCCATCAAAACAGAATTGCTTGGGAAGAAGTCTAACCTTACTATAGTTCATTAGCAGAGGATTTAAAGCACAGGCGAATGAGTCCTCTTCCCTAGGATTCGTTTGGGACCTTCATAAATGGTCTTCCATATGGTGTTTTACATGGGAGAGGAGATGCGAAGGATTGGGTGAGAGGAACAAAGATATGAATTCATCAGCCAAAACTGAAGAAACAGTAGTTGAAACATTAATTCTCAATTTCTGTAACAGCAGATTGATAGATGAAGCATAAAACAAGACCAGATGCTGTGGTTTCCAGGATGCACTTGGCTCCCCATCCTTTATAACCTGGAGCATTTTTTTGCTGTAAGTAGGTCACTTGCTTGCTCTCATTTACCTGATTCTAAGAAAATGCCCTTGAAAGTATTTGGAAAAGAATGTGTGCTGGTGCTTAACATTCAAAAAAATATTAAGATTGTGTAAACCCTTCCCCTGCCCCCATTTCTCTATTAGAATATGTTGTAACCTTGAAACACATGTGAAACTGAAATGGAAAAGAAGAATTTGAGATCTCTTATTTTCTAAACACAAAGACACTAAAATCTGTGCCCATCCTGTTAGCCCCCATGATTTCACTCTACGTAGCACTGGCACAGTGTTCACCTCACAGATTCTAATTGGGGTTTAAGTTTTTTGTATTCTCTTATCACATGCCAGCTGCTTGAGAAAAGAGGATGCCTAGGACATAGGCAGGGCTTAAGTGCTTTCTTAAAATGTATTTATTGAGGTATAGTTGACATACAATGTTATGTTAGTTTCAGATGTACAACACAGTGATTCAACAACTCTCTACCTTACTCAGCGCTCTCCGTGGTAAGTGCGGTCACCATCTGTCACCATGCAAGGTTATTACCATATTATTGACTATATTCCCTTTTCAGCCCCGTGTCTTGTGTATTTTATAACCAGAAGCTGAATCCCCTTCACCTATTTCACCCATCTCTCCACTCTCAACTAGGGTTTTAATTAATTGACTTTTTCCCCCTGCAATCTGACATATCTCATGGGGCTTTGGAGGCTCTATTACTGCAGATTTAATCTGACCGAGAGGGGGAGAAAAAAAGGGCAGGAAGGATATACAGTCCAAAGATAGGAGATGTGGAATCAAACCATTTTATTGACCGTGTGTATATCATCACTCTGTCTTTGGTAGGTCCGTTCCTAACGTGTCCATCGGAGACCAGTCCCATCAGGGTGAGTCTTGGTACTCATGGGATTTGGGAACATAGACACTGAGGTGCAACAGACCTGGGTTTGTATGGACAATCTACTGTTTACCAGCTCTATGATTTGGGGCAAGCCATAAAGTTATAAAGCCTCAACTTCCCCATCTTTCATACGGGGACAGTAGCAGTACACGTGCCACGGAGTGGCACTGAAAATTAAATGAGACGGTTTCAGGGAAGTGCTGAGCTCTATGCCTGACGCTTAGCAAGTGCTCAATAAACATGCTGTTGTAACATCCCAGGTGATGTTTTTTATTGTACCATGAAATGATGTTCTCTCATTTCCCGAAGTCTGTGAGGACAAAGATTCCTTCCTATCTGCTTATTGTTTGTTTGCAGGAGGACTTCACCTCCCAAGTTTTTAACCATGGCATCTTGTCTGGGAATATTTCCTCTGACTAGTGAAAAGGCCGTGCCCCTGTCTCCCTGACCTCTTGATTCTCTCATTCTCGATCTTAATACACTCATCTGGCTGAGTCTTACTGACGAGTAGTCAAGAAACCATTTATGATAGTTCTATAAAACCCGTAAGATTCCATCCTTACGACCACCAGACAATTACATTTAAAATACTGATCAATCAATCCATGAAAATAGCTACCTGGATATTTCTCAGTTCACCAAAGACCATTATTGATACTGGCTGTTGTTCCCATCTGTCTAATAACAGCCATTTATTGAGCTTATACTTCTTGCTTTTGTGGAGTTCTAAAGACTAAAACGTCTTATAAAAATGCAAGTCCTCACAGAACTATTGATTTTTTTTTTTTAAGCTCAAGGTTTATCCCATATTTCATCCCCATTTCTTATTTGTTTAGGGAAAACTTTCTGCCTTAGATTGCTGAGTGGGTTTTACACAAGAAAAAGAACTTAGTTCAGTGGGTGAAAGTGAGATGCTGAACCAGACTGGAGATTTTAGACGTCGATACTTTGCATGTCTGATCTTTCCTTTGCAAACTACAGCCAGAGATTTTGGACGTCGATACTTTGCATGTCTGATCTTTCCTTTGCAAACTCCACTTTCTTACTACACTTGGGGACTGTCATAACATCAGAGCTGCTATTCTTCGTATAGAACTTAATTCATTTGAGCACAACAGTTAAAAAAAACCATTTACTATGTGCAACTCAGGCCCACGCTCCTAAAATTGAAGTTTTGCTGAGCAAAAGAAACGCGATGTCCTGTTTAGAGCTTGAGTACATGGCTTTCAAAGGCAAAGCCAAGGTCACACCTTGCTGATTTTAGATGTTTAAGACTGAGATATATACTAGACCTTCTTCTTTCACCTTAGAAAGGGCCAGCAATAGAGGACTGGCAAGCTAACATTAAAATCGCTTTCTCGTCTCTTTAGTGTCAATGTTTCTGGAACTGGAAAAACAAAACAAAGGTGTAAGTAAAAAAAGGAAGAAAGAAAAGCCTGTAACTTGAGTTACAGAAGTACAGGAAACAAATCAAGTCCCATTCAGCTTCAAAACACTATACCTGATAGAGTTTCACACAGCTTTCTCCTTTCCAGTCTGCTTCTTATTAAGTTTGAACTCCAGACTCATTATGGAGCTGTCAATGCTGAATGAGGCCCAGTGCCAGAGGCATGGCCCACACCCATTTCTTTATGTCTTCTGTGTTCTCAGGTAAACAGGGGATCACAAAAGGGGTCATTAAGGAAAGGAGACAAAGAGGTTGACTCCCCAGCAGTGGTTTTTTCCCCCTATGGTGTTGAGATGCTAATGATTCTTTGTATTTGTTTAGTTGTTTGTTTTTTATTTGAGAGAGAGAGAGAGAGAGAGAGAGAGAGAGAGAGAGAGAGAGAAGCTTAAGCAGGCTCCATGCCCAGTGCAGAGCCCAATTCGTGGCTCAATCCCACAACCCTGGGATCATGGCCTGAACCAAAATTAAGAATTGGATGCTCAACAGACTGAGCCATCCGGGTGCCCCAAGATGCTAATGATTCTTTTTTTAAATTTTTTGAAAATGTTTATTTTTGAGAGAAGAGAGAGAGAGCACGGAGGAGGGGCACAGAGAGGGAGACAGAGGATCCGAAGCAGGCTGTGTGCTGACAGGGAGCCCTATGCGGGGCTGAAACTCACGAACTGTGAGATCTTGCTCAGAACTGGAGTTAGTCGCTTAACCGACTGAGCCACCCAGCCGCCCCAAGATTCTAATGATTCTTAACCGGCTGAAAGCAACATTAGAATTCTGTCTAGATAATCTTGATTCTCAGGCTGGACAGTATTCCACCTTCCACATTCTGATCCATCCATCATTCAGTTCTACTTGTGCTAGATAAACTGGCTTTATATTGTCTATTACCATGTTGTCCTCATAGGCTAGTATTCAAGGAGCCTCCCCCCACTCCTCCCTTGGAACTCTTGGATGTAAACGAGGAACAGTTAAGTGAATGGTGTCTAAAGTCATGAAATACAATGACTGTTTTTTGTGGGGAGAGGGAGAAGAGTAAATAATGATATTTCTTCAGCTGAGTGAATCATAAACATTTCCAGCACTCGAACTTACACATGTAGGCAAAAGCAGAAGGCAACTAAAAACCTCTCCAGGGGACATTCTTCCTCATTCTTTAGGAATGTGGGGTCTATGAAGCTCCGTTTTCATGATCATTCCCAAATTCTGTGTCTGTACCCAATCAGTACTGAGGTGTCAGGTACAAATACAACCTCTGTCAGGATAGTTTCAAGCACGCAAGACACAGATTATTGGGTACGGTGTGTGAGAAACTCTGAGAATACTAAATGAAAGGGCCGGTTCTGTGGCCTGTCCCGTGTCAGGTAGGCTTTCTGGGTTCCCTCCTCTGGAAGTGGGACCAGCTTCCTAATTCCACGACTCCATGATTCTTTCTGACCTGAGTGTGGAGGGACTTCTGTTTGAATGTTTCCCCCTTTGGACCCCATAACTGAATGCTAAATTTGAATTCTAGCTCTGGGGGTATAGTTAAAATATTAAGTACTGAAGATTTCCAAGATTCGTGTAATAATACTTGGTGAGCCACCCACCATTTTGCCAGTCCTAAATTTTCCACACTGTGGTTTCACGTTTGTGTGCTCGAATTTTAAGGTCTGAAATCTTGGTATGTCCGGAAGGGTCTCGTTGCTTTACGCCAAAGAACTTAGCTGCAGTGATCCCTCCCCTCATCCCCACTCCTACCCCATGTGAAGGTCACAGGGTAAAGATGGAGGAGGTCTCCTGTTCTCCACCCTGTCCCTAGATGACAGTAGAGAACAACAGTAGGAAGCCGGGTCTAGAAACACCATGCCCTCCTTTTGTGGAGAGACCAGCTGGCTACTAAGAATGTTGTCGAGGCTGGCAAAAATGATACTACACAGAAAGCAAATGCAAGAAAGCATTAAATATCAATACATTAAAGGCTACAACAAGAACTTAAAATTTTTTTTTCTTTTAATCTTTATATTTGAGAGAGAAAAACAGAGTGCAAGCCGACGAAGGGCAGAGACAGAGGGAGACACAGAATCAGAAGCAGGCTCCGGCTCTGAGCTGTCAGCACAGAGCCCGACACCGGGTTCAAAGTCATGAACCTTGAGATATGACCTGAGCCGAAGTCGGACGCTTCACTGACTGAGCCACCCAGGTGCCCCAAGAACTTTTTAAAAAGGGAAGTGTGGTTAATATAAAATAAACCCCATCTCCCACAGCAGATCATGGCTTTCAGGATATGAGCTCATGAACAACAGAGGGAAAAGAGGTTTTTTTTTTTTAATTTATTATCAATATTATTGTTGGATTCTCTTGTAAGTTCCCTATTTTCTGTGAAACCCGGAACTTGCCAATGAAGGTTTTAGCTAACAGGACACTTTTCAGGAATGTATCTTTTACTACCTCCAGTTGGTGAGAGATGACTGTGACAGATTTATCATGTTTTAATAGAGAGCTAAAGAGGAAGAGTGGAGGGGTGAGGACACAGATTTACCGCCACTTATTTGTTCATTTGGAACTTTTATTGACAGAAAAAATATTTCCTCTTTTTTTTTTTACAGAAGATTTTAAAATCTCATTCTCTAAGAAGTAAATTCAGGAGTAAGAAATGCCACACCTGTTCTACATAGTACAGTTTATTGTTAATTTCATTGACTATTGACATGCTGAGTGGTGGGTTAAGCTTGTAACCCATCTCTTTACTCAAGTAAGAAACCAACATTAAGAAAGATAAGACGTGCATTTTTCCCCTTGATAAAGACACCTGCTGTTCCAGTGTCATAGAAACGGTTAGGGAAGATCTAGATACAGATTTAGAAGGATAGAATTTCCCGGAATCACATTCTCTCAGGATTGAAAGGAATATTAAATGTCATTGACTCTTCAACTCAAGGCAGTGTAGAATTGTAGAAAGGATGTCTGCTATGGAATTGAGGGGACCTGGGTCAGATCATAGCCTTGCCACATCGTAGCTATGTGTTTTAGGAAATTTAATCTCTCTGGGCCTTAGTTTCTCGCCTATAACTTGTGAATAGTGACTACATTATAAGTTTGGGGAGGATTGAAGATACTGTATGTAAAGGACCTAGGACAGACACAATAGGCATTTAGCAAATGACTGTGGTGGTTGTTATCAAAATTGTGCCACCACCTGGTCATAAAACTTACTGGAACATTCCCAGTGATGTGATTCCCAACTGTTGGGAAGCCCAGGTTATGTTTGAAGAGCTCTTCTGTGTTCGCCCTTTTACAGAGCCGAATTCCTTCCCCCCTAGAACTTCGATCTGCTGTTCCCATTCTTGCCGGCGGGGCTGCGTAGGCTACGTCTGTCACCCGATTGAATGCGCCACCGAGAATGGAGCAAATATGCCTTCAGAGTGGTATGACTGGTGAGGACACTACAGATGTGTCAGCACAACTCAGAGTCAGACTAGCTCCCTTGTCCTGGCAGCCACCAGTCAGATACCTACTGAATTTGCTGTTAACGAAGCCCGTTCATCATCCTCACAAGAGCCGAGGCCAAGTTTGTCACGGTTCTGAGGGAGAGACTCAAGCGCAGAAACTTACAATGAAATCTTTATTATATTAATAAGTTGGTGAAATTTCACTTGAGTCATGCTAGTATATTTGAATATTTCATCAATTCTGCTGTTCTGTGGCATACGTATAAGGTAATGTAACCGACAAACGGGCATTTTCTTTAACCGACACTCAACATAGTATTTAATATGTGCCAGGCACTATTCTAAGTGCTTTGCATATATTAACTCACTCAATTCTCACTCATATTTACCCTATGTAGTAAGTACTATTATTATCTACAGACAAGGAAACCAAGGCACCGAGAGGTAAAGTAACAGAGTAACACTAACTTTCCAAGGTCAAATAGCTAGTAGATGGCAGAATTAGGATTTGAACCAGTCTGTCTGGTTCCACAGCCTTGTGTTCATACTGATGCCCTTCCCCAAATTTGTTGAAATTAAAAAAAAAGAAAATCTGTTACTTAGATTGTTAGAACTTCTTAAAAGCAAAAAACAAAGTATAGTGAATTAGTGCTGCTGGATTCACAACCTCCAAGCTTTATAAAAACATTATTAGAGAATATCTTTTGAATTACTATGAACATTTATGAGAGTCCAAAATGTTGATTGGAAGCAATATCTAACTCCATTCTAAGCAAGACTAGGCTGGCTTGCATATATATATATATATATATATATATATATATATGTATGTATGTATGTATACATTTTGGAGAGAGAGCACAGGCAAACAGGGGAGAGGGGAAGAGGGAGAAAGACAGACTCTTAGGCAGGCTCCATGCCTAGCACAGAGCCCGACATGGGGCTTGATCCCACGAACCCGGGATCATGACCTGAGCCAAAATCAAGAGTCAGCCGCTCAACCAACGGAGCCACCCAGGCACCCCAAGACTAGGGTTCCAATAATGTTCTATTTTATATTTCCACAACATAAGAAGAACTAAGAAGAAATTAGAAGAAATTAATGGCTGCCTCTGAATCTTGGTCTTATTCTGATAAAAATTGTTTTCAAATATTGGAACAGCATTGTATCATATTTGAGTGTTATTTTAAATTAGCATATGGTAAAATTGTGCGTATGTGCATGTGTGTATAGGTCTTAGAATTTTGATACAATAGATTCATATAACCACCACCGCAATCAAGACACGTAACAATTCCATTATCTTACAAAACTACTTTGTGTGACTGTTTTTAATTACTTCCTGAACCCCTGGCACCCACAGATCTGTTCTCCATCCCTGGAGTTTTGTCTTTGTGAGAATGAGACGTCAGTTAAGTCACGCAGTGTGTAACCTTTTGAGACTGGCTTCTTTTATTCGGCATTCCTTTGAGATACACCCAAGATGTTGCATACGTCGGTAATTCATTTGTTTTTATCGCTGAGTAGTATTCCGTGGTCGTACAGTTTGTTCATTCAGTCATTGAAGGACACTTAGGTTGTTTCTAGTTTTTGGTAATTATGACCGGAGCTTTTATAAACATTTGTGTGTAGGTGTTTGTGTGAGCAGAAGTTTTTGTTCCCTTAGAATAGATACTGAGGAGTGGAATTGCTGGGTCACATGATAAAAGTATTTTTAGCTTTATGAGGAGCTGCCCAACTCTTTTCCACAATGGCTGTACTCTTTTACATTTCCTTGAGAATGTGCGAGCATTCCGTTTCTTCTGCATTCTCACCAGAACTTGACAGTATCGGTATTTTTTTAAGTATTCTAATAGGTATCGAATTGTGGTTTTAATAGGCATTTCCTCTAATGGCTGATGATATTAACATCTCTTCATGAGCTTATTTGCCATGCATTAATCTACTTTGGCAAAACACCTGTTCAGGTCTTTGGTTTATTTTACAATTGGGTTGGTTGTGTTCTTACTGTTGAGCTTGGAGGATTCTTTACCTATTCTGGATCCAAGGCCTTTGTCAGTATGTGATTTGCAAATGTTTTCTTCTAGTCTTAGCTTTTTATGTTCTTGCTAGTGTCTTTTGTAAGGTTTCAAATTTGGATCGAGTCCAAGTTATCAGTTTTTTTCATTTATGGATCATGTGTTTGGTATCATGTGTAAGAACTCTTTGCCATACCTAGGTCATAAAGACTTTCTCTAAAGATTTCTTCGGAAAGCTTTATATTTTACATTTAAATCTATGATACGTTTTGAGTTCATTATTGTATAAAGTGTGAATTTGGGGTTGAGGTTCATTTTTAAGTGTATGGATGTCTAACACCTTTTATTGGAAAGACTATCCTTTGGACCTTTGTCAAAAATCACTTGGCCATATTTGTGAGGATCTCTTTCTGGGTTGTCTGTTCTGTCCCCCTGATCTATGTGGCTGCCCCTCCACTGTCACCACCCTGTCTTGAGTAATCTAGCTTTATGGCATAACTTAAAAAATCAGGTAGTGTGATTTCTCCAACATTATTATTCTTTTTCAAACTTATTTTGCCTTTCCTAGTTCCTTTGAATTTCCTTGTTAATTTTAGAATCAGCTTGCCTGTATCTACTAAAATCCTCCTGGGATATTTAATAGAATTGAGTTAAATCTGTACATGGGCTTAGGGAGCTGAGTTTTTTCGTCCCTGAACATGATATGTCTTCCTGTTTATTTAGGTCTTTTTAAAAAATTTCTTTTATTAGTGTTTTGTAGTTTTTAGCCTACAGATCCTGTTTATGTTTTGTTAAATTTATTCTTAAGTATTTAAATAATTTAAGAGCCATACTAATGATTTAAAAAAAAATCAGTTTTGGTTGTTCATCCGCTGGTATGCAGATAAGATTATTTTTGTGTTTTACCTTATGTCCTGTGACCTTAACTTTACTCAGTTCAAGGGGGAGGTTTCTTTGGTCACTTCTTTTGATTTCAGTTATGTCATCTGCAAATAGGAACATTTTCGTTTCTCCCTTTTCAATGTTTATGCCTTTTATCTCTTATTCTGGCCTTATTATACTGGCTGGGAGTTCTAGTAGAGCATTAAATAGCGATGGTGAGAGGGGACATCTTTGTCTTGTTCCTGATCTGAAGGGGAAAGCGGTCAGTTTTTCATCGCTAAGTATGATATTAGTTGTTAGCTTTTTGTACATGAACTTTAATGAGGTTGAGGGAGCCCCCTTCTTTCTTAGTTAGCTGACTTTTTTTTTTTTTATCTTGAATGGATATTGAATTTTTTCCAGTGCTATTCCTTTATCAGCTGACATGATTATGTAGCTTTTCTTCTTTAGTCTACTAATAAAGTAGATTACATTGATTGATTTTTTTTAAAATACTGAAGCAGCCTTGACTTTTCAGGATAAGCTCTGCTTGGTTGTGGTAGTGTATAATTAAAAAAATACTTAGGTGTTCAATTTGCTAAGGTTTTCCCTGATTTTTTCTATCAACGTTTATAAGAGATATTAACCTATAGTTTTTGTTTGTTTTTGTTTTGTTTGTTGTTTGGTCTTTTTTTATCACCTTTGTTTGGCTTTCATATCTGGGTAATGTCAATTTTATAAACATGACTTGGGAAGCGTTCCCTCCTCTTCTGTTTTTGGAATAGTTTGTGTTAAAGTGGTAGTTCATCTTTATATGTTTAGTAGAATTCTACAGTGTAACTGTCTAGGTCTGGAAAATTATTTCGGAAGGTTTTTAAAAAAATTATAGTTACAGGATTCTTTAGGTTGTCTATTTTCTCTCTGATGAATTTTAGTAGTTTGCTCTCAAGAACTTGTTAATTCTACCTAGGTCATATTTATGTGTTTAGAGTTGCTTTTTGCATTCCCTTGTTATATCAGGTTCTGTAGTGATATCCTCTTTTTGATTCCTGATACTGATCATTTGTATTTGTTCTTTGTTCAGATTTATAAATTTCACTTATCTTAAGGGATCAGTTTTTCATTACATTTCTCTATTAATTTTTTTTTCAATTTCATTTATTTCTGCCCCTAGCTTTTTTATTTCCTTCCTTTGCTCGCCTTAGGTTTATTTTGCTCTTTTTTTGCTTTTGTTTTTGTTTGTTTGTTTGTGTCTTTAAGATCAGTAATTTTACACCTTCCTTCTTTTTTAAATCTAAGCATTTAATGCTGTAAATTTCCGTCTTGCACTGCTTTAGCTGAATCCTACAAATTTTGACATGTTGTGTTTTCATTTTTATTCAGTTCAAAATATTTTTACCTTTCTCTTTTGACTTCTCTTTGACCATAAGTTATTTACAAGGGTGTCGTGTATACATGTTAGGTTATCTTTTCATTTTTCCTGTTATTTAATCCTAATTTAAATCCATTATGATTGGAGAGCATAATTGGTGTGATTACAATTCTTTCACATTTTTTGGGCTGGTGTTACGATCCAGGATATTGTCAGTCTTGGCGAACATTCCACATACATTTGAAATGATATGCTATTGTTGGGTGGAGTAATCTGTAAATATCTGTTGAATCTAGTTGGGTTGGTGGTGTTGTTCGGTTCTTCTGTATCCTTGCCAACTTTGTTTACTAGTTCTGTCCATTGCTGAGAGAGGAGCGTTGAAATCTCCAAATGTAATTGTAGTTGTGTCTGTTTCTCCTTTCGGTTCTTTTAGTTTTTGATTCATGCATTTGGTAATGCTCCAACTTTTGATAATTATTTATTTTTGCTCTTTAGTCTACTTTGATGTTAATATAGCTGCTCCACTTTGTTTTCATTCGTGCTCATATAGCATATATTCTTCCATCCTTTTATTTTTAACCTTTTATTTTATTTGAATTCAGATGTTCTTTGTATCCATTCTGCCACTTTGTGTGTTTTAATTGTCATATTTAAGACCATTTCCAGTTAATGTAATTCTTGATATATTTGGCTCTTTGATATATTTGTTTTTTGTTGGTTTCCTTTTTTGAATTTCCCCCCTCATTTCTCTGTTTTCTCTTTCCTGCCTTATTTTGGGACATAGAATTTTTGTTAGTATTCTGTTTTATCTATTGTGTTTTTCACTATATATCTTTGTAAAAAAAAAAAAAAAAAGCCCTAATGGTTGCTCTTGGGATTAAAATATAAATGTTTGATTTTCCACAATCTATGTGGAATCAATATATGTTACCATTCATTTCAAGTGGAATGTGGAAGTCTTATCATTATTTCACTTAGATCTCTTTACGCTCTATTTTACAATTGTCTTATGTATTGCATTTACATAGGTTGAAAGTTCAATAAGACACTTTTGCTTTCAAACATGAACTGTATTTTAAGGAACTCAAGAGAAGAATAGCCTATTATATTTACCTAGATATTTACGATTTCTGTTGTTCCTCGTCTATTCCCAATGTTCCAGGTTTCCTCGTGGTATAATTTCCCTTCTAAGAACTTCCATTAGCCGTTCTTTAGAACAGGTCTGGTGGCAATGAATTCTCTTTGTTTTCCTTGCCTGAGAATGTGTTTGTTTCAACTTCATTTATGAAGAATATTTTTCCTGGATTTTGAACTCTGGGTTGAAGGGTTGGTTTTTATTTTTCCAGCACTTTAAGCTGTTCCATTTTATGCTACCCTCCATAGTTTCTGATGAGAAATGTACAATCATTGAGTTGTTGCCTTGCAAATAATGCCTCTTTTTTTTTTTCTGCCTGCTTCCATGATTCTTTTTGTTTGTCTTCAATTATCAGCAGTTTGATTGTACTATGTTTGGGCATGCCTTTCTTTGGGTTTATCATGTTTAGAGTTCACTGAGCTTCTTGACTCTGTGTGTTTCTGTTTTTCACAAAATTCAGAAAATTTTTAACTATCTTTTCCAATATGTCTTAACTGCATTGTATTCTTTCTATTCTTTTTCTAGATCTCCAGTAACATGAATATTAGATCTTTCAGTTTTGTCACATTGGTCCCTGATGCACTGTTCGTTTTTTTCCCATTATTTTTCTCTTCATCGTTCAAATTGAATAATTTCTGTTGAGTTATCTTAAAATTCTCTGATGCTTTCCTGTGTCATCTCTGTTCTGTGATTGGGTCCATCTACGGAGTTTATTTTGGTTATTGTATTTTTCAGTTATAAAATTCAGTTTTGTTGTTTATATCTTCAGTGTTTGTATTCAAGGGTATTTCCTCTCCTTTTTTAAAATATGTTTATTTATTTATTTTTTTGGGGGGGGGAGGAGCAGAGAGAGAGGGTAAGAGAATCCCAAGTAGGTTGTGTGCTATCTGTGCAGAGCCCAATATGGGGCTCGATCTCACAAACTGTGAGATCATGACCTGAGCTGAAATAAAGAGTCAGAGACTCCACCAACTGAACCACCTAGTGCCCCTCCCCTTACTCCTTGGTACACTTTTATAATAACTGCTTTACAGCCTTGGTTATCTAATCCCAACATCTACATCATGTCTGCATTGTCCCCTGTTATTGTCTTTTCACATGTGAGTTGAGATTTTCCTGGTTCTGTGTATGCTGAATAATTTTGAATTGTATTGCAGACATTTAGAAGATTTTTTTTTATTTAAAAATTTTTCTTTTATTAATTTTTTTTTTTTTTTTGAGAGAGAGAGACAGAACATGAGCAGGGAATGGACAGAGAGAGGGAGACACAGAATCTGAAGCAGGATCCAGGCACTGAGCTGTCAGCACAGGGCCTGACATGGGGCTTAAACCGATGAACTGCAAGATTATGACCTGAGCTGAAGCCGGACACTTAACTGACTGAACCACCCAGGTGCCCCAAGAATATTATAAGACTCTTGGGGGTGCCTGGATGGCTCGGTTGGTTAAGCATTGACTTTGGCTCAGGTCATGATCTCACAGTTCATGGCTTCAATCCCTGTGTTGGGCTCTGTGCTGACAGCTGGGAGCCTGGAGCCTACTTTGGATTCTGTGTCTCCTTCTCCCCCTGTCCCTACCCTGCTCACACTCTCTCTCTGTCTCTCTCTCTCTGTCTCTCTCTCAAAAATAAATAAACATTAAAAAAAATTGAAAAAAACATTAGAATATCATAAGTCTCTAGGTTTTGTTTAAATCCTGTGCAGGATATTAATATTTTTGTTCTAGCAGGCAATAGAGGTGGTTGGGTTCAGGCTACAAATTCTAACCACTATTTTGTAGTTTCCATGTCAATTCTGTTTTCAAAGCATTTGCAGTGCTATTTGGATCTGTCTTCTGTGTGTGCCACAATCTGGGACACGTGTGGTAGTCTGTCCTTCAGTTCAGTCTCAGAGTCTTCGCTGTGCTGTCTAGGTCTATTCTGTCCTTGTGTAGCCTGAGGGGGAGCCTAAGAGTCTCTAATCAGCTTTACCTGTTAACTTTCCTGAGTTTCTCCTTCTCCATAATCTCTGGTACTTGCCGGCTCCCTGGACTTCCTCTTTGAGTCCTATATCCAGAAAGCTAGTGCTTTAGCTTTGCTGTTGCACAGGCTACTTCCTGGGATGGGCCCCTGTCTGGGGCCAAGCAATGGAGGGACAGAGAGGAAGCACCGACTATGATTTGTACCTCCTCCTGGGACCACAGCTTCTCTGTAGAAGAAGGTTTCCCTCCCTCAGAGGTGTTGGTGCCTGTGGGCCCCCACTGCCTTTGGAGGCATTGCTACTGCTGGGGTGGCAGGATTTCCTGGGGCCGGAGCACTAGAGAACAGAGGAAAGAACAAAAGATGGCAGACTTCCCTGAGACTCTCTGAGCGTTAGGAAATGCTTTCCTGGTCCTTGAGCCAGAACAGAGCTGAAGGGCTTCTTCAGGGCCCTGGTGCCCATTCTGAGTTTCAGGCTGCTCTACATCTAGACCAGGGGATTCTAGCAGGGGAAAAACAAAACAGAAAACACTCACTGCTGATTCAGTGGTGCTTTGAATTCTGGTCTTCTTTCCCAGTGCACCTGCTTCTATTTATGGACACCTCAAATGGCTGTTCCATGTGTTCCGTCAGGTTTTATAGCAGCATTCGGTGAGAAAGGGTAGAATGCACTTACTCCATTTTACCTAGAGCTGGAATAATATATTTCATTTGCTGTCACGGACTGAATGTTCATGTCTCTCTAGAATTCATATGTTGAAGCCCTAACCCCCAATATGATGGTAGTTGGAGAGAGGGCCTTTCGGAGGTAATTGGGGTTAGATGAGGCCATGGAGATTGAGCCCTTCTGATGGGATTAGTGTCCTTATAGAAAGGGCCACCAGCGTGTACTTGTTGTCATGCTCTCTCTCCCTCCCACCCTCCGTGCCCTGTGAGGTCACAGAGAGAAGGTGGCCATCTCCGGACCAGGAAGGGCACCCTCTCCAGGAATTCAATTGGCCACCACCTTGATACTGGATTTCACAGCCTTCAGAGCTATAAGAAAATAAAGTTCTGTTGTGTAAGCCATCCGGCCTAAGGTACTTTGTTGTGGCCATCCAAGCTAATTGAAGACATTGGCCAAAAGACTCATGAAAACAATTCATGGCGCTCCACCTTGATTGTGTCACTCTCTCCAACTCATAGCCTTTCCGTGTAGTTCTGCATAGTTCCACCGAACGTGTTTTCCGCAAGGTTTGCTAACAATTTATATTTAGCTGAATTTCCAGAAAGAGGAAACGATTCCCCCAAACTAGACTGGTAGCTTTAGTGCTTTTTATTGTTTGGTTATAATACCTCAAATACATTTTCTGGTATGTCAGTGTTTTGAATTAATTTACTGCTTGATTGTTTGGGTCCTAGTCCCCTTGACTAAGTTTGCTTCAGATTTCACTGTAAATAATCTAGGGGCGCCTGGGTGGCGCAGTCGGTTGAGCGTCCGACTTCAGCCAGGTCACGATCTCGCGGTCCGTGAGTTCGAGCCCCGCGTCGGGCTCTGGGCTGATGGCTCGGAGCCTGGAGCCTGTTTCCGATTCTGTGTCTCCCTCTCTCTCTGCCCCTCCCCCGTTCATGCTCTGTCTCTCTCTGTCCCAAAAATAAATAAACGTTGAAAAAAAAAAAATTAAAAAAAAAAAAAGATTTCACTGTAAATAATCTCAAGGCTAAGTGACCTACGTCCTGCGTGGACCAATTCTTTTTATTATTTATTTCATGCCTCGGGGAAGCTTATTTCAAAGAGCACGTGGTTAGAAGGCCACAGTCCCCGCTTCTCCCCCACACAGCACGGTAAAACACAGGACACGAGAGTAGGTGCGGGATACTGTACTTGAGTGGGGAGCAGAAAGGAACCACGGGACCCTTCTCTGCTCACTTAACAGAAGCCGTCTCAGGTGTTCCCTTTTCCTTTTCCTTTTCCCTTTGCCGCAGTCTCCTACCTCCGTGAACTTGTGCTAATCGGTAGAGCTGGCTTTGAAGAGCTGCTGATCGTTGAGGGTGAAGCCTTTCCCTCATCCAGCGTGCGTCTCTTCCTCTGGGGGCTTGCCCCGCCCCCGCTCCTACTCCACCTGTCCATACTGTCCTGCGGGTCAGGGCCAGCGCCCAGCTTTGACTCTGGCCCCGCTGGCCAGAAGGCCTGGCTTGACTCGCCTGGGGCTCCCTTGAAAACAAAAGCCCAGGACTTATTCTAGGCTAGGAACACTGTTTCCCCCCTCCCACACTAGAGTTTTGTCAAAGCGTTACATTATTCCAGAGTTAATACGTAGGATTTGCGAAGCTAAACCCCAGTTGTGACTTGGCCACTTCCATCTTAGACGACATCGAAAGAGCGGCATTAGAGAAAAATACTTCCACCAGAGCTTGTTTGAAAGAGAACAGTTAGCCTCTTGGATGGAATTAGGTGTCCACGTTCCGGGAATTCTGGTTATTTGTGCCGCAGCTGAGAAAAGGTATATTACTGAGTTTGGTTTGTAATTAAAATGGTCTCGTGGGCCTACCCCCCACCTCCCCACCCTCAGGGCACAGGATATTCGCTAAGACTGGCACTTCCTCTGTTGATGTTCCCTTTGGGAAACAAAAGATAGAAATGGTGACTAAGGTCTTTCCAGATAATATCCCACACCAAAGTATTGACAGAAAAGGTTTGTATAACATGACGTGATAACGTAATGTGATGTATGAATATTATTACCCAAGGGTTATATTATACCCAGCCGATAAGTTATATTCGTATGGTTATGTGTATATTTGTAAAAGTGCGTAGCCTTTCAGTCGTTGACTTTATAAATACTTAACCGAGTGTCTGTCTGGTATGTAAAAAACTGTGCAGGGCATTGTGAGAAGTACAGAGGTTTACACAAGATGGGTTTTTTTTGTTGTTGTTTTCTAGCCTTCAAGAAAGTTCAGTGCAGAGTGGGAGTAGCATCACTGAAGTGACGACCGCAACGTAGTTAGGAGTTGTCAGGATTTAAACTAGAGAGTGTGGATGAGGTTTTGACTCTGAAGGTTACTGTACCTTCTGAGAGCTGTGCATCGGGCAGGTTCTCGGGAAGCCCCTGGGGGGTTTGTTGCTTGCCCAGTTGGGCTGCGATTAGCATCCTTCTAGTTTGGAGGAGACGTTATCCAGGAAGCCATCTAGTCCGTGGGGGAGGTGGCATCTCCTGAGTCTTGCTGCCACAGAAAACTTTGAATGGGTGGAAAAAGGAGTTTGTGAGCATTCTTGCTATGTCACAATGTTGGACATGTGACTTAAGAGAAGCATGTGACAGGTCAGTGTGATTGGACCATTTGATTACCAAGTCCAGACTCTAGAGTGACTCAGTGGCCAATGCTGCTTTTTTAAACGGTTAACTGAAACATTGGTATGACAGAAGATCTATGAATAAAAGACCTAAAATCCTTTTAAACGTACTATTTATTGGGACATCCTGAAGGACTTGTTCCCGTATCATCTCCCATCTTGCACTTGTTGATAATTGTTCGACATTCATTCGGCATTTACTGGAAGCTTCCAGATGGTGGACAGCGTGCAAGGTGTCTGAGATGGCAGAAGGAAAATACAGAGGAACAGGCTGTATCTCCTCACTCGGTAATAACAACAGCTAACATTGAATGCTCATTTAGTGTTTACCACGTGTCAGACTTGTTTGGAGAGATATATTTCTCTTCCCTTAATCCTTATAACAGCCGTATGAATCAGTGCTATTACTGTCCCCACTATACGGTGGATGACACTGGCAAACAGAGAGATTGAGTAACTTGCCAGGTAATAGCCTTGCAAGGAATTTATGGTCTGAGTATACATTGTTGAGTACCTCCCTTTTTAGGGTAAGGCAGCGATGAATGGGGTATAGGGAAGCAAAAGGTGACTCGGGTTGAGTGTTTGCTGTAAACTGACACCCAGAGTATCTGACTCAAGAAATTCTTCAGTCTGTGATCCGAAGAGAATTATGGAATGGTAGGAAATAATTAAGCACAGCAAAATGCTGGAAATATTTACCAGCAGTGGCAATCCAGTTTAATTTTATGTCCAGTACCACAGCCCTACATCTTCCTTTCAATATACATTATCAGGGTTAATGTATGTAGTCAATCCAATAACATTGTTTTCTCCCCTCTCTCTGCTTTGGGAGGGGTACCTGTATGAAGGCTGCTTCACTCTGGAGGTTTGGACCTGTGTGGGCATGTCTGGGCATCTGCTGGGAGAGGACTTGCAGAATACTGGGGACCTTAGCGAGAGAATTCCTGAAAGTGGAAGACTGTAGAAATGGTAATAAGGCCTCAGCTGTTATAAGAGAGGGGTGACTTCAGTACTTGTGGTAAAGAGGCAGGATAGGTAGGGTCAAGTGGTAAGAAATACAGGAGATATATTTGTGTAGATCACTTAACAGTAGTATGTAATCAGTAAATACTCATTATTATTTGTATTATAGTACTCACCCCAGGCTGTCCCTACAAAAACACATATGCAGAGACCTAAGAGACAAAGTGTGAAGATGCCAGAGGTCTTCATCAGACCGTATAGATGTCCTTTAATGAACTTATAGATTGCTAAATGTTACCAACAAATGTTAATAATGATAAGTGGTGGTAGATAATATCATTATTGCTCTTATCTCCATTTTTTGTTGTCATTAATTTTATATTGTGGTCAGTTGGAAAACAGGATTTAATTTTGAAAATATTCAAATATTTAAGGAGGTTTTTCTTTTTTTTATCAGTTTTTATTTTATTTTAAATTTTATTTTTTATTTTTTAAAATTTACATCCAAATTAGCATATCGTGCAGCAATGATTTCAGGAGTAGATTCCTTAGTGCCCCTTACCCATTTAGCCCATTCCCCCTCCCATAACCCCTCCAGTAACCCTCAGTTTGTTCTCCATATTTATGAGTCTCTTCTGTTTTGTCCCCCTCCCTGCTTTTATATTATTTTTGTTTCCCTTCCCTTATGTTCATCTGTCTTGTCTCTTAAAGTCCTTATAGCAGTGAAGTCATATGATTTTTGTCTTTCTCTGACTGACTCATTTCGCTTAGCATATTACCCTCCAGTTCCATCCACGTAGTTGCATTAAGTAGATTTTTCTAAGCAGAAAGAGGAACGACATTCACGCAAATAGGCAAGGAACTTAATTGTCATTGGTGGGCATTATGGATTTTGCATTCTTACAGAAGCAAACTCATGAACTGTGATTTTATTATCACAGAAATTAATTTCTTGCTAAGAGTCACTTTCTGCTTTTCTCAGCATTTGATATATGCAAGATCATTATTTCCTGTATCCACCCTAAATAGCTTACTTCTTTCCAGGCAAGTAGAGATTTCAGAAAAGACGATGGGGAAATTCTTTTCCTTCTGATTGGTTCTTTGGCCCTTTTCATACCCCTCCCCCACTCCCTGCAGGGGGTGGTCATTAAAATGCCTCAGACAACTGTGGAGCCTTCAGGATGGTAACTGCGATATGATCATGTTACACACCCATTCAAAGTTCTCTGCTCCAGGGTCAAGGTTTGGATGATGGCACACAGCCTGTGGATCTCCTGCCTCCTGGACTGGTTTCTCTGTTGTGAGAAGGATAGGAAATGAGAGAGAGATGAACCCACTGTAAGTCTGAGGATGACATTTAACTACAGTCTGGTAAATTTTGAGATATTCCCATGTTGATAAATTAATCTAGTCCTTCTAACCTGGTATGTAACACTCTGTTGCATGAAAATATCACATTTTACTTGAATATATTGATGGACGTTTAGGTTCTGACTTTTTGCTCTTTCAGATACTTGTGCGCACATCCCTATGTATGTGTTTGTATGACATATACGAACGTTCCTGTAGGATGGGGGTCTTTAAACTTACTTGCTAGCTTACCCCGCAACTTGGAAAAACTTTGCCTCCTTATACATTTAGAATTGGAATTAAACTTTTTACCGGGACTTCAACATTAGACATTTCTGAATGTTGTCAACAAATGTTAGTAATAAAAACTGGTGGTAGATAATATCATTATTGCTCTTATTCCTGGTTTTTGTTGTCACTAACTTTATATTGTGGTCAGTTGGAAAATCGGATTTAATTTTGAAACTATTCATGTATTTAAGTAGATTTTTCTAAACAGAAGGAGACGACATAACTTTCAGTAGTTGCAAAGGAATTAATTTCCTTGTAATGTAAACATTAGCATTTAGAAGTAGAATTCTTCAGTGTATCCAATTGAGTGTAAATACTCCAGTTGAGTGATTTGATACTCACTATTATCCATCAAATGTTAACAGTATGAACAAGGTCTCTTACAGTGGGAAATTTTACATCACTTCTTTTTCCTTCTGCGCTTGAATTTTCTTTCTACTGCTAAAAATCTACAGATTTTTATCTGAATGTATTACACATTATATGTGAATGTTTTTTATTGGTCACTTAACATATTTCCCTACGACACAATGTATATATAAATTTTAAATTAAATTACATTAACTTTCCTTGACCATAATACTCCTAATGGTTAAGGGTTTTTCTGAATCATCATTATTTTTACTTCATAATTGACCAGTGAAGTGCTTTGATTTTATTTTATTTAATTTTTTTAAATTTACATCCAAATTAGTTAGCATAGAGTGCAACAATGATTTCAGGAATAGATTCCTTAATGCCTCTTACCCATTTAGCCCATCCTCCCTCCCACAATCCCTCTAGTAACCCTCTCTTCTCCATATTTAAGAGTCTCTTATGTTTTGTCCCCCTCCCTACAATAAAGTGCTTTTAAAGGTTAATAATTATTAAACATAAGTTAACAGAGCTTTAAAAATTGATTTTTTCCTTCTTCTGATAATTAATTAACCAACTAACTAATTAATTAATTGATGTATTTATTTTTCTGAGGCCAAAGTTTACCATTTCATCTCCTGAGAAGATTCTAAATATGCCTATTTGTGCAATGCTCTTATTTACATTTGTTTATTTATGTATGTATTTATTTAGTTAGTTAGTTAGTTTCAAGTGTTTATTTAACTTCTAGTTAGTTATATTGGTTTCCGGAGTAGAATATTGTGCAATATTGGTTTCAGGAGTAGAGCCCAGTGATTCATCACTTACATATGACACCCACTGCTCATCACAAGTGCCCTCCTTAATGCCACTCACCCATCTGGCCCATCCCCCACTAAGAAATTCATTTGTAGATCATGAATGAATTTTACTTATTTCTAGAAGGAGACAGGGTCAGCATCAGTTTATCCCCAGGTTTTGCTTTTCATATTGTAAACACTGAGGAATATTGTTCACATAAATAAGTAGATGGCCATTGGAATAAATTGTGTAGGTGCCGTTGCTCATTTATTTGAAAGCTTTCCAAATTATATGCCACACATCGCTTAGTGGTCTTATTTTTAACGATTTATCAGTGAACACTTTGCACGGTCCTCTGTCAGTTCACTACGAAACAGGTAATGTTAGGCTAACATTCAAAAGTGTTTGTGTTTGTTAGTCGGTAAGCTCATTCAGCTTCTCAACATTAATATCATTGTTTCAGGTTATCTCTAGCTCCTTTCAGGTTTTTGCCTTTGGGGCAATATATCGTTTAGCATTCACATGGAGACAGGTATCCCTTTCTGTTTTAAAGTGGAGAAAGGGCCTCTGTGAAGGGGAGGTAGGGACTAGGAACCACGGGGGCCACCTAACTACACTGGTTCTCAGGTAGTTCAGTTGTAGGCGGAGCGTACATGGAAGATAAAGGTCTGGAATTACCCGCTGAAAACTGGCTGCGGGCCTCCGTTCTCTAGTTTGAAGCTCCTACTCTGAGGTTGATACCCAGCACTGGAGTTGCTATCTCTTAAGCTGTGTGGCCGGTTCGTTGAACCCACGTCGCTGAGGACATGGCTCTGCCTCCCAAGGATTCAGGAGAAGTCCCCTCTGAAGGTCCCCGTATGTGAGTCAAAGGAGTTTTCTAACTTTAGGAAAATCCCATGGTCATTGGATTCAAACAGCTGGTGGCCGACGAGTGGTACGCACCAGAGTTCGATGAGACTCTTCATCCGTTTCTATGATTTGCTTTGTGACACCCTATTTTTATTCATAACTTACTTTCTTTAAAAAAATTTTTTTTTCAACGTTTATTTATTTTTGGGACAGAGCGAGACAGAGCATGAACGGGGGAGGGGCAGAGAGAGAGGGGGACACAGAATCGGAAACAGGCTCCAGGCTCCGAGCCATCAGCCCAGAGCCCGACGCGGGGCTCGAACTCACAGACCGCGAGATCGTGACCTGGCTGAAGTCGGACGCTTACCCGACTGCGCCACCCAGGCGCCCCGTGTAACTTTCTTTCTTTTAAAGGGTGTCCTTAGTCTACATCAACTGAGGTGGCACAAAAACAGCACTGTACTTGGTTTGCGCTCTGTGCCCTGAAGCAGAAATGCCTTTAATTGTTCATTGCAAACTAGATGTCTAGTGGAGAAGGTTATTAAAAATATTTTGTGCATTTTGGGAGAACTGGAGGTCAGGATGGCTTGACCTAGCATCTCACAGCAAACCCAAGTCAAGTAAGCCACCAAGGTAACATAGCCTGTTCTTAGGGCAAAATTTTCTGGTTGGCTAATTTCTGGATATTATTAAAAGGGACAGTACATTTTGAAAATAGAATGATGGCCATCCTCAGGCAGGAGAATTCTACTTTAAAAACAGAAGATTTAATGTGCCAGATTCAAATCATAAGGAAAGGCTGCCCAGTTAATAGGACAAATGCCTCCACATTGTAAAATAAACAGATTTGAAATGCAGAGTCTTATTTTGCAGTTACAAGTTATTTAAAAATCTTTATAAAGACCTAATAATAAAAGAATAAAGTGTTTAACTGCAAGTCCACAAGAACGCATTAGGCATAAGGTACATCTTAATTAAGGCCTCTCTTCTACTTACTTCAACAGGTGGCCTAGGAAGGGGGTGGTCCCATGAGCTCTAGCAGCCAGGGGCCCGGGACCTCACTCTGGGAGACAGCCAGGGCAAAGGTACTACATCCAGGAAAGAACTTTCACATAAGACTTCAGTCTCAGAGCTAAGTAAATAAGGATCTGTTTTGTTTGTTTTCTTCTTAGACCTTTTTCTTATGCACTCCCTTTTCCTCTAGAGTTTCCTGAAATGTAAAACCTGTACATCTTCTAAAAAATGCAACATATTTAAGTACAATTAATTAGCAAAAATCTACCAAAGAAAACTGTTTATCTGTTGTTTTTAGAAAAGATAAAATTTCCCTTCTAGGTTAGGTCTGACAACATTAGGTGTTTCTATGGTATTCTTTCTGAAGTTGCTACAAGATAGAAAAATCTAAATCACAATGAGAGTACCTTTGGAACTTCCTAATCCTAAAACATGTTAACAAGAAGGCTATGAAGCATAGGATCTAGAACTGCTATATTTTGTCACGAAGTGGAACCAGGGAAATTAGTGCCCCCTCCACTGGGCTGCTAGGTTAGGTGGAAAAAATGAAATTAAGGGTACTGTCTGTATTCCTGTGGCTGAAAATCCAAAGGCATGAGGCAGTAGTATCATGTGCGGTGGGAGTTACGGCCCTTGGAGCCGTGGGCCCTGGCAGCACAGCAGACGTCACTTTCCCACCTGTCTCCTGGCCGTGCCAGTGTATTAATCGGGAATGTTGAGGGGCGCCTGGGTGGCGCAGTCGGTTAAGCGTCCGACTTCAGCCAGGACACGATCTCGCGGTCCGTGAGTTCGAGCCCCGCGTCAGGCTCTGGGCTGATGGCTCAGAGCCTGGAGCCTGTTTCCGATTCTGTATCTCCCCTCTCTCTGCCCCTCCCCCGTTCATGCTCTGTCTCTCTCTGTCCCAAAAATAAATAAACGTTGAAAAAAAAAATCAGGGGAACGTTGAAATGTATAGGTACCTTGAAATGTACGAGGAAAATGGGACTAGGAGGGAGGAGAATGGCAAGAAAGAGGGCAGGGCAAGGAGGGGGGAAGGATGGGAGGAAGAGGGTGACTGGGTCCATTTGGGCTGCGGGAACTGAATACCGCGTCCTGGGTGGCTTCTCAGCAGTGGAAGCTTACTTCTCGCAGATCGGGAAGCTGAACGTCCGCGATGAGGCTGCCTGCAGGGTCAGGTTCAGTCTGGTGTGGGCGTGCTTCCTGATTCATGGGGGGCTGGCTTCCACCGGGAACCTCACCTGGGTGGCAGGAGGGGAGGGTGCTCTGGCAGGCCTCTTTCCTAAGGGCACTGATCCCATTGGTGAGGGCTCCCCTCCTTCGGGCCCAGTCACCTCCCAAAGGCCTACCTGCTAATACCTGGGTTGAAACTCACCCAAGGTTTTGGGGAGGACACAGACATTCAGTGCATTGCAGTGTGGGAAAACAGGCTGTCCACAAAGGATCAGCACCTTTCCCAGCCTTCTCCACGTACGTGTGTTTGTACAAGAGGAAGGGGTGCCACTCTTGATCTCTTGGTTGTGGATTACAGTATTGGGTGCAGAGATCACTTAAAAAAATTTTTTTTAAAGAGGAAAAAATGGGAAGTGTAAAAGAAAAAAAGACACTTATCTGGGGAAGGGTATTTAGTGGGCCACTAGGAATTCCTAACCACGTGAACGTGTTACTTGGATAAACGTCTTCGTATTGCTCCTTCTTCTCATGTCCCTTTTATCTGGTCTCAGCAGAGTATATTTTATTATTTTGAGGTTTCGGTCTTGGGGGAAAGTTCAGAACTAACAGGCATAAATATTCGTGGAAGAGAGGCAAGCAGAGACGCAGTACTCTCTTACCTTCCTGCCAGGAACCAGCTGACCTTTCTCTGGCGCAAAGTGGCCTGGTGAGATCCAGAATTAAACTTTCTCTCTACAATGACCTGTTCAGACGGCAAATAGATCCATCATCTGGTTCTGGGCCCTGCGGAAGACACCTCCCCCCACCCCCCCACCCCTCCCACGACTGTGCCGTGCGCCATTTACACCGACTCCGGCCCTTCAGCAGGTGGCGCTGTTTGCTCTATTCCCGCCGCTTGGCGTTCCCTTCCTTTCTAGAGCACGGTCCCCTTCCTTTTTTTCAGTCCATATGTAACGGCTGCCTCTTTTACATCGTTCTCTTGGGAGGTACTCTCCCAGTGATCTTAGCACTGAGGAGGAGAAGCAAATTAGCAACATGGAACAACTCACGTTTTCATGTTTGATCTTTAAAGCCCTCATCCCCTGATCTAATTAATTGCCCCACTTAAGGGCAAGCGACTGAGCCTCAGAAATCGTATTGTTCACTCATCCCTGTCTTCTCCTATCCTCCACCCTACTTATCGTCCCTCCTTAGGCAGCCTTCCCTTCTCTTCATTCACCCCTGCCTAAGGCTTCAAAATACTATTAAAAGTATCTGTAAACCAAATTTCTCTCTAATCAACTTCTTTAGGTGTTTATAAAAGTGAAGTTTTCTTCCCGTCCTTAATCACGGAGGGAGTAGCAGGAATTTTCCCAGGCTGCCATCCCGCGTCCCTCGTTGAGTAGCTATGTAATCTGGGCCTAAAAACCCCTTGTAAAATGGGATTGGTGGACCAAGAGACTTTGAGGCGTCTTCTAGCTCTCATACTCTGGGATTATAAAGCGGTTTGCCACTGCCTTAAATAATAGTTGTACTGTGATACCAGATGATTGTTTCTGATATTTTCTTTGAGCAGGAAAAGTTGTTAAGTAGCACAAAGAGTCCGTGGAGGCAGTTGATCTAGGGAGAGAGGGTATTTGGGGTAAGATGTAACACGTCTTCCACACTAGACATCACTCATGACAGATATTCTCATGTATTTCTGTGGTGCAGCAGATACCAAATAGGCATTTAGGCATAAATTCTAGAACTTTCTTAGTGTGCTTATTTATTTAAAAACGGAAATCAGAATTGAGCTGTCTCCCTGGTTTATTTGGTATTCTTCTGACAATAGGCATTTGTTGTATTGTTAGACTTCATTCTGTTGGATGAGATCACTTTTTTACCTTATGAAAACACTAAATGATCATTGTAAAGAACCGTCAACCCATACAGAAAGAAATGGAAAGAGGAATTCTCCTCCCTCCCCATCCTGTCATTGGAGATAACCCGTATTATTTTCTCTCTTGTTTATTCCATCAGATATTTTCTATGGATGTACACAAATACCTGCATATGTATTATCACTTCTGTTTTATCACTAAATATTGATGAATATTTTTGCAGCACATATTAATCCTACTGGAGAATTATGCGTGTAAACTACATGAGAGAGCAAATGAAGACACTGTAGGGTTAAGGAGCAAGATCAATAACAAACAGAAAGCACTCCATTACTGATCAAATAGTCAGCTGATAGCGATTCCTAACAGGTAGAGGTTCTAAAAAGAATTGAGCACGGAGGATCGTGTGTTTGGAGGAGTCCTTTCTAGGGGAGTGTGCTGGGGTCGTGGTGGGAGGTGACCACCAGTGATTTCTCCACTTCTGTACGTGCTTACAACTCAGAGGTAGAGTCTCTCCTTCTTCCTGTAATGGTGACAGTCTCTTACAGGCTAATGGTGATGCTGTTACAATTCTGGTGTCTGCCTGGCAATTTCAGTTTTTGCTTTCTTGGAAGACGATCCTCATGTAAAGAAGGCTGACCGCCTTGCGGAAGAGAAAGGCCTGACAGATGCCTCTAGAGGATGAGACCCTCAGGAGGGAGATCGGTCCAGCCCCTCGCCATTGCAGCACTCCAGCTGAACCACCAGCCCTGTGGTGCAAGTCATCTTGGGTCCTCTAGCCCAAGTCAAGCTGCCCCAGCCGACACTCCATGAAGGAAAGACAAGCTGTCACTGTCATGTTCTGTCCAGATGGCAGAATGGTGAGCAAGAAAATGGTTGATGCTCTTTTAAGCTGCTACATTTTGGGGTAGTGTGTTATGCACAATAAATAACAGAAATTGATGCCTGAAAGTTGGGTGCTGGCACAACAAAAATCTAAACAAAAATCTAAAAACAGAAAATTGAAAACACGAGGCATCAGCTTTGGGACAAGGCATTGGGTAGAGATTGCGGAGGTGATGAAGGATGAAGGAACTCTCTCTCTGTCTCTCTTTTTTTTTTTTTTTTTTTTTAAATTAACTTCGTCTTTAACATTTTTATTTTGAAACAATTTTAGACTTACAGAAAAGTTGCAGAAACGATAGAGTTCGTGTACCAGAGTTCACCCAGCTGCCCTAATAATAATAAATTACCCAAAGCAGGAAATTAACGTAAACTACAGACCTTAAGTGAACTTCACCAGCCTTTCTGGGGATGTTCTTTTTCCATTTCAGAATCCAACCTAGGATCCTGCATTTGCATTTAGTTGATATCATCTCCTTAGTCTGGGAAGGAGGATCTTAGTGGAGGCTCTGAGAGTGGTGAGTAAATTGTATTAGAGGCTGGAGAAACGGTGCTATATGGTGGCAAAATATTTGGTCGTCCTTGTGTGCAGCAAAACAGAAGATGAAAAATGTACCTAATGAACTTGTAAATCTGGCAACAGGGATTTTCAAGCTGAGTGTTCAAAGTATCATCTGGCTTTTAGTGATGTGTGATGGTGTTACCAGAGAGAGATGTGTTAAAAAAGGAACTATTCAGTTTTCAAGCAGCATGTAGAGGAAATAGACAGGGCCTAGGAGATTCTCTTGAGTCAGCAATAGCCTCAGAGTAAGAAATGGCCTCAGGGGGCCCGTTAAATGTGGCCTCCAGGTAATGATCCAATCAAGACTCTTACGTTAAGGCCCGTCACCATTTTAAGATGTTGTCTCATAGACCCTCTCAGCTAGTCAGAAAGGCTTCTAAGAAGAAATCTTCAGAGGAGTCCAACAGCAGCTTCCTTGACCCAAAGCAGGCAGAAGTTTGTTTTTGGAAGAATTATAGATGTGGCTTTGTGGGCACAGTTGTTGTGGGCAAGGAGTAAACTCCAATAAGAGTCCTAGAAAACCCACAACATTTTAATGACAATTATATTGATGAAACCACCACCAGCCTAAACTAAAGAAGAGACGGTTTAAATGTAAAAAAGAGCCACTGGGCTCCCCAAGTTTCTATGGATAGGACACAGGCTGAGAGAAGCCGTCCCCCTGTAAAGGACAGGCAGTGTCTTATGGAAAAGGAAGCCTCACAGGTCACAGCCTGCCCCTGAGCGCAGGGAGCCCAGAACGGTGGTCCGGGAGGCTCCCGGAGAGAAGAACCAGACCCTGCTGGAGGTGTGGGTCCCCAGAGTGAGGCTGCCAGTGCTAGGCTGGCTTTGGGGACTGCTATGGATGGTGGTTGTTTCGTGCCTGCCCTGTTGCCAGCCTTTGACACGAGTTCGTGTCATGGTTACCCTGCCCCATCTCAGCACTGTCCGCTGTGAATGGAACTGGTCCTTTTAGCTCACAGGTCTCCAGAGAAGCGGAGCAGCCTCTAAAATGCCTCATCCACACCTGGGCCTAGCGCGTGTCCTCAGAGCCGGCGCTACGCAGAATGACAATTTTCCGGGAGGGACGGGGCGGATTTTGCAGGTCAGCGTGTGGGTGTGTGCAGGTGTGAACTGTTATGTTGGGAGTGTGTCCCAATATGACCGCCCATAATTCGTCCTATTCCAGGTGGTCTCTTTGCTGTCCCCTGGCATCTGGGCTGGCCCTGTGGCCTGCTCTGGCCGCGAGCCATGAAAGTGATGTTCCGGGACTTCCGAACCCCCGCTTTCGGAAGCCTTGTAGCTTCTGCTTTCTCTTTTGGGACCCAACCTGTAAAGAAGCATAAAGGAGCTGGGGTGGTGAAGCCGTCTTGGCCGTTCCAGCCCCAGCCAGATGCACAGCTAAAGGCCCCCACGTCTGCCCCCTCCCCTGCACTGTCTGCATGGGAAGGCAGAGGAACGGCCCAGCTGCGCCTTTCCAAATTGTAGAATTGTGAGAAAGTAAGGGGTGGTGGTTCTTTGAAGCCACTAAGCTCACGGTGGTTTGCAGTACAGCAATAGGTAAATAAAGCCGTTATCAAATATCAGGTTTTTTTCTCCTGCTTTCACTTCACTCCACAGGCTGTGAAGAGGTTGTAACCGTGTCAGATAAAGAAGCCAGGTTTTCAAGGAGACTAAATTCCATAAAAGCTAGAGCTCATATGCCACCCACAGTCATTGCTCTGTCCACAGAGCTTAGCACAGAACTAGCACATAACAGACTCCCAAATATTGGTTGACTGGATAATTAAGTGGATGAATGGAGATAAAAGATGCCACACCATGAAAAAGACAAAAAAAGATACTTTAAACAGAGTTTGTCTCATTTTATCTTTCAGAAAAATTTCTTTACCATTTATTTATTTTTAAGAGAGAGAGAGACAAACAGGGGAGGGGCAGAGAGAGAGGGAGACACAGAACCCGAAGCAGGCTCCAGCCTCTGAGATGCCAGCATAGAGCCCAATGCAGGGCTCGAACTCACGAACCGTGAGATCAAGACCCAGGCTGAAGCCAGATGCTTAACAGACTGAACCACTCAGAGGCCTCCACTTACTTTATCTTTCAAAAAGGTGCTCTTAATTTTTCAAAAAATGTGATGCCTCAGAAGCCACAAGGATGCTCTTAAGGGAAGGACTGGTAGGAGTGAGGCACGGGGCACCCCTGAGTCCTTCTCCATGTCCCTCCTGTGCCTAGATGAAAGAAGGTCCCTCTGGAAAGCACCTGGCAAATGCCCCAATACCTGCCGGTACGTACAAATTATTACCTTTTTCTATTATTGGCAGAGCTGAAAAGCAGAATATGTGTTCCATAGGACTCCAGCTAGAGTTAGTACTAAAGGCAGAATATCCAATAGCCAGTGCCAGGTTGGAGAGTAAAACAGTCAAAACGGATTGATCATGTTCGGGCTTTTCTTTTCCATCTCTCTGGTCCGAGTCACAATTTCTGAATGCCACTTGGACACAGTGAGTGCCTGTTTCTGCTCTGTGGTTCTCTCAGGAATTCTCAGCCCCACCCTCATTTCTCTGAGAGTGAGAATTTCATCTAGCACACCTCTCTACTGCGATGTGAAAGGAGACCCATGTGCAAGAGCTCCAGGAGAGCCTGTGGGCAAGAATGGAAAATTCTTTTTTCGGATACGGTTACTTGTAGTGCCTTCTGGAGAACTGTCTTGGGTAAAATGCCTTTATTTAAAAGAACAGCAATATTTGTAATTAGGATAAATGAAATAAGGGGAGAAGACTTGGACCCTTGCAAAAATAGGGTGGTTTAAATTCAAACCTATAATTATTATATTTTCTATTCTGTACTATTCAGAAAACCGTGGTAAAACAAATAAAAATAGAAAAGATTGCTTAAAAAATTAAAGCCATTGATTTAGATCTCTATTTGAAAGGTCACTGTGTGGGAGATGTTAAAGGCGTTATGGCAATCAGTGTTCAACAAAAGACATTTTAGCAGTGGAATCTACAAAGAGCATATCAACTATTTATATCAGCCACATCAAGTTGCTGGTCATTTCATTTATCAAAGAAAATAAGAAAGCTATTTTCTTTGGACATTCTTTGGGTGTAGTAACAATATAGTTTTGGAATCAGCTGTTAGCAACTATAATTAAAGCTGGTTTATCATGTTTACTAATTATTCTACATAGTCAGTCTCCCTGAAGCTTTATATAATTCTCCCTTTGTTACAAGCTTCTGTTTCTCCCTAAGGCATTCTGAATCCAGACAGGTAAAGAACTGAAGTGCCTGGAAACCAATGTATTGTAACATCTGTACAGCCAAGCAGCTCTTTGCAATTGAAGTTGAAAAACAACATATAGATTTTAAGCTTTCTGTATATTAGACAGGGTCAGCTATTTAGAGGTTTCAGCTCTACCACTTGGGTAAGGAGATCTCTTGGGTAGAAGGAAGACGTGAAGGAAAATAAAAATCGAAAACAAAATTTCCTTCAGGAGCCTATTTAATGAACACTGGTAAGGGGTGGAGGTTTTTAAGCGGTGACTCCTAGTAACTACCTGATATTGCCGTCAGGCTGGCCAGATGTCGGCCAACAGCGGTGATCCTTTCGTTCACCACTAGAGAGAAGTAGAGGGACCGCATGTGCAGAGGCAGCAAACTCAGGTCCCATTTCCTTCCCTCTGCTAGTGGGAGTGCTGTGGCCAGTCTTACATTCCAGCACTTTGGTGCTGGTGGTGCACACACTCTCTGCTCTGGAATAACTCTGTGCCATGGGAATGGAAAAGCAGCCTCTCTCCTCAGGCCTAAGGGGCAGGAATGAACCCATTTCCTTCCCAGGAAGTGGATTTCAGAACTTCGCAGAGGCTGTGCGACTAATCCTTACACAGGGTAGGCTCCAGGGGAGGGGCAAAGTAGGGCACGCTAACAGCAGGGACTCTGGAGACAAGACCAGCAACCAGAGAAACAAAGGTGGGGCATTTTACCCCTTCCCAATCTATCTCCCTTCATTTACCGTCCTCCTCATTTTCCCTTTCCGCACCAACTGGTATTTGCTACTCAATGGGGGCACACACAGCTCAGTCTCTTACCCTGCATCTTGTGAAACACCTAGAAATCAGGGACTCCTTATCATTGGTTATTTGTAAAATAAATCTCTGGCTCAACCTAGGTGGTGTGGACAGGATTTTCATTTTTGGAAACCAAACGGAGGCCTTTCTCCTACTCTTTCCAGATTACCACCCCACCCCCCTTTCCTTTTCCACTTGTGGCCTCCACCTCCTGCAAGCTGACCAGGACCGTGCATGAAAACAGCCTCCAATGAATATCCACACTGAAGCTTCAGCAGGTTGCTAACTCCTGCAGAGCTATCTTAAAAGGATGTTGTATATAAATGCAAAGTGTTATGGAGCCTCAGAGATCTGTAAGAACACTGTAAATATCCCTGGTTTAATTAGTAGTCCTGGAATTAGGTAATGGCCTGTGGCTTCTAAGCAAGCTCTCTTGGGGTTTCTAGTCTTAAAGGGGCTGCCTGCAACCGTGATGCGCAATCTTCTTTCTCCGACACCGAATAAATCCTTTTAGACCTTCCTAGGCACCTACTCACAATTACTGCAATACACATGCAAATTGGTTCCATTCTCCCAGATTTTTAAAAAGAAAGAAAAAGAAAAAAAAAAAAGAAAAACGATCCAGCGCCTCAGCCTAGGTTTCAACTCCGATACTTTGGACTCAACTGTCTGCTTGAGTTCTACTTCCCAGGGGAAGGAAAAGGAAGAAATTCCTAGATTCGTGTTGATGGGGTGCTCATTCTCTTCAAGCAGAAACCGGACAACTCACTTTGCAGCTGATCAGTGTCAGGGCAATGCGCTCCAGTTCTCAGAATTTCTGAACCAGCTCTCTCACGGGGACAGTTCAACCAATCGGGGCTGTAGGCAGACTTGACAGGTTTGTTCTGGGCTGACGGCCATTGACTGGGTTCTCGGACCAGATAAGTCACTCGGCTGAGTCTACAGTAGGTGGGGCGCGTTCACCAGCTCTGGGGTAGTGACTGGAAGTTTGTTGCAACACTGGTGAATTCAAGCAGCGGGCTGCTGCAGCAGATACCCTTTTGCCCTGTGAGCACAGCGCGGAAGGGCTCGCCCTAAGGGGCAGGGCGCTAGCGAGGGAGATGCCAGACCCCCGGGGCCCAGCCCGTTCTCCCACGGTTGGGAACGCGCAGTGTTGGCCGACCCGGAGCTCCGATCTCGGGTCTTGGCCCTTCAGCTTGCTCGGCAGGTAGCACGCGAAGGGTGGGACCGGCTCAGGAGCTCTCCCTCGGTGGTCTGCGAGAATCGGCGACCGCGGCCAGCGGTGCGGGGAGGCGGGGGCACGTGCTTGAATGTGGGTGCTTGTGTAACCAGCTTCCCAGGCGCCAGCACCGACCGTGCTTGGGCCGGAGGCCCGTCTGAGCCTGCTCTTCCGCGGCGACCCGGAGGCTCGGGGTCCCGCTACCGGGACCAGGCAGGAGCACCCCGGGCGAAGGAGGCGAAGCACTTGCTTCCCAAGCCATCATAGGGGAGTGGGAATTTGGAAAGTTCCCCAACTAGGAACACACGTGACCTCCTCCTGAAAGTAGTTCCGACTGCGGCCCGCGTATCCCTCCACCTCCTTTTGAACCCGCCTAGGTCTCCTCGGCCCCGCCCACTCGCAGGGGCTGTCGCTTCCTACCGTCCCGTATTTCACACTCGGCCCCGGGCAGCCCCGGCCGCCAGGCTGCGCAGCCCGGCTGGGGCGAGCGCGGAAGCCGGCCCTCGGCGATCCATCCGGCCGGGTTTTCACAGCGGCCCGAAAGGGGCGGGGCGAGGCAGTCCCCGAGCCCCGAGCCCGTCGTGGAGAACCTAGCTGGAGCCCCGAGGGGAGGGATGCTCAGCCCTCCAGGGGGCAATGCGGGGGGCTGCGGGTTGGGTCCCCTCCTCCCGGGTCCTCTTTTGGTCCACGCGGGCAGTGGTCCTTGGGGATCTAGAAATTCGGGAGCGATGTGCTCCCACACAGCGCGCTCGATTGCCAGCTCTCGTTTTTAGGGCGAAGGAGCCGAGCTGCCGGGGAAGCGGGAGGTGGGGCGGTGAGAGGGAGCCGGATGAGGTGATACACACGGAGACACAATAGGGGGTTGTTCTTTGTGCTGAGACTGACACCTGGAGAACACGGGTGGGGGGCGGACAAGGAGGGAGGGTTTCTCGGCAAAGGCTGCTGCAGGCGGGTCGCCCCGAGCGACCGTGATCCGGCAGCGGTGCAAAAGGAGGATGAGGCTGCAAGGCCGAGCCGGGGAGGTCTGGGGGCGGTGGCAGGGGGGAGGGGTGCCCTCGCGGCAGGGGCCGTGCCTTCGTTTCCCTGTACCCCCACCAGCGCGGGTCACCTGGTCCTCCCCACCTGTGCACAGGTAACCTCAGGCCCCAGTCAGTGACACCCCTCCACGCACCCCGGAGCTTCCACCTTCGGCCGTCCCTGTCCCCGCCGGGTTTGTGGGCTCAGGCCGAGGCTCCGCTCATCTCCCCCCTCCTCTACATCCACCGCCCGCTCCCTCTCCAACCCCCCCCCGCCCCCCCCCCCCCCCCCCGCCAGCCCCGCGCTGCTGCAGAAGCAGCCGCGGCAAGTGCAGCTCCTGACGGGCGTCTCGCACAAGCCCGAGCGAGCCCTGGGCGCTCGCACTGGGCATGCTCAGTGGCGCCCGCAGGCCGGGGGCCCGGCGCTCGCCCCCGGAGCTGCCGCCCCTGCCCCGCCGCGTCCCTCCCTCCCCCGGCGCGGTCGCGCCCGCCTCCCGCCTCCCCTCGGGCTCCCAGGCGCCGGGCTCCCGGCGCGGCGGCGGAGGGGGCGGGCGGGCCGGCGGGCGGTGATGTGGCGGGACTCTTTGTGCACTGCGGCAGGATACGCGCCGGGGCGCCGAGCCGCGGCTGCGCTCCGCTCTCTCCTCTCGGAAGCTGCAGCCATGATGGAAGTTTGAGAGTTGAGCCGCTGTGAGGCGAGGCCGCGCTCAGGCGAGGGAGATGAGAGACGGCGGCGGCCGCGGCCCAGAGCCCCTCTCAGCGCCCGTGAGCAGCCGCGGGGGCAGCGCCCTCGGGGAGCCGGCCGGCCGGCGGCGGCGGCAGCGGCGGCGTCTCTCGCCTCCTCCTCGTCCTCTCTTCTAACCGTGCAGCCTCTCGCTCGGCTTCTCGTGCAAGGGACGGTGGA
>NW_024412442.1:7328425-7396735 GCF_014898765.1 Herpailurus yagouaroundi
GCGGGGGGGAGAAGCGGCGGCGGCGGCGGCGGCCGCGGCGGCTGCAGCCCCGGGGAGGGGGCCGGAGTCGCCTGTCACCATTTCCAGGGCTGGGGCCGCCGGAGAGTTGGTCTCTCCCCTCCTACTGCCTCCAACACGGCGGCGGCGGCGGCGGCACGTCCAGGGACCCGGGCCGGCTCTAAACCTCCCCTCCGCCGCCGCCGCACCCCCCCCGGCCCGGGCTCCGGAGGCCGCCGGCGGAGGCAGCCGTCCCGAGGATCACCCGTCGTCTCCCCGTCCCGCGGCCGCCGCGGCCAGGCCTCTGGCTGCTGAGGAGAAGCAGGCCCCGTCGCTGCAACCATCCAGCAGCCGCCGCAGCAGCCATTACCCGGCTGCGGTCCAGAGCCAGGCGGCGGCAGAGCGAGGGGCATCCGCCACCGCCAAGTCCAGAGCCATTTCCATCCTGCAGAAGAAGCCCCGCCACCAGCCGCTTCTGCCATCTCTCTCCTCCTTTTTCTTCAGCCACAGGCTCCCAGACATGACAGCCATCATCAAAGAGATCGTTAGCAGAAACAAAAGGAGATATCAGGAGGATGGATTCGACTTAGACTTGACCTGTATCCATTTCTGCGGCCGCCCCCCTCTCTGCCTTTCTGTCACTGTCTCTTAGAACGTGGGAGCAGACGGAGGCGAAAAATTCCCGTGGTTTGGGGGACCGTGGCCGCTAACCCGGCTCGCGTTTCTCGATCGTGCGTGTGTCGGGTGCCTCCTTTGAATGCGTTCAGCCTAGGGTGTGTTCGGCGCCGTGGAACTCTCTGCCTGGTTGCAAGTGTCAGGGCACCAGATTGGTTTTCTCGGTCTGTCCACGGGGGTCTCTTCTTAAGGGCTATTGTCCGTTAATACGGACTCCAGTGCACGGTTAGTGGATTAGTGAGCTCGGTAATCCGGTCTGCTAAATGAACAGAAAAGTAGACGCTTTGAGGTTGAGCATATTTCGATTAAATCTTGGCTTTAGGCCCTAGATCAAGGGTATAGATTAGATTAAAATGAAAATTAGTGTTTCACGTATGCATATTGCATCAGAATGTTGCACTGATTGTTTCTAGTTTCCTGGGTTGCATTGATAGACTTTTTTTTTCTTTTTCTTTCTTTCTTTCTTTCTTTCTTTTTTTTTTTTTGATGTGAGTTGTGAACTGATTTGCATAACTTTGGAAGCAGAATCCTTTTCGGCATATATGGTGTTCATTTGAGGGCCAAAGTGGGCTTGCATATTTAAACTAAGTCAATGACAACTTTGAAACGGCATTTCGAAGTTTTGTAGCTTCCCATCAGTCGTGGCATTCGTAATCTGCCTCCTTAAGGCGTTCTTGCTGGATCTTTGTTAAATTTGCCTTTTTTTGCCTCCGCTGGTGGGGTCGTGTAGGATGGGGCACGAAATTTGCAGTTCAGTAGCACTTTATATCCAGCGGTCTTGTCGCACGAAATGGAATGGAGAGGGAGTGCTTTTTGATCCCGGATGATGATGTGCAGCGTCTAGGCTGTTGCAGGGGTTCAAGTTCAGCTCTTACTTGGAATTGAAGGGTTCCTGTGAGGCCAGAATTTCAGGGTCGGGTCCTCTGACACGTCTGGGTATCCGTGAATGTGACTCTGACTTGTGTAACCTGTCAAGTGTAACTTACCAGCTAATCACCAGAAATGCTGGCAAGGGTGGATCACTCCGGCTTCAGACTGTGTAGGTCTGTTAGCGGTTTCTCACACACTGTATTAAATTTACTGACTCAGGTTGTTGAGTATTCAAGACAGAAACCTGAGAATTTTAACAGAGTATCGTTTTGGTTGTCTAGGCCTTTGTACCTCAAAAGATAGTGGTTATCGAAAGGCATTAATCTTGGCAGTTTCAGGTGTAATAAGCTGGTTTTGATCAAGGGTGGGGATGGAACCCTCTTTTTTTTTTTTTTTTTTTTTTTTTTTTTTTTCTTTTTTCTTTTTTTTTTTTTTTTCAGAATGGAAAGGATCGCAGACATTGCGAGTTCCTGGTAGGTGAGAGGCACGAAAAACTATTCAGTTACTGGTCCGAGGTGACTGAAGCATCTGGTGAAGGCCTCCCTTAAGACCAGAATTTTGGTGATGTGAGTTATAAGTGTGGGCATTACTTAGTGAAGGTTATGTAATTGCATGAGCTCTAACAGAGCATTCTTGATTAAAAAAAAAATCATTTCTTGGCAAATACCAGTAAACCTTTTGCTTAAAGGTAGAGTGGTGCTGGAGTGTCTGTACGTCCTGCTAAAAATCGTGGGGAAGATGTGTCTTTTGAAGACAAGAACGTGTTCTCTATCTGAAGAGGTTTTATTCCTTTGGATTATGTAGCTGTGCACATAAGTGTGCACAGCTAATTTTGCCCGAGTGTTTGTTTTGAGATGAAGAGAAAAGTTACTGAAGAAGGAGCTTTGTAGCACACAAAACGTAAGTTTTCTGTTAAGTTAAAAAATAATATTTTAAGGGAACATTTAGAAGTTTTGGAGCCTGCATTAATTGGAAAACTAGGAAGACTGAACTTGACCCGCTTGCCTAGAAGATAATTAGTTACGGAAACCCTTCTCTGATTTGTAATTTATTTCAAAAGCAGCCTACTGTTGGCAGGAATTGACAGTCATCTGGATGTATAGGAACAAATTAATTAAATGCTTATTTAACTTTTTAGGAAAAGTCCTCATGTAAGAAAATGTCTAGAATGCTGTTTGGTAGATTGCTTTTATGATTTAGAGTACGTTTATACTATTTTTACTTCACCCATTTGCTTTCAGGTTGTCAGGGTTTGAAGATTAAAATTACTCTGCCAGGTTCTTACATGTGAGTAGTGAGATGATTGGCCACTTCTTTGACTTCAGATGTTTGCCTCTGTACGTGACACTTACGTGACTTAGAACTTTCTCTAAAACTGTGCTTTTCGTTATGGGATGCATAGAAAGCAGTGTCAAATACTGCATCAAATGACTAATAACACTTAATTTCTAGAGTTGTGGTTTTATTGAGCCAAATATTGATACGGAAAAAAAAAATCACTTAGGAAAAAGATCAGTGAAGGGCTCGCTTTTTTGGTAGTCGCACTTCCAAAAATTTTGATGCACCAAAGCACTTTGCTTTGCTTGGTTTCACTTTAGTGTTCTGTGTTTATTGGGGGGTGGGGGGGTGGGCGGGGAATTAAAATGGCCATTGAAGACTCTCTCTGGCAGGTTGTGGTGTCTGTTTCAGCAGCTAGCCTGTGAGAAGGTAAATTCCATTATGAAAGTAGCGATTGGAGTATTTCTATCTGTAAGATGATTTCTCAGAGGAGCAACGAGAACCATTGTTCAGTTTTAAAATATTATTTGCAAAATTGAGTTGTTCTAAAAATAATTTGTTGGTATCTTACAGTTAGTCTGGAAAGTAGTGCAGACCATGAGACTGTAAAAAATTTAGTGTCTTTCAGTTTCATGGAAACTTTAGGCTTTGGTTGCATGTATTTTTATTGTTCGATGAGTTTGGGTCTTTTCAAATATTAACCATAGGGAATATTTTTTTTTAACTTGCAGAGGGTACAGTGACTATTGAAGTTAGCTGTATTCTAGGATTAGTGCTTACTGAAATGACCGTATTGTATTGTCAGGTTTTGTGCGTGTGTGTGTGTGTTTAGTGTTTTTTTTTTTTTTGAAAGATTCTATTCACGATTTTTACTTTACACTGTTTTATATCTGCTAAGTTGTATTTTCTGAACAACATGACCACCTAATTGGGGCCACCTAAGTGCTGTATGACAATGTACAGACTTCATTTTCATGGAAGGTATTCAAGAATAAAGGGGATCTGAAAGAAGGAAGAGTAACTTGAAGTTTATGATTTAACATAAGGAAAAAGGAATTTTATCGCTGTCCATTGTAAAAGTTTGCACAGTAGTACAGTCCTCAGTGCAGATTTACATTGCTTATAATATACTAAATGAATATTAGATGAATAAACATCATGGTGAACAAAAATGTGGTGAGTTGTATATAACCTCCTTACTTTCAAATATATTTTAGGAAGTGTAGAAAAGATGCATTGGTATTCCTTACCTTTTAGAATTTTATTTTAACAACGTCAGAAACATATCTGTCAATATTTTCGCTTTTGTGTGGAACGGTGTATCTGCTTTTTCCTAATAACCACATGAAATCCACAAACCTCTTAATGTTACAGACTTCTGTACTTTTTAGAAGTGAAGTCTTCAATTCTTATTTTCACGTGTTCTCATTTTGAGATTTGCCCCTCTTGCTATTTGTTCATTTGGTGATAGCTCAGTATTTTAATGATTTTTAAGTCACTGAAGTAATTCCTTCAGTGACTTTTAATGGAGGAGTATTTATTATGGGAAAATCAGTGCACAAAGTTTCACCATTAATTCACTCTCAGTGAACCTTTTATTTTAAAAATTTGACCTCAGCCTTTTCAGTAGGACAGACGTGTAGGAAATGTTTTTATGTTAATATTGTACGTGAAATGGAGTTTTTAAAGAGAAATTTAGAAGTGTGCGTGCGTGTGATAGTTTGTCACTTTCTTGGTGGTGATACAAGGATGTAGCTTCCAGAGGATATGTTATTAATGGTGGTATAAAAGATTTATTTGATATCGTATTTTTTTTTCCTGTAGAAACCATTAGTTCTGAAGATTTATTTCTATTCCATAGAACCCTTACTCTTTACTTTCCTTTTCTTTCCTTTCTCCTTTTTGTTAGATAAACTTTAAGTCAAGTCAGTTTTGGAGAATTCTTTGGTGACCTGAATTCTTTAAGAAAAGGTGTTAGGATTGTTGTAAGGGTGGTGACTTGAGACATTTGTGTCATCTTCTGAGAGGGGTCAGTAATGATTTCAGTAAATATTCAGTTCTGTTTTACAGTTGCTTTCGGTCTGGCGGCTTTGAAATTAATGTCGTTGCTGTCAGAACTGTCAGTAATGGTGAGGTTCAGCTGCATGACCTTAAGTTGGTAAGGATTCTCTGAGCAAATTGGTATCCTTAATTGTCTCCTAAAGGCCACGTACTGCCACATGCATTCTTTGCTAGGTGATTCAAAAGTGTTTTGGTCTGTCAATAATGATTGTCTTTCTGAGTATTGGATACATGCAGCTAGTAATGTAAAACGCTTGTCATTTGTGAGGAAAGGTGAAGTTACTATAGTGGATTTGACTCTTCACCTGTTCCCTATTTTTTTAAATGTTTTTCATTGGTTACAGAAAAGGTACTAGCAGTGGGGTTCTTTTAAAGTAATTTGCACTGGAGTAAAGTCTATCGGAAACATATTAATATAAGAAGAACACACATTGTTTAGAGGTGAAGTAATTTTAGGTGGGCAGTTGTAGTTCAGTATAGCTCAGGCGTATTCTCTTCATTTGCAGCAGTTTGCATTAGGAGGCAGGGGGACCTCTTCAGGGTGTTAGGCATTTACGTGGTAGCATGGACGGTCCTGAGAGGTGGATACAGTGGAAGACTACTTTCAGCTGCATTTTAGGTGGTTATACACTTTAATTGTCATCAGTGGTCGTCGTGTCGACTACGGAAGTGTTTGAATATTGGGTTAGTGTGTGTAAATAAGTATAAAGTCAGCAGACTGTCCTAATATTTCTAAGTAAGGAATTCTCCAAACAGATTACCTTGGTGGATATTGTTTTATAGTTTTCAAATAAGATTAAATTTATTTCAAATTGCGTTAAAATAGTATTAGTTTTATGTACACATTGTGTGTACGTTGTTTCGTTTTAGGTGATGGGGTAGGCTCTGGAGCCAGTCTTTCGGCCTGTGTCGGGATCCTGGTTCTCCCACTGAGCAGCTGGGTGACTTTGAGTAGGTTACTTCATCTTTCTCCATCTGTTTTCATCTGTAAAATTTATCTTAAAGAATAAATGAGATGATGTAAGTGACTCACTTAGCATACTGCCTGCCACATTGTGAATACATGGTAACTGCTGCTGGTAAAACTTACAATTTCAGATTACCCACATGTGAGAATTTGTATTTTCATTTATTATGGGAGGAGCAGTGACTGTAACTGAATTTCCTCAGTTTGGGATATGTTAGAATTTTAATTGGTTCAGACTATGAGTAGAGTTTGAACTCAGGGTGTCCCTTTGGGTGCTCTGAGTGTAAGCAGTCTGTGACTGCTTTGTGTCATCACACACAGAAGGCAAAGGTCCGCTCCCTCCCACAGTCTACCACAGAAAATCAATTATGCTAATCACAGAGGATTTGCTGTAAGATAGGTAAGAGGACAGCTTCCTGGTGTTACTGCATCATGAAGCAGATGTTTTCAAGTAAAAAATTGTTATAGTAAGTTTTCTTTAGTGTTAAAGATAGGTCAATTTAAATATCCTGTATTTTGTTTACAAAGAGTAATCTTCTCAAAGAAAACTTTGAATGTATGATATAAAAAGTTATATAAACTTTATCAATAAAGGTATGTATCTTAGCATTTCTTTTTAAGTTCATAGTTTGGGGAGAGGCATGTGACTTTGAGTGCCAGGTTTCAGCTACTACAGTATAATTTATAGTTAATCTCATGGTGCATTCATATAACATAAGAATTTTAATTTAGTGTTGAAATTTTGTGTTACAGTGCATCCCATGTTCACATTTGATCAAGAGTCTCAATATAACTTTAGTCCCTGGAAATGGGAAGAAAACTAAAGGATTTTTTTCTTCATTCATTCTTACCAGGCGTGGCGAAGGATGGACTGAGCTTGAGATCTGCCTAGTAAAGGCCATCGTGTGTGTATAGGGATGCTTCTCTTTTCCCTTTGTCCCTGCTGGTCCCTCAGCTGTCTCCCAGTACTCTCAGTACTGGAGCGCTTGATTTCCAGTGAATTTCTGGGCTTGTTGGTTGGTTTTGCATTGCAGAATGAATGGTGCCCTGTCTCATTATATATGTGACTTCTACGTATTTTGTTGTGTGTTGTACTAACTGGCTGTAGTTTTGGTCTGGTCCAGGTCTAGGTTGGAGAGTTGAACGTTTGACATCTTCTAGGACTGTAGAGTTGTCTAAAACCCTCTTTCTCTCACGCCACATGCCATCTGTGTTTTGCTTTGTATCACTACCCAAAACTTACAGTTGATTTAATACTGTTAAGTCCCTTCAGAATAGTTGTGAATTTTATTTCCTTTGATTTTTGTAGATTTTCGGGCCAAAATATCAGGATTTCTTCATTACTAGTAACTGCAAGGATTGCATTCTGCCAATTTTTTTTTTTAATTTTTTTAACTTTTTTTTTTTTTTATTATTTATTTTTGAGACAGAGGGAGACAGAGCATGAATGGGGGAGGGTCAGAGAGAGGGAGACACAGAATCTGAAACAGGCTCCAGGCTCTGAGCTGTCAGCACAGAGCCCGACGCGGGGCTCGAACTCACGGACCGTAAGATCATGACCTGAGCCGAAGTTGGATGCTTAACCGACTGAGCCACCCAGGCGCCCCCCAATTTTATATGTTTAATACTTTTGACCTTTTAGAAGGAGTATCTAATTATTTAAGGTGTTATGAAATGTGTTGTGATGTGAATCACATCTTTTTAAAAAAAATTTTTTTAACATTTATTTATTTTTGAGAGAGACAGAGCGCAAGTTGGGGGAGGGGTGGGGCACAGAATCCGAAGCAGGCTCCAGGCTCTAAGCTGTCAGCACAGAGCCCAACGCAGGGCTCGAACTCACAGACCATGAGATCATGACCTGAGCTGCAGTGGGACGTTTACCCAACTGAGCCACCCAGGCGCCCCTTGAACATGTATTCTTTAAGTCAGATGGATTCTTGAAGTGATTTATAAATACAGAATACATGCTCAAATTGCAAACAACTCTTTGCTTTAAAATCAATGCAATTTTTCTTTTTCTGTTTAAAATTCCTTTGCTCTCATGAATTAGTGAGACTTCTTTTTGAGTATTTTAGTCATTTTAAACTGATTGGAGGTTAAATAAGTAGAACTGAAAACTTTTTTCTACTTTTAAAATGAAGTTTGGGTGATGTTACTAAGCTTGATTTTTAGGTGTTTATTTTTTAAATGCGTATTTATGAATTACTCTGAGTCTGTTAGGGATCAAATGGAATGCTTGGGCTTTTCCTGTTTTTTTTATTTCTTGATGTGAAAACTGTGTTTTGCCAGGCTGTATTTAGCCATGATGTAAAATTTATTTAACATTCTTACGTAATCATTTATGAGATATGAAATGAGAAAAATGAGAACTTGAGTCAGAAGGGTGTTTTTCTTTTTAATGTAGTAAGTAGAATCAGCTGGCGTGTATCCTACCCACGTCTTAGATTTGTTTAGCGTTTTTTATTAACAAAGCCTTTTCTTAATCTTTAGCGCATTTGGTTTTGCAAAGAAGAAAAGAGCCCGAACAAAGTATTACTGTCCTTATTCTTTTGTTGTATAGGAATCATGGCTCCAGTAAGAATCAGTAACTTGTTAAGAGGTAGTTGAGATTGAGTCCAAGGAAGGATGCAGCATGTTCAGGCACTTGGTGCAGTATTTTTCCCATTCTGTTATGTCAGTGGTTCTCAAACTTTAGAGGGCATCCGAATAACCAGGAGGGCTTGGTAAGCTATAGATTACTTGCCCTACACCAAGAATTTCTGAATGTTAGGTCTAGGTTGGGGTCTGAGAATTTGTATTTGTAGCAGGTTCCCAAGTGGTGCTAATCCTGGTGGTCTGAGGGTCACACTTTGTGAGCCACCATACTATATTATCTTCAGTCAAACAAATCCTTAACGTGTGTTTGTTCTGTAAACCCTAAATAGCTCAACATGGCAAATGTTATTCTGATTATGTAGATGAGGCAATAAGTTTAGAAAAGCAGCATGGTGGAATAGAGAGAGCATGGACTTTTTTTCATCAAAGTCCAGCTTAAATCCTTGCTCAGCCACTTGTCAATTGTGTGATACAAGATACACTGCTTAACATTAGTGAACCCTATTTTCCACATCTCTAACATCGTGGTAAAAATCCTTGTAGGGTGGTTTTTAGGTATGTTGGAACTATAGGTTAGGTGTTTTTCAGAATGTTGGTTGCCAATTGGGAGTGACCCCTTCCCACCTTGTCTGGGCGTTTGGCAATGCGTGGAGACATTTTGGTGGTCATAGCTGCGAGATCCCTGTGGGGATGGATGCTCTTGGCATCTGGTAGGCATCTTGTAGCAGCCCAGAGATGCTGCTGTGCATCCTACAGGTTACAGGACAGTCCCTCCCACAGCAAAGAATTATCTGGCCCAAATGGCCAATGATGTGAGGTTGAAAAACTCTACTTTAAACGTACCAAGTGTCTGGTACATAATAAGTGTAATATTTGATGGAAGTCAGTCCCTTTGCCATTAGGCTGCGGTACGGCTTGTCAATTTGCTAATGACTGATGGAGCTAGGCTTTTACAAAACATCTAGGTCTTTGGACTGCTGTTAGCCCGGTACTCTTTATAAGGAGAACTTTGCCCACAAAAGATATCACTGGTGACTAAAAAGGTTTATTTGAAAAAGGCTCATGTGTTATTTGGCTGATTGTGAAAGTTTTGCTTTGAACTTCTTTTAGAAAGACTGAAGATGTTTTCAATAAATGTCTAAATGTACCTTAAAGGGAGGTATTCAGAAGGACGTTACATCGAACCGCTCTAACAGGATGGATATGCTTTATTAAAAAACAAAAAAAACCCAACTTTTTTTCATCTTTATATTGGCAATAGTTTTTAATTTTAATGTAATCTTTAGCTTGTTTCCTTTAATTATATACTTGTGGAGCAACTGAGAGATACTTTGCCCCCAGTGTATTTGTTTTTTGTTGTTTAATGCATTCTTTAGTCTTGGACTTTATTCTAAAGCTGTTTTTATTATAGTCAGATATGGTGGAGTTAAATGTGTGGATACAAAATGGCAAATTTCTGACAAGTTATTAAAAACTTCTCATATCTTTCCAGATAATGATAGTAGGGCTGACTCTGAGGTTCCCTGATGGATGTGTTGCATCCTTTTCCAGACCCTAACTTTGCTGTGTCAGCCTGTTGAATTAAAGTGCTTTATTTATCTAATTTAAAAACTTGCATTAATGTGAAGTTTTTTAGAAGAAATTAGGACAGAGCTTTAGATTAGTTCAGAGATGAGATGTCAGGGGAGTATCTTGGTGGATTCTGAATCTTGTTTTGTTTTGTTTTTAGGGCAGACAAATGTAATTACGAAAGTGTTCTAGGAATAGATTGTTTGCTATGATGATTTTTTGTTTTTTTTTTTCTTTTTCTGTTTGCTTGATTTTACAATTTACTTTGCCTCTCATTTTACACAAGCAAAGTAAAATGTCAGGCCTATCTTAAACCTTCTTATGAAATTTAAGTTTTGACTGAGTGTTGTGATTCTTTCTGAAATTACGGGAGATATCCAGAGATACTGATAAATATTTTAAAACCGGGACTGCTAATTGTATGATAGCTTCAGATTTGTTAAGGAAAACAGATGGCATTTATTGCTATAATTTAATTGAGTAAGGCTTATGGTATTTATTTCATTACATGAATAATAAACTTCATTTGCTCACCATACCTAAGAAAATTTCTTTAAAAAAATTTGTTTTATAAATATACAACTAAAGAGAATTTTTTAAAGTGCTCATTGTCCTTCTTTGAAACTTCACGTTTCCATTTAGCTTCTAGTTTATGTGCATTTATTTTAAAATGTAATTCATCAGAAAAAGTGTCATTCATCATAGTGAACTTAAAAGGTGTGTGTGCATTTTTAAACAATTTCCAGAGTCCCTCATAATTGGCTTAACTATTTTAAATGTTGAGGCTATTAGATATATTTATTTCCCTATAGTTATACATTAAACTTGTTCTCAGTATTTGGCTAATATTTTTTCCTGCTATGTTTTTCTGATTTTTCTTTAGAGCAGATTTAAGATGACCTAATATTAGGAAAGATTTTCATGATTTTGATTCACAAAGTCATAATCTGTTATGCACACAAAAAAGCTGAAGTGTTGGACTATTGAAGTTTTTTTCCCCTTGGTTATTTATAGGAAAGCTACCGCATATTTAAAGTTTTAAGCATATTTTACTCATTTAAGTAAGACAAAATATCTAAACACTTTGGATCTGTCAAATTTCCTTTTCCTTTTGTAGGAAAATTGTATTGAAATTAAAGTGGATACAGAAGTAATTTGAATAAGCTATCACATTTTATACTAAAAGTAGTTATAACTCTGTTGCATTCCTATCTTTAATCAGAAAGGGTATGGCTTGTCATGATGTTACTGTTCCCTGGAGCATATTTTGAGTGATACAGTTTCTATTTGCATAGTTGCCTCAGTAATTGGTGATATTTATTGATGAAGGTTTGCTGTGCATTTGCACTTATAATCAAAAGTTGCATTTGTTAGTGTCAGATTTTCAAGTGTCAGGTATTAAAATAGGGAGATCATTTTGACATTAGCTGAATGATAAATCTCAGTGAATGTATTAATTCGTGTACTTAGAACAAAAATATTGAGGAAGAAACAGACTTCTCTTTTTTAAACAAAATTACTTGTAACATTTTTCTAAATGAGGTAAAATTGTTTCAGTTATTAAACTAAAAAAAAATTTGATCTAGGTGTGGTATATGCCTTCTTGGTGCTAATGTAAACAAAGTAATAGTCAAAATACTTTGTGAATGTATGCACGTATGTTTTTTGAAAACTGAAGAAGCACTCTGACGTCTGAAGAGTTCATGGACTAGTTGTAGGAACCTTATGTAAAATAAATAGCACATTGAAAGTATGATGCAGTTTTGCATATCTAGTTTCTGTCCACTGTGATCAAAATTATATGTATTACTGTAAAATACACCAAGGTGCTGGTTATTAAGGCTATTTGGATTTTTTTTTTTAATACTGAAAAGGTCACACAGATTGTGATTATTGTGTTGTGTCCAAGAACTAAGGCTTACCATCTGTTACTCAAACATAGGGGAAAGTTAAGATAATCTACTGATATAAGTGGTCTTGACATTTCTGGTTTTGGAATCATCTATTAATTACAGTCTTTAAAGACTAATATCAAATTTTAAGCTTTTGCAAAAACAAAACCTAGTGGTTATGCCAGTGTTTATATTTTTCTACCAAAATGCAGAGATACTGGTTGAGAACTAAAGCTTATGTAATGGAAGTCTGGCTTTTAGTCATTTAGTTTTACAAGGTTATTTGGATATTTAAGTGGAAACATCATGTTTTAACTTGAGGTATTAAGTTATTACAAGATTTCGGTATTTTTAAACTCTTAGTTTTCCTAGCAGTTGATACATAGGAATTCATTATTACAGAACTTAATCAGGAAACTGATTTAATATGTATTCTTTAAATATTTGCTTTAAAATATTTTTCAGGTTCTCTGCTTTCTTGTACAACTCACTTCTTATCTTTCTGCTAGTAAATGAGTTTTCTGCCTTTAAAATTTTGCTGTTGCCTTTGAGCCATTGCATAAGGTGTTTCTATAACTTAATTCCTTTTCACCCCTAAGAACTTGGTCTTTCCAAGTTGCAAAGAAGTCTTTAAAACTGCATGTTGGGCATAATAAGATCTGATTAGTTTTAATCTACTTTGTTTTATTTATTATATTGACTTTGTTTTTTTATTGAGAAGTTTGTCGTCATGACAAATGATTAATGTGACCCGGTATAATATATCAGTTTAGGTAGGATTTTGGATTTATGTTCCCACATCCAACTTTGTGATTAGGGCCTCTTTTTTTGTGTGTAAGAAACATCTTGCCAATTTCAGATTCATGTCTGATGGAAGTAGATAGTTTTACCAGCATCAGTTTATAGAATTTGTTCAGGTCTGCCCTGTAGGCCGTGGAAAGAATGGTGCCTTTTTGGATAGACAGATAATGTGTGCATAAATTTCCTCTCTAACATTAAGTGAGGCGGCACATTAGGTGAGATTTTTGTCCAGATACTAAGTTGTTACCTGTTTTGTTTACTGCATAGTATTTAAAGGGTGTGTGTAAGGTGTTAAGAGCTCCTTTCTCTGTTTTTTCTTTTTTTTTTTAATGTTTTTTTATTTTTGAGACAGAGGGAGACAGAGCACAAGTGGGGGAGGGGCAGAGAGAGAGAGAGAGAGAGAGAGAGAGAGAGAGAGAAAATCTGAAATAGGCTCCAGGCTCCGAGCTGTCAGCACAGAGCCCAATGCGGGGCTCGAACCCGCGAACCGTGCGATCATGACCTGAGCCGAAGTCGGACACTTAACTGACTGAGCCACCCAGGTGCTCCATCCTTTCTTTTATTTTTGTCTTTCTGTATATTGAACTTCATGTTTTTAAAAAGTTTATTGGTTCACAGAGTTGATTCCTTAGTTTTTGCTTTCATGTTTCAGCTTGTTTTCCAAGATTATTAGTATGTTCTCCTTTGAATATGAAGATTCCACAACTAATTATGATCAGTAATTGGGCATTTTTCCCCCAATCGTAATAATTAGATTTATACTAAAATGATAATGCTTCAGGAACAAGCATTTAAGGGTAGCTGATGAAAATTAAAAGTATTACCTGTTCAATGTAGACTTGCTCTCCTTTTTTAGTATATTTAAAAATTGCATATTATTAAAATTTAAAATATGAATTTTCACTTGTAATTCAGAGTATGTAATTTCAGGTTTTTTTTTGGTAATCCACATATTCAAGTGATTATAAAGTTCATATAATGATAAAAATACCCTCAGTGGGAAGTGAATATTTTTCAATATTACAACAAGACGGTTATCATAAAGTCAGTGATATGAGTCTTCCTAACGTAGTAATGAATGCCAGTATGTGTGCCTTCGTGTTTTAAAATCTACATGTATTTCTGGCTTATATTGTTTTTATCCAGGATTAAAATACTGCAGTTAGGCAAAACTATTTTTGCCAATTGGAAGAAAAAAGAAAGCAAGTCCTTTCCAAATGATTTCCTGGCTTAGACATAAAATAAAAAGACATGATTTTGTTATATTAAAGCCAAATATAAGATGAAGCAATCTAGCTTCACCTTGGAGCTGGTGTGTAGTAGTTTCTGAATATTAGGAAATCAGTGCGTGGTTGTATCTAAAAGATCAATACAGTTGGAAATGTTGGAATCTTTTTTTTTTGAATGCAGTTTACTACTCTTGAGTAATTTGCACTAAATATTACTACATCCCTGGTCATCTTCCATATCTTACCTGTTTGTCTTTTTTTCTGTAAAAGTTAATAGCCTTTTGTCGTTTTGCATAACTGTATAGAGTAGCCCAAACCTAGTGGTTTTATCTGTGGTACAATAAATGATAAAAGCATGGCTTTTATAATAGAGTGAATTACAGAAGTAACATTAAGTCTAATAGCGAATACAAAATTTATAGCATTATAGATATTCTTTTCAGCATAGTAATGGTGGATCAGTGTTATAATTTTAACTTTTCTCATTTTTCATGTTACTTATTATGATTTTGCTGTAGAAAATTAGAGTTAGCTTTGGCTTAGTTCGGGTATATAATGCTGACAAGTATGTCTAATGCATTTTATTGACCTAATGATCTTTCTGAAAGTTGTTATGTAAGTTATAACCGTATTTTATTTGATTTGTCATTGGTAGTCAGTCTTGGATGTTTGTTAGTGGAAGCAAAACCATAGAGCGGGGGTAGGGTGTGCGTGTGTGTATTTTAACAGCAGCAGAGTTCTGAAACAGGAAATTAGTCTTATCGTATTCATCCAGAGACCTAGGAAGAAGGTAATTGTTTCTCATACTCGTTAAAACCAGTTAGTTGGGCAACTTAAATTTTTAGAGGTTCACAGATGTAGGCTTGAACAGTTGTAGATCCATGATTTCATAACAACTCTGAAGAAAAATTGATTAAATTCGTTGAGGGGACTAATCCAGCTAATACACTAAAAAATTGTACTTTGGATTTTAGAGTATTGCTAGCATTATCGGTGACTTAATAAGATACTTTTCCGAGGTTCTGATTTGCTTAAATTTAAATAAAGTTCAGAGTTCCTTGATTGTTCCTTTAAAAAGTTTTTAAAACCTGTGTGTAATCTTAATCTTGAATTTAAACAGTAGGAAAAATAGTTAATTCTGTGTCAGGTGTATGTCCCTGGAAATTGTCTTTCCCTCTTTGTTAATGTACATGTGCTCATAATTACATACATATGTATTCACAAAGTAATTTTTATTTGTCCTTTTTAAAGCTATATATATATATATATAGGTAATATTTCATCAGGTTAAATACCACATTTTGCTTACTGTACTATGTTAAGGTTATTTCCATTTTTTTCTTTTATACACAGCATTATTGTGAATATTGTGAAAAGTATAGTCTACTTTTTTGTTTGTTTTCGGGTGTCCACTATAAAAGGGAAGAGTGTTTCATAGCTCTTTGTTACAGATTGTAGATTTCTTGTCAAATGAACCAATGTATAGTGTTGCTACTAAGTAGAAGGCTTACTAACATTCTTGATGTTACCTTTGAAGAATGTGATGTTTTCATTTCGAAAGTGAGATCTAGGGGCACCTGGCTGGCTCAGTCTGAAGAGCATGCAACTCTTCATCACAGGGTTGTGAGTTCGAGCCCCACGTTGGGCATGGAGCCTACTTAAAAAAAGATTTAAAAAAAATTTAGAAAGGGAGGTCTACACTTCATTTCAAAGCAAAAATATGTGTAAACTTTTCAGTCAAGACAAGTTGGTATAATATAACAACACGAGAGAAAGTTGTGAGGTTCTAATTGTTTGGAGGAGTAGAAAACTCCAGTAGAGTTCATAAATTACTTGGCAGTCAGTCTTCCTTTCTGGTTTGGCACTGTGGGCAGTTAATTTAGAAGTGTTAAAAGGAACCTAAAATTTATGCTAAAGTGAATTGAAGTGAATGTATTGGAATTCTTTCTCTTATAATTTGTTTATAAAAACACCATATTAAGTCGCCTTGTAATGAGACAGTAAGACTAAAATTAACAGGACATTTCTAACCCATGCAAACCTCAAATAATAATAACTTCTTGCTACAATTGTAGAGCCCTTTTCAGTTTATAGATTTAAAGATATGTCTAGATATCTCATTTGATCCTTGAAACAACCAGTGAAGAAGTTACAGCAGGTATTATCATTATTTTGCAGAAAAAAAGACACAAAAAATATTTGAGGCCCAGAGATTTAGTAATTTACCTCAAGTCATAGGTTTTTTTTTTTTTTAAACATTTTTTTTTTCAACGTTTATTTATTTTTTTTGGGACAGAGAGAGACAGAGCATGAATGGGGGAGGGGCAGAGAGAGAGGGAGACACAGAATCGGAAACAGGCTCCAAGCTCCAAGCCATCAGCCCAGAGCCCGACGCGGGGCTCGAACTCACGGACCGCAAGATCGTGATCTGGCTGAGGTCGGATGCTTAAAGGACTGCGCCACCCAGGCGCCCCAAGTCATAGGTTTTTAAATTGCAAAGCTGAGAACGGAACTCTGGTCTTCTGTATTAAATGACAATATGGATTAAGTGCTCTCGTGCAGGGCCTGGCACCTAGTAAATATTTAAATGTTCCTGTGTCCTGTGTGGTTCTGACCAATACTTCTTTATTCATAAAATACCCATCATTGGGAGCATTCTTTCTATTATATTGCTGTAGTTCAAGCTTTGGTACTTTAGAAAATAAGATTTTAGGCTGTGTTAGTTTGGTCTGTACCAAACTGTATACCACGAATGATTATATGCTTTGTATGTTGGGACAAATTGTTCTCAAATAATGAACAATTAGCACTTTATCAACTGGAAAATTCAAGGAAGTCCTATTTCTGCTTTCCTACCCATAGGAGTCTTCAATTTAGAAACCAGATACAAACATTTTACACATTTAATAGGAAAAAACAAAACGTAGTAAGAAATATGAAATGTTTCATTAATGAAAAACTCTTACAAGTCTATGAAAGTGGCAGTTATTTAAAGCATAATTTGATTAGTAAAGTTGATAAGACAGATATAACTGGGATACGCGTGGAAACTATTTGTTACATTTAAACTTGTTAAAATTTGTTGAAACAAACATGTAGACCCGATGTAGCTTATGAGTCAGTGGCTGAATTTTTTTTCCTCTCACCTGATCCTTAAGCATCCGTTAGTTGAAAGCCCTGACAAAAAGCAGGGAAAAAACTCCAGAAATTGCTGGAAAGGAAACTTAAATGGTGAAGTCCTGGTATCTGCTAACTTGCTTTCAATTCTCCTTTTTAGTCTGTTTATTCCTTCACTCCTGTTGCCGGCTTAAGCTCAGTGTTCGCTTGTGAGCCAGGCCCCTTCAGATTTGCTTTCGACACTTTTTGATCACTACCTCTGTGAATCTGTATGTCATTTTCCATGTGCCAGCCAGTCATGTTCCGTGTATGTTATGGCTTCATTTTGTCAACTTTCAGCCAGTTAGAATTTTAAAGTATCTTATATGTGATCGGTGGAAATAAAATATTTCCCTAAAATAATTATGGCAGGAAAAAAGTGTTACTGGTTTGAATACTACTACTCTACTAGTTTTTTAGTTTATAAGTTGTTTAGGGATAAGTAGATTTATATATTATGTTGAATACTACAAAGAAACTTCAGAACTTTATTTTCAATAATTATACTTAAATTAAGATTCAGTCTACCTTCAGGAACACACTCATAAAATAAGGTTTAAGAGCTATTTTTGGTTATTATCCTCTATTTGAAAATTCTTAAATTTGTAAAATAAACCCCATTAATTTAGGTTCAAGTAAAATTTTGAGAAGGTAGGTATGAAATCTCAACTCACAAGTTGTTTTTTAAAAGGTGTTTTGTTAACTAGGTGTAACTTAGCATATACTTTTAGTGTTTTAAGTCATGATTGGATACTTAGAACAACCAGTAAAAATTTATTTAGCTCATATAGTAGCCATGTGATTTTATAGCATGTCAGTGAATGTTATTGGTGAAACGGACTTCTGTGGACAGGTGTCAGGACTTAATTACCTTTTTTTTTTTTTAATGTTTATATGTGCTACTTCTTTTTTTTAAATTTTTTAAAATGTTTATTTATTTTTTTTGAGAGACAGAAAGAGACAGAGCACGAGTGGGGAAGGAGCAGAGACAGAGGGAGACACAGAATCCGAAGCAGGTTCCAGGCTCTGAGCCGTCAGCACCGAGCCCGATGCGGGGCTCAAACTCAGGAACCTTGAGATCATGACCTGAGCCGAAGTCGGTGCTTAACCGACTGAGCCACCCAGGCGCCCCTTAATTAACATTTAATTTTTTTCTTTCATTCAGTTTTCTGTGGTGTGAGATGGGATTGTTGTAGCACTTGAATCAAGACTGACCAAATATGGTCTATGTAATTATCAAAACAGCAATGAGTCCCTTAAGATCTTGTATTTTATTGTATGTAAATTATACCTTAATTAAAACAAATGGAACACATTTGCTCAAAGGTTGGGCCAAAGGAGACTGTGTGCTGTATGTCCTGCATGTCATCTACAGATCTCCTGTAGCAGTGGTGGCTCTCGTGGCTGGCTCTCCAGCTTAGGCGAGTGAAACACAAAGTACCAGGCGTGTACCTGTGCATTTCTTCTGCCTCCTTGCTTCCTGCACGTGGCCACTGATAATGGGGAAAGAAGGCTTTTGTTTTTCCTTTGGGGAATTTGGGAATATTTTACATTTGTTCTGTTTCTTTTTTTTAAAAGTTTATTTCAGACAGAGAGAGGGAGGGAGGAAAAGAGAGAAAGGAGAGAGAGGAGAGAGACACAGAGGATCTGAAGCGGGCTCTGCGTCGTCATCCCAGAACCCGTTGTGGGGCTTGAGCTCAAGAACCGTGAGATCATGACCTGAACAGCAGTCAGATGCTTAGCTGACTGAGCCACCCAGGTGCTCATGATACTGTCAAGTGATATTGTCAAGATTTCAAAGAGTTAAGGTTTCTGTTAGGCTTTGGTGCTCTTGAGAAGGATTAGGCTATTCAGTAAGTCCGTGTCATTGGAAAAAAAAAAACACCCAAATAGTTACGGTGACCTCCTGTGGTCTAGGTCTGTGCCATTTAATTGTTAGACAACTGCCACTATGTTCTGGTCATTTTTTTTTTTTTTTTTAAAGAACTTTATTTATTTTTGAGACAGAGAGAGACAGAGCATGAACGGGGGAGGGTCAGAGAGAGGGAGACACAGAATCTGAAACAGGCTCCAGGCTCCGAGCTGTCAGCACAGAGCCCGACGTGGGGCTCGAACTCACGGACCGCGAGATCATGACCTGAGCTGAAGTCGGCTGCTTAACCGACTGAGCTACCCAGGCGCCCCACGTTCTGGTCATTTTTTAAATATATTCACGCATTTATTCCTTAGAACAACCCTGTATGATGAGTATTTTCACCAGTCCCATTTTTCATAGGAAACTGAGGATATGGAACTTGCAAAGGATGTACCTGAAGCTAGAGTTCAAGTCCAGACAGATTGGCTCTAGAGCAAACGTTCGTAGCCATGGCGCCATACTGCCTGCGAGTGGATCACTAGATGGCAAAAATATTTGGCTGTCTTTAGTGACCTAGTTAGTATAATTCTTTATGTTCGGCATTTGTAAGTCATTAGATCAGAATTTCATATTAAACCCTCTACTACTTAAGAGTATATCCAGTAAGTTCAGGTTAAGGCTATTCTGTATTAAAAATCATACATTATTTTTTCTCACTTATATTTATTTGGTTTAAATTGTCTAAAAAGGTATGTCAGAAATTTAGACATACTGGTAAGCAAAAAAGTCATATTAGAGGTTTATTGGTACAAGTCTTGGCATAAGAAACACTTGCTTCAAAATTCAGCACTCATTATTGCTGACATTCAGTATTGGAAATGCCAGTGATTTTTTGTATTATCTTTTAGAAGTTTTAACATTTGGTTAGTAAAATTCACTTTCATTTGAACCTGCTTCGTTTGTAAATTTTTTGTTATTGATTTGGAAATACATAAAAAAAATTTTAATCCCCTTTTGTGAGGCAGCATGGTATAAAAAGCCTGGGCTTTGGGTTATGCACTTAACAGGTTTGAATCATAACTTAGTACTTATTGGCTGTGGAACCTTGCACAAATTACTCAGTCTTTTTGACCTTCAATTTTATCATTTATGAAATGGTAATATTACTCCGTAGGATAGTTAGGATTAAATGGGAATGTATTTCCCATACCGTGGCACATGTTCTCTGCCTCGTTCTAACTTCTGATGGATGCCAAAGTCTTGGGTAAAATCTCAAACTGTGAAAAAGGAAGGTGAGAATTTGAGGAAAAGGAAACCTTGAAAAGACCGAGTTCCTAGATTCTGTGTAAAGAAAGTATTGGATTGTTGCTCTGCAAAAGACCCCCACGTTATTTCTGGCCTCTGACTCCTTATGTGTGGTTAAATTGAACTCCCTGCCGACGGCATCCTTAAAACTAGACCTAATCTTCTGTCCTGGTGCTTTCTCCATAGAGCTTTGTGTGCGAGCCACATGGGACTGCTGGCTTTTTCCAAATGTTTTATGTATTTCCATAACCCTGTCCTGTACTCTGCTTGGAATGTTATAATCACTCTTGTTTGTTCTTCTGTGTGCTGATGCCTGACTGCTTAAGGATTATCTAACATATCGCCTACTTTGTGAGGCTTTATCCGTGCCCTTACAGAATTTATCCTGCTCTCTTTTTCTCTTAAAATATCTTGATCTTGTATTCAGTAGAGCCTGAGGCACGGTTGCACGTCTGTGTGTCTGTCTTCCCTGATAGAACAGGAACTCTCTCAATGCAGTAGGCTTTGCTTACTTAGCGTTACATTTTCAGTGCCCCTTCCGTAGAATGTTCAATTTGTGTTTGGATAAGTGATTGAAAGAGGGGGCCAATTGAGTTTACTTTAATGAGTATGTAACATCCCCATTTATGTATTGTCATAGATAAATAGTTTTTTAAAGTAAGTTAATCAAATCCTTTGCAACCTTATTTTCTTTATTAGTTAGTATTCATAGTGTACGGATAAATTTGAGTTTAGTCCTGGTAAAAATGACTGCATTTCAAGGGCCTTTGTATTACTGTGCTCTTCTGTAAGGCTAAAAATCTTCCTAGCGTTTTCACTGAAATTAAGAATTCAGTTAGGAAGTTTGTTAGTAGCAGTCATTATTATTTCTTTGAATAAAACATATTTCTCTGTTGTATTGCTCAGAAAAACTTGGGTGATTTCTCTCTCTCTCTCTCTCTCTCTTTTTTTTTAATGTTTATTTATTTTTGAGAGACAGAGACAGATCGTGAGCAGGGGAGGAGCAGAGAGAGAGGGAGACACAGAATCAGAAGCAGGCTCCAGGCTCCGCACAGGGCCTGACGCGGGGCTCGAACTCACAAACGGTGAGATCATGACCTGAGCCGAAGTCGGACCCTCAACTGACGGAGCCACCCAGGCGCTCCTTGGGTGATTTCAATTTATATTTTTGACTGACATATATTTATAATTTTTAAGGTAGGAATTCTGGGCTGGCGGCAGCTGCCACTGCTCTGGGGCCTTACTGCTCCCTCATGTTGTTTTCCGAGTGTTATTTCTCATTTTCTACATGTTGGTGCTCCCAAGACAGAGTTACAAAGTAAAGGTTATTTACTTTAAGGAATTACACTGCTGTAGACTTGATTTGAGCCTCCATTCTCTTATTTTTCTCATGAATGGGTATAACAGCCTAAACCATTTCGATAATTGAACGTAGCTGCTTTTTTTAAACATTTTTATTTATTTTGAGAGAGAGAGCACGAGTAGGGGAGGGGCAGAGAGAGAGAGAGGGAAAGAGAGAATCCGAAGCAGGCTCTGCGCTGCTCAGCTTAACTGACTGAGCCACCCAGGCTTCCCAAACATAGCTCTTTGAATTGAGCTACATTTTTAGGTGGGACTACTTTCTTATGTGAGAATAACAGATGACAGCTGATATTTGTAATGTTAAAAATCATAATCCTAGTAGTTTTGGAACCTTTCCAGTAAAGAACCCTTTGAGGTTGGGGTGAATTTATAAATTCTTAAAGTAACAAAAATTGCCACATAGTAAATGCTATTTAAGTGTTAGATACTTTTATCATTATATATATATATGTGTGTGTGTGTGTGCGCATATATATGTGTATATACATATATGTTTTGGGGCAGAAACTCAGCATTTTTTTTTTTTTTTTTAGCTACACAGCTGAAACTGAGTCACACAGGACAAGACAATATTTTGTCATGACGCTTAGTAAATAGACTTAGAGATAATTATAATCTTTTATAGAAATAGTACAGGTGCATTGTACCAAAAGTAGAAAATATAAAACAAAAATGAGAAAAATACATATTTCTACCACCCAGAGATGATTACTTTCAGTACCTTAGTTTGTAAATCTTTTTGTCTACATATGTCTATATGGATATATATGCATTATTATGCCAACATGACGTAATGCTGTATGTTCTCTTTTGAAACCTTTATTTCAGTCAATAATAATAATACTGTCTACTTTTCCATTTCAGTAAACTTTCATCTTATCTAATGCCCAGATGATATTCATATTTCTCTAGTTAGCTCAAAAATGTTCTTTATAGCTGGTTTCCCTAGAACAGTATCCAGAACAGCATTGTACATGTGAACTTGGCTCTTAGAACCCTTAAGTCTTTATAAATCAAGGAGAGCTACCTGTCCCTCCCCTCCTCACCTTTAAAAACAAGGCATTTGAGGGGCGCCTGGGTGGCTCAGTTGGTTAAGCGTCCGACTTCGGCTCAGGTCATGATCTCACAGTTCGTGAGTTTGAGCCCCACATCGGGTTCTGTGCTGACAGCTCAGAGCCTGGAGCCTGCTTTGGATTCTGTGTCTCCCGCTGTCTCTGCCCCTCCCCTGCTTATGTTTGGTCTCTGTCTGTCAAAAATAAATAAACGTTCAAAAAATAAAAAGGCATTTGAGCAGAGACTGGGTCAGGTGCTGTAGACCTTTTTAATTTATCCAGTTTATTCTCTGATAATGTCAGTTAGCTTGGTTTTTCTGTCTCTTTGTAAATGAATAGTTATATCTAAATGCTTGGTGGGTTCTCAGGTTGAATATAGCTTGACTATCATAGATGATGCTATGTCCTTCATATTGTATCACATCAAAAGTTATACGATCTCCACTTGATGATGCTGAGATTGACCAGTGAAATTGGGTGGTGGCAGTCTCTTCTGCCCATTGTTCAATTATGTTTGTTTCCTTACATTAGAAAGTATTTTGTGTGGCATTACTTTGACTGTAAGAAAGTTCAGTTCTTATTATTTAAAAAAATTTTTAATGTTTATTTTTGAGAGGTAGAGTTGAGTGGGGGAGGGGCAGAGACAGGGAGACACAGAATCAGAAGCAGGCTCCAGGCTCTGAGCTGTCAGCACAGAGCCCACATGGGGCTCGAACTCGTGATCCGTGAGATCATGACTTGAGCTGAAGTCAGATGCTTAACCGACTGAGCCACCCAGGTGTTCCAGAAAGTTAAGTTCTTCATCATCAACTCACTTACTGCTTTAGAACCGGTTGTTGATCCTTGCCTAATCAATAATTTTATTAGGGTTTGCAAAATATGATTTTCAAAGTTCTGTTCTCTTGTGTTTTTCTGTAAAGTGTATCTTTGTCATATGAATTGGGCCTATTTGATTGCCCTGAAATATAGTACCTACAGGAAAAGTTGCATAAATACTTAATCCGCCCCCCTCATTAGCTATTTTCAAAGTAAAGAAAGAACCATTCTGATAGCTGCTTCAAATAAATGAAAAAGAGATTTTCTTTTTTTCTTTTGAACATCTTTATAGGCTCAAGGTTTTAATTTTATTTAGGGTGTTTTAATTTACTAGCGTTTAAATTTTTTCTTTGATGCTCAGATTGTTACAGTTTTAGTTGTTGGGATGTCCTTCATGTTAGCTTCTATGTCTGCTATAGACCATTAGTCTCTGTACACCTTCCATGTTCTCTGGCACAGAAAGGAATCCCAGGCTCACCTTGAACCTTCTTGTCCCACCCCTGGCATCAGCTGTTGTTCCAAGGAGTTTAGTACCTTTTAATGTATTATGATATTAGAGATGAAATCTGGGTTTTAGGATTGTTTACTTTTGCTAAGGTAACATGCTTTTAGGCCACTTCAGTGAAAAGACCTAGAGAACATAGATTTTAACGTGAGTTCGTATTTAATTAATGTTTTTACTTTGATTTTTGATTTTTTTATTTAAAAAAAATTTTAATGTTTATTTTTGAGAGCAAACGAGAGAGAGAGAGAGAGAATGTGGGGGAGGGGCAGAGAGAGAGAGAGAGAGAGAGAGCGAGCAAGGGAAACAAGGCGCTCGAACTCAGGAACCATGAAATCATGACCTGAGCTGAAGTCCAGAGTCAGACACTTAGCTGACTGAGCCACCCAGGTACCCCGTTGATTTCTTGATTTTATAATGGTATCTCTTTTATGTCTGTAATCATGAATCTGAAAATCATTAGCAAAATTTTATTTTTTTCCCTACAATATAAAGAAAAAAAGCTTGAGGATATCCATACTGGTATTAGTAAAAACGAACTCTCAGAAGAAGTTTAAAATTTTTTTTCTAGTTGTTTTTGTTCTTACAGTGTGCTTCCTAACAAGAAGTACGGTAAAATTGTCGCACTGTCCAGATGAAATCATTTCTCCTGGTCATCAATTTGATCTTTAGTCAGGTTTGTTGTTGCTGTTTTTAGGGTATGCTTCTCCCCTTTCCCTTCCCCCTCCCTTCTCTATGAAGCAAACATTTGTATTAGTTTCTCGGTTGTGTGTGTGTGTGTGTGTGTGTGTGTGTGTGTGTGTGGTGTGCACATGTGCATTGGAAAGTTCAAATTCAAGCAAATACGTGTGTAAATGTTATTTCATCCAAACAGTAAATATTTTTTCATATAAAAGGTAGTATACTGTATATGTTGTGCTTCTTTTTTCTTAAAATATTTGTTAGGTCTGTTCAATCAGTGTGTGGCAAAACTATGGATAAAACCTTTTAAAAATTCTGATACTAAAATAAAAGCTTTTAGTAATTCGATAATTATTTTTATCAACTCAATAATGTGAATGTGGCGGAAAGTGAAGGAAAAAAGATCTAGAAAAGGGCACTGGCTTTGATGAATTTTGAATTGTATTTGAAAAATGAATGGGTCCAGAAGTAGACAGAACACTTTAGGGATGGTTTTGAAGAGAGGCTTGAGGCAGATTAGCTTGGCTGTTTTGGAAGGTCCATGTCAGAAAATTATGAGATTAAAGAGATGGATAGTGGATCTCCAGAAGAAATTAGTGCTGGTATGATCCAAAATACATAGAAATGTAGAGTGTGTGTGTGTGTGTGTGTGTGTGTGTGTGTGTGTGTGTGTGTGTTTTAATGCTTCTGGAGTGCAGAAGTTTTTATGCCAAATACAGTGTGTGACATAAGTGAATAGAATGGCATGCTAAATGTTGATTACCTTGATGGAAAGGGAGAATAAGTTTGTACCTTAGTTCGGTATTACCAAGTCGCAAATACCAAGGACTGGAAGAGATCACTGTGGTTGTTTCAGCCTAATCATGTGGAGTAGGAAATTGAAGCCTGCAAATGTTTAAGTCACATGTCAAAATTATACAACTGGTTAGATGAACAGCCAGGTCTTAAATCTGGCTTCCTAATTCTTAGTTGTAGCTCCCTTTCTCTATGCCATGGAGCCTTTTATATCCATGAAACATTAGAAGTCGTGTAGCTATTTTTGTTTTTATTTTGATACTTGGTTTTTGTCCCAAGATAACTTGAGTTCTGCGATTTATAAAGTCTGAGGGTTTTGTTTTTCACGTACATATGCCTAAATACCGTAAATGTGGAAGTTAAGTTTTTTCCTTGAGGGCATTTTTAATGTAGTAGGTAGAGGGATTTGAAAATTATTTTGCCATATAATTATTTTGATATAATTCTTTCGGAATTAATGTATTCACTTGTGTTTCTTAATTATGCATGATGGTTTATAAATAAATAAATTTGACAGTCTTTTGCTAACATAGGTATAGTAATTTTTATAATCAGCTAATGCTTTAAAACATTTACACGTAGTTTGCATTTTTGCATATTTCAGATATTTCCTTAACCTAAGTACTCAGATATTTATCCAAACATTATTGCTATGGGGTTTCCTGCAGAAAGACTTGAAGGCGTATACAGGAACAATATTGATGATGTAGTAAGGTAAGAACTCTTAATTTTCTGTTTCAACTATTGATGTATTCATGCTGTATTTTCATTTAGAGAAGATTTCTAAACCATAGAAAACGATGTCCTTGTGAGGTAAACTTTATTTTTATTATGTTGGTTCTCTGTACTGCTTTTTTGTTTGTTTATTTAATGGACTTCAGTGGGATACAACTCCGTCGATAAGAACTGACCTTTGACATGATCAGGTGTATGTGATATAATTTCGTGGACTCCATACAATACTTCTTAACCAAGTTAATGTCTGGATTCCATTACACTATGGTTTTGTCTTTTATTTCACAGTAGGGGATTAGGTTTAACATCAAGCGGATTCATTCACTTAAATTTATTCATCCTAAGTTGGAGATAACTGATACCATGTATTTTTTACATACAACAGTTTATAGTAGGGCATAAATGTACCAAGCGTTTGAATAAGTATTTGGTAGAGGGTCTGGACAGGAGTTGGTGGGCAAACCAAAGTCTGACTTTGTCTCTTTTATAAACGTGAATAATTTTCTAAGTGTAATTATCATTCAGTTCCGAACAATGTTTCTCAAGGCCCATTTAAATTATTTTAATACATTTATAACCTAAGAGTACATCATGTGTTTCATGAGAGAAGAAATTTGTGTCTGCTGTGTAGTCTCAATATATTTTCTCTTTCCAAATAAAAAATATATATGTATGAAAAACTAACTATAAATGTCTGTAGAAACTTTAATGGTTTTTAAAGTTTAAAATTTTGGATTATTCCCTTTATGCTCTTTCAGAAATCTCTTTCTTGGAGACTTTGAATTTAAATATTTGCTGGGAATTAAATGTTACAGTGAGTGGGAGAGCACTTTGTAAAGCATTATGCAGATGTAGAGTCCTTTTGTATTAGTTGTTTAAGCACATGAGCCGACCTGTGTCCTTATATGAGTGAGCCACAAGTTGTTTTTCTAAGTGGTAAGTTTTTACCAATTTGCTTTGAACCAATGCATATTTAAATTTTGCCATATTGAGTTGTGTCCAGTTGGACTTTTGTAGTGTTTCTGTTCTGTGCAGAATTGGTAAATGTCAGTGTCTACAAAAACTACAGAAAAACCCCAAACTACTTCTTTGTAGTTTGTATTACAGTTATAGCTACATGAGACTGTTAGAAGTTCTGTTTAAGAACTTGACAATAGGGAAATAAATTTTTTTTCTCCTAGTTAGGTGGGACACAGTTGGAAGGATGCTCACCATCACAGATCCATGAGAGCAACACTGTGATACGGTTTAGTCAGTGACAGTACACATGTACAGAAAATGTGGGTGGTAGAGAAAAGAATGAGGGACGTAAATTTTGAATCAGGAGAGGAGGATCTGGAAAAGGAGTCGTGCAGTCACCAGACTTGTGTTCTCTGAGGTGGTGTAGGAGTGTTCATCAGGCCTCCTTATGACCTAGGCAAGATATCCTCCAGGGTGACTATCTTATATTACTGCTTTGTCATTCTGTGTCCAACCAAGTACTGATTCAATCAAATCAGGTTAGTACTCACCTGGAAAAGGAGTATGAATAGTCTGGGTAGAGGACAAGTTTTCTGATCACTGTAAGGGTATCATCCTTGTGGTAAATTAACCTGGCATGTTAGTTTTGGTTGGTTCTCTTTGTTCTCTTCTGACTGAATTAGTTTCTTCTGACTTGTTAGTCACGAGGCTGATTTTTCATCTTTCAGGTTACTGATAAAGTTCAGTTTTTGGATCTGTACACTTCATTTTCAGACCTTAGATTGTAATAATTTCACCAAGAAAATATTTTGCTGGGAAGCATTTTGATATGTCATCTTCTGACTTCATAGCCCTCGCCTGAATTAATGACACTGAATTAAGATTCCCAAATTTGGGGCTCCTGGGTTGCTCAGTCAGTTAAGCGTCTGACTTTGGCTCAGATTGTGATCTCGCGGTTCACGAGTTCGAGCCCCATGTCGGACTCTGTGCTGACAGCTCAGAGCCTGGAGTCTGCTTCAGATTGTGTGTCTCCCTCTCTCTCTGCTCCTCTCCTGCTCATGCTCGCTCGTGCACGCTCTCTCTCTCTCTCTCTCTCTCTCTCTCTCTCAAAAATAAAATAAAACGTTAAAAAGTTATTGAAAAAAAAGGATTCCCAAATTTAATTTGTAATCTGTAACCAAGATTGAAGTTTATTCTGCCTGCTTTAATGTATCTAGCTTATTGTGTCCAGTTCTTGGCTTTTTCAAATGTTATTCCTTAAAAAGGTTTTATGTACATGGTTTTTTATTTAGCCAGTGGTTGCTTTAGCCAACTGATCCTGTCACCTTTATGGTAATGGCAGTGGTAATAGCACGTAAATGATGAGGAATTACCTGTGGAATATAATAGCTATGCTGTGCCTGGTTTGTCTTGCCCTCCCACATGTTGTGATTGGGGGATAAATGGCTAGTGAGGCTTTGCTGGCTTCCGTTGCTCACTCCACTCCCCTTCTGCGAGAGAGAGGATGAACAGTGACCAGGAAGATAGTTGTGGTTTTTCCTGTGAAATAAAATAAAAATAAGTAACTTCCAAGTAATTGGCCTGTTAGAATTAACTTCTCCAAGGGGGAATGGCTGTCTCTAGTACCTAAATGATTGATTTTCTTGTTTGGTTCCCACGGTATTGGACACAGTAGTAATAATCAGTAGTGATTCCTTTTTGGCTCAAAGATGATAATGTCTCAGTGAAAAATGTGTCTTTATTCTTGTAAATTTTCTCTCAACAAACATTTCCAGTTGGATTTCCTTTGCCCTCTCATTCCATGTGTTTTCTATGATTTCTCCCCAAAGGAGAAACACTATGCCAGGTTCATACTTTGTTGGTGTTGAACATCTTTGCTTTGAGTAAAAGAAACTCACATTGCAAATGTCTTTACTTAAATTATGCAGTATTTAACTGTTGGGGATATGGTTTGTTAATGGCAACGTGAAATTTTATATTTGAGGTACTCAAGTATTTAACTTCTTTTGAGGTTACCTCCTAGGATCAGGAATTGATGCAAAAATGTGAAAAGTCGGGGAGAAGTGAACAAAGCTGAAATTTTTAACTGTCTTAACTGCAAATGTTTTGTTTAATAAGCAATCAGAATTGACAGGGTAGGACAGCGACATCTCAAAAAGAAAGTTGAAGAGCTGAACTCTTCCCAGATTGTTTTTTCTTCTTTTCCTCTTATTAACCACCTTCTCTCCTCCTCCTTTATTGCCCCTAAGATCTTGCTCTAAACTGCTGGTAATTTGAAACAATGTTTTATTCAGATAATTGATTATTGTGTGGTAATCTCATCCCTGGGGCTAATATTGAAGTTACCCTAATTTATATGTTATCTGGTATAAATCTGAGCAGTCTTTAACAAAGTGATGAATTATGTGTTTAACAGACATAGCTTAAGAACTGTTCTGTACTTAATAAATCAGACAAATGTAGGTTTAATAGAGTCGTGAACTGGCTTTCTTACTGCAGAACCTTTAATATACTACTATGCCTTGTAACTCTCCCAAGAGTGAAATTTGAATATGCTGCTTTTCTTTTCCTGTTTTTTTTTTCCTCTTCCCTTCCCTTCCTTCCCCATTCTCTCTTTCTTTTCTTTTAATATGTTAAATAATGTCTTCTAAACAGTGTTCCTTGGAGCATAATTTGGGAAGTGTTGAAAATGAAAAAAGATGCATAGAACAATATTTCCCCTTAGTCTGAAATCAGTAGGAAGTAATTTGCTTCCCGTTTTATTGGAACGATGTTAGATGTGGGTGGGTTCCCATATTTATTGTAAGGAAATGCTTTGAGCTTAGTCTTCTGATATATAGTGATTTTCTTTAAAAAAAAAAAAAAAGACTTTATTCATTGTGTTCTATACTCAGCCTTTTTATCCATATATATATGCGGCTGTATTACAGATTCAGGTGCAGCTTCCAGCTTTCCTCTTTTATACATTTTCTCCCTGAAGAAACGTCACATATTCTTATAATTATATGTTGATCTCTCAATCAACCTTAATTATGTGTTGATATTCCATTGAAAAGGAAGTGTTTGTCATCCCAACATTATCATTATTGGTTATTCAGTTAAAAAATTAAAAAGAGATTATATAGAGGAAAACTTCGAAATAATTTAGAGAGAATATCAATTCCATTCTCCCTTTTCAACAACTTTTGTTGTTGTATTGCCTTTCTTTTCCCTGCTTCCTTTTTTTTTTCTTTATTGAGGTGAAAATTACATAACATAAAATTAATCATTTTAAAGTGTACACTTCAGTGACATTTGGTACTTTCACGATGTTATGTAACCACCACCTCTTTGAAGTTCCAAAACATTTTTATCACCCCAAAAGAAAAAGCTCTACCCATTGGCTGCCTCCCACTTCTTTTGTTGGTCTTATTTTCTTAAAATGGCAGTCTTGACAGATTTGACAGTGTTTATAGTATCTGCACCAATTCAGTTTTTGATATTTTAATAATAGGTAACATGTATTTTACATTTATTTACATACATATGTTGCTTTTGTACAGTTTACATGTGTCATTTTATTTTATTTTATTTTATTTTACTTATTTATTTTGAAGGAGAGAGAGGGCAGGGGAGGTGCAGAGAGAGAGAGAGAGAGAGAGAGAGAGAGAGAGAATCCCAAGCAGGTTCTGCGTTGTCAGTACAGAGCCCCATGTGGGGCTTGATCTCACAAACCAAAATCAAGCTGAAATCAAGAGTCAGTGCTTAACCAACTGAGTCACCCAGGTGACATGTGTCACGTGTCATCTTATTAAAAAACTACAGTTTTTAATAAGTCCCCATTTCATATATGGTGTTAAAGAAGTTAGCTTCCCCAAGTACCAGAGCTGGTTAAGTAGTGAGGCTAAGGGTTGAGTCCAGTCTGTCAGATTCCAAAGCTGATAGCCATATGATCCTGTATGTCAGAGAACAAAATGTTTTATCCTATACATGTGTACACCAGAGGTTATATACCATGTATAGGTAAACACCAGAAAATTTATTTAGGATTTGAGTTTCCAGATTGAAAAAAGCTATATCGTGCCAAGCCCAATGAATGAAAACAGGCCTATACCAGGCAATTATTATGAAATTTCTTTTTTTTTAAATGTTTATTTATTTATTTATTTTGAGAGAGCATGTGCCTGGGGGGAGGGGCAGAGAGAAGGAGAGACAGAGAATCTCAAGCAGGCTCTTTCCCATAAGCATAGAGCCTGACACAGGGCTCCCTCTCAACGACCCTGGGGATCATGACCCAAGCCAAAATCAAGTGTCGGACACTCAACTGGCTGAGCCACGTAGGCACCCCTGAAATTTCTTTAATGATGCCAGAAATAATGAGAATGTCTCAAAAGCTTTCAGGGTCATGTAGGAGGGATTAGGAATATCCATGACGTCCAGCTTCTCAGCATGGAAGAATTAATGATGGAAGATGGAGGTACAGTGTGTCACGTTTGCGTTCAGCATAGAGTTCTGTATCCAGCCAAGCCACCAGCCAAAGTGCAAGAGGAAGAAAGAAAGCCATTCGAGAACAACAGCAAAAACTTGTATCCATGCAACATTTCTTAGAAAATCATTAGACAGTGTGTTCTAACAAAACAAGAGAATAAGCCATGAAAGAAGAGAAAGGGGCTTTGGTAAATTGAGGCTCCAACTCCGAAGCAGCAGAGGAAAGCCCAGGGATGACACCTGTGCCACCGGCTGAAGAGCAGCTAGTTCTGGGTGAGCAGTATGACAGAGGGCATCAAAGAAGAAAATAAGAAGTAGAACTGATAAATGGATACTGAAATGTTTTGGGAAAACGTGATAGATTCTTAGAAATATGGTGAATTAGGTTAGGAAGCAAATGTTAACATCTGCCGATTGGCTTCTTAACCGCAAATTGTCATATTGCCATTGAAGGTAGGGATTCAGAGAAGTGAAATGTGGAGGTGCTTCTGGTTTTGTAAGCTTCATCTACCATGGCAGAAGATAGGCAGGTAATTGATAAGCCTGTAAGAAGCAGTGGTATGTATATTATAGAGAAATGCCGAATTAAATACCAGGAAAAAGGATATGATAGTTGAGGATGGTTACTTTTGGAGAAGACCCAGGAACAGATGAATGAATAGAGCTGGAGATGAATTTTTTTTTTATTGTGGTAAAATTTTATATACACATATATATAATCTATAAAATACGTACAATGCAATTTACCATTTTGACCATTTCTAAGTATACTAGTGGCATTAGGAACATTCACATCGGGCAACCATCACCAGTATCCATCTCAGACTTTTTTTTATCACCACACTGAAACCTTGTACCCATTAAATAGGAGCTCCCCAGTGCCCCTACTCTCAGCCTGGCAACCACTGTTCTACTTTCTGTCTTTGGTATTTATTCTGGGTACCTTATGTTAAGTGGAGTCAGGCAGTATTTGTCTTTTTGTGACTGAGTGTGACATAGCATGTGACTTCACTTAGCATAACGTCTTCAAGGTTCATTCCTGTTCTGGCCTGTGTCAGGATTCTCTTCCATTATATGTATATACCACATTCTGTTTATCTGTTCATCCACTGATGGACATTTGGGTTGCTTCTGCCTTTTGACTATTGTAAATAATGCTGGTGTGAACATAGGTGTACCAGTATCTGTTCAAGTCCCTGCTTTCAGTTCGTTTGGTTGTACACCCAGAAATGGAATGGCTGGGCCAAATGGTAATTCTGTGTTTAATTTTTTGAGAAACTGCCGTATTGTTTTCTACAGTGGCTGTATCATTTTTCATTCCTACCAGCAAGTGTAGGTGTTCCAATTTCTCTACATCCTCAACATTTACTATTTTCTGGGCTTTAAAAAAAAATTTTTTTTTTTTTAAGAGCCACCTTAATGGGTGTGAAGTAGTATCTCATTGTGGATTTTTTTCTTCCCTATCTTTATCTTTTGTTTATTTTTTAATTTTTTTTTTAAGGTTTAGTTATTTTTAAGAGAGAGAGAGACAGAGTGTGAGTGGAGGAGGGGCAGAGAAAGGGAGACACAGAATCCGAAGCAGGTTCCAGGCTCCGAGCTGTCAGCACAGAGCCCGACGCGGGGCGCTAACCTACCAAATGTGAGATCATGACCTGAGCTGAAGTCAGACACTCAACCGACTGAGCCACCCAGGTGCCCCCCCCCCCCCGCCGTCGTTATTTTAAACCGCTGTAACTTGGAGAAATCACACATCTCAGCTACAGAAGCAGAGACCTGAGAAACTTCCCTTCCCCTTGGTAACTGACCTCTCCTGCAAACCCCTTCTTTCAAAGTCAGAGGGAGGGGATGAAACATAAAAGAACCCTTATTTTAGCTAGAATCTTACCAAGATTTTCCCATTCTTCTTAGTTTTGGGGTATGACAGCTGGTAATTTCTTCATTTGCTAGGAACCAGAGCTCTGGGAAATCTTGTTAACCAAGAGGCCTGGTGTTTTAAAAAATGAAGAAATGCTAAAAGGATCTTAGAAACAGAGGTACTTAAAATGTGCACATTGAATGCATCAATACTTTCAGCATGCATGCATACAATGGCTATATAATTATCTTGAGACAACTTCCAAAGTCTAAATTTGAGGCTTATGATCTCCCTTCTTGGAAGGCCTATTTAAGCATCTAGTAGATTATTACATTTTTACCACCTAATGGGAGGCCTTCCATCTCCTCCTCCCTCTGTTCCTCTTTTTTTTTTTTTTAATTTTTTTTTCAACATTTATTTATTTTTGGGACAGAGAGAGACAGAGCATGAACAGGGGAGGGGCAGAGAGAGAGGGAGACACAGAATCGGAAACAGGCTCCAGGCTCCGAGCCGTCAGCCCAGAGCCTGACGCGGGGCTCGAACTCACGGACCGCGAGATCGTGACCTGGCTGAAGTCGGACGCTTAACTGACTGCGCCACCCAGGCGCCCCAACCTCTGTTCCTCTTTTAAATTTGAGTCTAGGGGCGTCTCGGTGACTCAGTCGGTTGAGTGTCCGACCTCACCTCAGGTCACCATCTCACAGTTGACAAGTTCTAGCCCCGCATCAGGCTCTGTGCTGATGGCTCAGAGCCTGGAGCCTGCTTCCGATTCTGTGTCCCCCTCTCTCTCTGCCTCTTCCCCTCTCATGCTCTGTCTCTCTCTGTGTCAAAAATAAAGATAAACATTAAAAAAATTTTTCTTTTTCAATTTGAGCCTAGACAAGTATGGCACAGGTTCCAGAAAATGTCCAGTGGTTTTTGATCTTTGGGGCATGCAATTTTGTGTATATTTGCTAAGTGTATATTTTTTTAAAGGAGGCATATAGTTAACATACGTGTTATATTAGTTTCAGGTGTACAACATAGAGACTGGACAATTCTGTGCCTTATGTGATGTTCACCACAAGTGGAACTACTGTCTGTCACCACACGGCACTGTTACACTGCCATTGACTCTGTTCCCCATGCTGTACCTTTTCACCCCTGGCTCATTCCATAACTGGAAGCCCATATCTCCCACTTGCCTTCACCCGTTTTGTCCGTACCCCTACCCGCTTCCCTCTAGGAACTATCAGTTTGTTCTCTGTATTTACAGGTCTGTTTCTGCTTTTTGTTTGTGCATTCATTTGTTTTGTTTTCCAGATTCTATATATATGAGTGAAATCATATGGTGTTTGTCTTTCTCTGACTGACGTCTGTAACTTAACATAATACCGTCTAGGTCCACCCATGTTGTCACAAATGGCAAGATCTACTTTTTTTAATGGCTGAGTAATATTCCATTATGTTTGTGTGTATGATGTCTTTATTCATTTCTCAGTGGACACTTGGATATTATAAATAATGCTGCAGTAAACATAGGGGTGCATGTGTCATTTTGAATTAATGTTTTAGTTTTCTTGGGCTAGGTATCCAGGAGTGGAATTACTGGATCATATGGTATTTCTGTTTTTAACTTTTTAAAGATGTTTATTTTGAGAGAGAGACAGAGAGAGCACGTATGTGTGCACAGGGGAGGGGCAGAGAGAGGGAGAGAGAGAATCCGAAGCAGGCTTCATGCTCACTGCGGAGCCCAGTGTGGGGCTTGGTCAGATGCTTAACCGACTGAGCCACCTAGGTGTCCCCTCTTGAATTTTTTGAAGAACCTCCATACTGTTTTCCACAGTGGCTGCACTGTGGAATTCATATTCCACATACTCCTATTCCTACCAACAATGCATACGGGTTCCTTTTTCTCCACATCCTTGCTAGCCCTTGTTTCTTTTGGATTCTAGACATGTTGATGGTTGTAAGGTGATATCTTAGTGTGGTTTTGATTTGCATTGAACATCTTTTCATGTGCTTATTGACTGAATATCTTCTTTGGAGAAATGTCTAAGTTTTTTGCCTATTTGTAAATTGAATGCTTTATTTTTTTGTTGTTGAGTTCTAGTAGTTCTTTATGTATCCTGGGTATTAATCAGGTGATTTGCAAATATTTTCTTCCATTCTATGGGTTGCTTTTTTGCTTTGTTGATAGTGTCCTTTGATGCATAAAATGTTCAAAAGTTTGATACAGTCCAATTTAGCTATCTTTTTGTTGACTGTGTCTTTGGTGACACATCCAAGAAATCATTGCTAAACTGGTATCCTAAAGCTTTTCTCTCATGTTTCCTTTTTAAGAGTTTAGAGTGTTAGACCTTTTTTTAGGTCATTAATCCATTTTGAGTAATTTTTGTGTATGGTGTAAAATAAGGGTCCAACTTAATGTTTTTACATGAGGATATCCACTTTTCCCAGCACCATTTGTTGAAAAGACTGTCTTTTTTCTACTGAATGGTCTTGGCACACTTGTCAAAAAATTATTTGACCATATATACAAGAATTTATTTCTGGTCTCTGTTCTAGTTCACTGGCATGTGTCTGTTTCGTGTCAGTACCACACTTTGTAGCTTTGTAGTAAATTTGAAATCAGGAATTGTGAGTCCTACAATTTTGTTCTTCTATTTCAGGATTGTTTTGGCCTTGGAGGGTTCTTTGAGACTCTATATGAATTTGGGGATGGAATTTTCTACTTCTGCCCCCCCCCCCAAAAAAAGTTTTTGGGATTTTGATAGGAATCACATTAATCTGTAGATTGTGTTGAAATCTTAACAATATCAAGTCCTGATCTACGAATGTGGGATGTCTGTCCATTTATTTAGGTCTTTAATTTTTTTCAACAGTGTTTTGTAGTTTTCTCCGTGTATCACCTTGATTAAGTTCATTTATAGATACTCTTTTTCAATGCTATTGTAAATGGAATTTTCCATTTCGGACTGTTCGTTGTTAGTGTACAGAAATGCAACAGATATTTGAATTTGAATTTTGTATGCTGTTACTTTACTTAATTTGTTAATTCCAACAATTTTTTGTGGAATCTTTAAGGTTTCCTACATATAAGAACATGTCACCTACAAACAGGTAACTTCATTTCTTCCTTTCCAATACGGATGCCTTTTTGGATAGAAGTGGCAAAAGCAGACTTCCTGTCTGTCTTGTTTCTGACCTTAGAGGAAAATTTTTGTCTTTTACCATCGCATATCATACTAGTTGGGTGTGGATTTTTTTTAATAGATTTTATTTTTTAGAGCCACTTTTCATTCATAGCTACATTCAGCAGAAGGTAGAGAAGATTCCCATATCCCGCCTGCCCTCACACATGTATAGTCTCCTTCACCAGTTTTTTTAAGTATATTTACTTTGAGAGAGAAAGAGAGACAGCCTGAGTGAAGGAGGGGCAGAGAGAGAGGGAGCACACGTGGAGCCTACTTGGGAATTCCCTCCCTCCCTCCCTCCCTCTCTCTCTCTCTCTCTCTCTCTCTCTCTCTCTAAACATTAAAAAATTTTTTGTCCAGGGGCACCTGAGTGGCTCAGTTGGTTGAGCGTTTGACTTCATCTCAGGTCATGATCTCACGGTTTGTGGGTTCGAGCCCTACATCGGGCTCTGTGCTGACAGCTCAGAGCCTGGAGTCTGCTTTGGATTCTGTGTCCCCCTCTCTCTATACCCCTTCCCACTTGCGCTCTGTCTGTGTCTCTCTCTCAAAAATAAATAAACATTAAAAAAAATTTTTTTTTGTCCAAAACCACAAGATGCATACCAAGAGTGAACCCTAATGTAAATCATGGACTTTCTGTATGATAATGATGTGTCAGTATAGATAACCTAATTATAACAAATACAGTAAAACCTTGGGTTGTGAGTAACTTGTTCTGCGAGTGTTTCACAAGATGAGCAAACATTTCTAATAAAGTTTAACTTGATAAACGAGCGATGTCATGCAATACGAATAGTATGTGAAGCCAAATGTCACATGATCGCAACTGAGCCAATGGTTCTTTTCTCTCTCTCTCTCTCTCTCTCTCTCTCTCTCTCTCTCTATATATATATATATATATCTTTCTCTCTGGGATTGTAGGTGATGATTTCCCGTGCTCAGATGCTCAGTCTCAAGCCGTGGTGTTTGGCAGAAATCACTGATTTTTCAGGACGTTGGAAGGTGCCCACAACTGGCACTGGTGTATTTTTGTCACTTTCAAAGCACCTGTGGACAGTCCTTTGCTTTTCCCCACAAGAGTGAGCTTAGGAATGCTTTGCTTCATTCTAGGTCAGGCTGCCTGCAGATAGAGACCCTTTCCTCTGCTGCCTTATGCCAGTTACATGAAATACAGTCTATGACAAGAGTTTATTAATTCTGCACTGTGGTCAGCATCCACGTGAGCGAATACAATGGCCCCGTGCAGAAAAAGATTCCTTTGAGTCGACAGATAGCAGTGATTCCGTTGGTGATAGTGAAAGTTGTCCTACACAATAACCCTCCTCTCTCCTGTCTCCCTCAAACCAGCCATGAAGGTTATCAAAGGGAAGTACAGGTTAATTTATTTTTCCTTATGCTTTGTATTTTCTTTATTATTTTGTATTATATTACAATATTGTAATCATTTTTATATGAATGTTTTTGGGTTGTGGAACAATCATCTGAGTTTCCTTTATTTCTTATGGGGAAATTTGCTTTGACATACAAGTACTTTGGATTAGAAGTGTGTTTTTGGAATGAGTTATGCTCGCAAACCAAGGTTTTACCATATACCACTCTGGTAGAGGGCATTAATAATGAAGGAGAGCCCAACATGGGGCTCAGTCCCATGAACCGTAAGATCATTACCTGAGATCATTACCTGAGATGAAATCAAGAGTCAGACTCTCAACCGACTGGGCTGCCCAAGCGCCCCTGGGTTTGGACACATTTTAATGACATGTGTCCATCATTATAGTAATATACAGAGTACTTTCATTGCTCTAAAAGTAGTCTGTATTCTGCCAATTCATCCCTCTCCATCCTCCCTGCCCCCTGGCCTCTGGCAAATGCTGATATTTTTACTGTCTTCATACTTTTGACTTTTCTAGAATGTCATATAGGTGAAATCATCCAGTATGGGCATATAGAAACTCTACTACTATGCAATATGGCAGTATATGAAAAACCCACAACATGCAAAATGGTATGGCCACTTTGGAAGATGGTAGTTTCTTACAAAACTAAACATACTCCATAAAATCAAGCAAATGCATCCCTATGAGTAGTTACTCAAAAGAGTTGAAAACTTGCATTCACACAAACATGGGTGTCATGTCTTAAATGCCTGACTCCCAAAAGAGGAAAAAGGGGGATAAAAGGAGGAAAAAAAAAAAAAAAGCCTCTGGATCTTTAAATCTCCTGGAAGCCTTTTCCATCAGTGGGGATTTCAGCCGGGGTGGCCTGCTTCTGTGTCTGCATGTCTGTTATCATAAGCAGAAGTCAATGATAAGAACACAGATCTCTGATATTTGGAGGACAAGGTCCCAGGAGCTGGTGCAGGCTGTGCTAGGAGTATGTACATGGCTGCCTCCTGGGAGGTGAGGGGCACTGGGGGTGAATAGCTGCTGCCATACTGAGTTGAAACGGGCTGAAATTAACTATGATTTACGGTCTAAGCCTTCATCTGGACGATGCAAGCTTTTGACTAGACTCCAGGGTTCCAAAATAGTTACATCAGTCCGATTATGCCAGTAGAGTATTTGTCTAGGTGGGGAGATGGGTTTCCTGGGGTTCCTATTCTGCCATCTTCCCTCAACTAGTTTTTTATTACATGTTTTTGTCTGTCTTTTGAAATACATGTTTATATATTATCTTGACAAAAATAGTTTTAAAATGCACTTTGGCAGCTTACTTAGGACTATTTCATAGGAATTCTTTGAGGAAAGAAAAGACTTCTAAAAAAGACAAAGACTGTTTATTCTCACAGCTGTCTTTAGTGAATTCAGATTTTTATATATTGAAATTATTTGAAGTAAGGTATAGTTGTCTTAGAAAGATTTATATTCTAGATTTTCCACGTCTTGAGGACATTACCTCTTTGCTCTTGTCTAAGTTTTTAACCTACTTTCCAAGTACCTCCAGTTAAATTTTCCCATTTCCCTTTAGAAAGTGCTGTTTTCTTGCTTTTTTTCCGCTTTTCCATTGTATCAAATTTATAAGGCAGTGAGCCAATTGTGGGCATGAAATCCTTGGGAGGAGAGAGGAGGAAGTGGGAGGGGCAGCCATGGTGAATGTTTTCCTAAGTAATATTCAAGTTCTTTGAGAGAACTTACCCTCCCCCCTTTTTAAAAATGCTGTGATATTTTCTTTTAAATAGATTGTTTATTCTCCTGCCAGTCTCCCTGTTGCTCAAATGCTAGATAAGAAATTGTAAAGTTCACATATTAAAGGGAGCACAAAAAGTATTTTACCAACCCTCAATCAAAAAAAAAAAAAAAAAAAAAGGAAAATGCTGTAGATGAACAGGGTCAGGGTTCTTGGTTGCACAGGATGGAAAATAGCTCTAAATAACTTAATCAGAAAATAATTACTTGCAAAATGTTAGATAGCTCATAGCTCACGGCTCAGAGCCCTGAGCTGGGAAGATTGGCAGAAGCCAAGGGAAATAAGGCATGTCACCAGGTTATGATAAGGGCAGTCTCTGCTTAGGACGCTGACTGCTATTGGACACTTGCTGTCCCAGTGCTGTCCCAGTGTCCCACACTGCTGACTTGACTGGATATTGGTGACTGTGCTCATTACCTTTCCACTCTGCTGGAGATCTCTCTCCATGACCTGACTCCTCCGCACCCTGCTTTTACCCCTGGGAGTCAGTGTCCAGAGCAGGAGGACCTAACTGGTCTCGGCCTTGCTCCCATGAGGAGAAAGATGGGGAAGGGGAGTATTTGCTTCTCACCTTTTGAAAATGTCTCCAAACTGAAATGGGTTTGGGTGCAGAGCAGCCTCAAGAAGACTAATATCTCCTACCGATGTCTCCTGCTTTACACCTCCTGTCTTCAGACACTGTTTGCAACTAGAACTTGCAGTCATTCTTTAAAGAATTGTTTTCATCTCAGACCTACTTTTTACAAAAAAACAGATGGGAACATACTGCATACTCTTCTGCATTTTGCTTTTTCTCATTGAACGTACTTAGGAATTTTCCATACTGGCACGGAGGTGAAACATCTTTTTATTGGTTGTCCTTTATTCCATTTTATGATCATTCCATCATAAATAGTCCCCTCTGATGGACATTTAGGTTATTTCTGGTTTATCACGATTGAAAACACCCTCAAAAACAGTATCATTTTATATCCCACCCACATGCATGAGAGTGTTTCCTCCCTCCCACAGCCTTGGCAGACTTTAAACCTATCAACTTTTTGCAGTTTGTTGTAATTTGATTTTTGATTGCATTTCTTTAATTGTGACATAAAGCCACTTTGTGTTTATTGGTCACGCGTAATGTTTTCCTTTGATCTGTACATGAGTGCTGACTCCATCTTCAACTTTTTTTTTTTAAATTTTTTTTTTTCAACGTTTATTTATTTTTGGGACAGAGAGAGACAGAGCATGAATGGGGGAGGGGCAGAGAGAGAGGGAGACACAGAATCGGAAACAGGCTCCAGGCTCCGAGCCGTCAGCCCAGAGCCCGACGCGGGGCTCGAATTCACGGACCGCGAGATCGTGACCTGGCTGAAGTCGGACGCTTAACCGACTGCGCCACCCAGGCGCCCCCATCTTCAACTTTTTTAAAAAAATTTTTTCCTAAATGATTTTGATGGACTCTTCAGAAAACAAGGAAGTTAGTTCTCTTTGTTCAGTTTTATGATGCCCTGCCTCTGCTTGTCTTGAATTTGATAACTGCAAGATTCAGATGAAGTTATTATAGAGCTTGATGGATTACTCTTTTTGAATTATTGATTGCTGACTGCTTTACTAATATGTACGATCATGAAATATCGAAGATTTTTTTGTTGATAGTTGTTTGTTAAAGAATATTCTTTAAGAAATCACCTTGGTTAAACAGCAAATTGACAATGCTTTTAATCCAGAAGAATGTCATGTATCCAGTAACTGTTTGAGTTACTGAATCAGCTACATTCTCTTGGACAGAGATGGTAGAAATAAAAGGGAACTTAGTGGTTTTTAAACCTTTTTTTTTTTTTTTAAGGAGTTCTGCTTTTTCTCTGGTTCTAGTGTCATATAGCTGTCTAACCTGTGGCATGCTGCCTTACTTAATATTCTTTTGCATCCAAACATTTTCCTCACTCCAAGCCTTTTCTTTTGTCGTTACCATTTTTATGTTCTTTTATATGTGCTATTTGTGTTCATCTATGATTATTCCCTTTTTTTTTTTCCCCTGCTTGTTAAACCTTTTAAATCTGAATGTTCTGGGTAAATTTCACTGCAGCTTTATTGATTGGTTTTCTGAGATAATTTCTGTTATTTTCTCATTTGTCTTTTTTAACCTAGTATCATTTGTAATTGTTTATACAGAATTTTAGTTTTTAAAGTCTCTCTGTAGTCTTTCCTCTTAGATTTTGAGTTATGAATTCATAGCCTGTTATTTAAATGAAGCTTTTGAAATCCGTTTTACTGATCTGTATCATATCTAACTATGCCAGTATTTCCTTCCTTGTCTGACGTGAACTCTAAAATTATATGAACACTTTCTCCCTGTTTCCTGGCATTTCCACTCAAACTTGTTCCTCATTCTTGGTTGAAAATGTGTCCAGAGTTGTAGTTTTCTTCTTTATTAATCAAGCATGTCAGGAATTTGTTAGAAAACTACATATGGTTGAATACTTTTTCTGTAAGTATTTTGACAGTTGTAAAGTACTGTATCTTTCCTGTTTCAGTTTTATGCACTATTCCAAGAATGTACCCATTTCTACCTTACTAAGGCACGTGTATTGTGTTCCACTGGATTTTTTCATAGATACATGTATTTTAGACTTGTGCTATCCAGTATAGTAGCCATGAGCCACATGTAGCTATTCATGTTAAAAAAAAATTTTTTTTAATGTTTGTTTATTTTTGAGAGAGAGCGGGGGAGGGGTAGAGAGACGGGAGACAGAGGATCTGAAGCAGGCTTTGTGCTAAGAGCAGAGCTTGAACTCATGAACTGTGAGATCATGATCTGAGCTGAAGTCAGACGCTTAACTGACTGAGCCACCCAGACGCCCTATTTGTTTAAATTTAAATTAATTAAAATAAACATTGATTTTCATTTGCACTAGTCGCCTTTCACGTGCTCAATAGCTACATGTGGTTAGTGGCTACCATGTTGGACGACATAGATACAGAACATTTTCATCATTGTGGAAAGTTCTATTGTACAGTGCCATTCTAGACAGTGCCGTTTTGCTTTTCATTCTAAAAAGGTCTCGTTCCTGGAGATGATACAGTTATTCCTTCTATGGCTATCTCTGGTATTAAGCAAAATAAATTTGAGATATTTTGAGGTGGGTTGCATTTTACATATTCATAGTTATAATCAGATTACTTTTAAAAATCAACTTTATTGAAGTATAATTTATGTGCAATGAAATGTAGTCACTTTTAAGTTTACAGTTCAGTGAGTTTTGACATGTATACACATCCACGTAAACAGCACCATAGCCAAGATTTAGAACATGCCCTTCTGCCATCAGGTCCCCAAACCTGGTTCTAGGCAGTTTCTAAATCTTAATTGTAGTTAAGTTTTGCCTGTATTGATATTTTATATAAATGCAGTTACATAGTATGTACTTTTTTTGTATCTGGCTTTTTTCTCTAAGCATAATTATCTCAGTTGCTGCTTGCATCAGTAATTTGTTTCTTTTTATTGCTGAGTAGTATTCCATTGTATGGATAGGACAGGATTACTTACCCATTCACCTTCGATGGACATTTGGGTTGTTTTAAATTTGGGTCTACTATGAACAAAGCTGCTATGAGCATCCATGTCTAAGACTTTTGTGGACATTTATTTTCATTTCTTTTGATAAAATATCCATGAGTAGAATTGCTGGGTCATATAATATAGGTTAATAAGTTAGTAAAAGAAAAAAATAGTTGTGAGGTTAATGTAGCAGAATAGAAATCGTAGGAAAACTGACACATACATTGTTAGAGAAAGATGCCAAGATAATTCAATGGGGAGTGGATACTCCTATTAACCAACGCTTTGGAACAACTGAATGTCGGTATAAAAAATAAAATGAACCTTGACTATTTGTCATATACACAAAAATCTCATACTACATACAAATGGATTGTAGATAGAAACATAAAAGTAAAATTTAAAGCTATAAAATAGGTAAAAACAGAGAAAAAAATCTTTGTGACCTTTGGTTTAGTCAAAGATTTCTTAGTGCACAGGAAGTTAAGCATGAAAAAAAAATTCACAAATTCGACTTTATCAACATTAAAAATTTCTGTTCTTTGAAAGGCACCATTAACAAAAAAGAATGAGTCTGGGAGAAATACTCGCAGTGCATATACCCGACAAAGGACTTGAATTCAATACAATATAAAGATGCTTTTACAAATTTGTAAGAGGACAACTCCATAAAGAAAAGGGCATAAGATTTGAACATAAACTTTACACAGAAGATATGTAAATGATAAGTAAGTATATTAAAATATATTCAAAATCAGTCATTAGGGAAATGAGAATTAAAAGATAGTGAGGTGTGGTTTCATATTTACTGGGATGGCTAAAACTTAAAGGGCTAATTGGTTGGCAAGGATATAGATCAACTGAAACTCTCAACCATGTTGGTAAAAGTGCAGAGTGATAACAACTTCTTTGAAGAAATATGTGGCAGGTTTTTTTTTTTCTTTTTTTTTTTTAAGTTTAAATTTTAGTTAATATACAGTGCAGTATTGATTTCAGGAGTAGAATTCAGTGATTCATCACTTACATACAACACGCGGTGCTCATCACAAGTATCCTCCTTAGTACCTATCACTCATCTAGTCCATCTCCCACCTCCCTACCTCCATCAACCCTCAGTTTGTTCTCTGTAGTTAAGAGTCTGTGATAGTTTGCCTTTCTTCTCCACCCCGCCCCCCATATGTTCATCTGTTTTGTTTTTTAAACTCCACATAGGAGTGAAATCATGATACTTGCCTTTCTCTGGTTGACTTATTTTGCTTAGCGTAATTCATTCTTGCTCCATCCGTGTTGTTGCAAATGGCAAAATTTCATTCTTTTGGTAGTTGAGTAATAGTCTTCTCTCCCTATCTGTCTCTCTGACATCTTTTTTTTTTTTCCATTCATCAGTTGATGGACATTTGGGCTCTCTCTGTAGTTGGGCTATTTCATTCTGCTATAAACATTGGGGTGCATGCTTCCCTTCAAATCTGTATTTTTGTATCCTTTCGGTAAATACCTAATAGTGCAATTGCTGGATTGTAAGGTAGTTCTATTTTTAGTTTTTCCAGGAATTGCCACACTGTTCTCCAGAGTGGCTGCACCAGTTTGCATTCCCAGCAAGCAGTGCAAAAGGGTTCCCCTTTCTCCACAGCCTCACCAACACCTGTTGATTCTTGTGTTGTTAATTTTAGCCATTCTGACAGGTGTGAGGTGGTATCTCATTGTGGTTTTGATTTGTATTTCCCTGATGAGTGATGTTGAGCATTTTTTCATGTGTCAATTGACCATCTGGATGACTTCTTTGGAGAAGTGTCTATTCATGTCTTTTGCCCATTTCTTCACTGGATTATTCGTTTTTTTGGGTGTTAAGTTTGGTAAGTTCGTTATAGATTTTGGATACTAACTATATATATTATTTTTAATGGCCTTCTGAATTTTCTCAATGGGTTATAGTTCACTTCCCCTACTGTTTCTTTTCCCTCTAGTTTTATTTTCTTTAGTACTGGGGATTATTGTCTTTGAGCATAGACCTTGACGTAAAGCTCTTAGTTTTGCTTCTCTGTTTAACTTGAGGTAATTAATATAGGAAAAGGCAGTACTGTCCAGGCAAGTGTTAAGAGTGGATTTTCAACAAGATACTTGTATTGGATGTATGATTGATTTTAGGTTTGACAACATGAAGGTAAGTAGGAGAAAATAGTTAAGGACTAGAATGTCTGGAGCGCGCCTGTGTTAATGGGATTAAGGCAGAGATGACTTATATGTTGAAAAGGAAAAACAACAACTCAGTTTTTGTTTTCGTAGTAGCAGTGGCAGCTGTAGATGAGTAGAGTTCTAAGAGCAAGTTTTAATTTAACATGAATACAGCAGAAGTAAATATGATGCCAAATAGCTACAGAAAAATATAGCAGATAAGTAATTATTTTGCTGTTTTTAGATATGCACTTTTCTGTTTTTTAAATCTGTTTTTGGATTAGTAGGGACTGTCCAATGTTCTTAGGCTCTTTTCTGAATGGGATACCTTAAAAGAGGGTTTGCTTCTGGGTTTCTCTCCAAGTGCTAGGAGCATTTGGTATGATTGTGGTCGTCTGTACTACAGTGTATCTGTAGTAGAGCTTGTCACATAGGAGGTACTCAATAAATATTTCTAAGATGAATTTTTATCAGTTCCCCAAGCATTTGAAAATGAAATAATGCTCTAATAATATAAAATTTAGTATCAATATGTATTGACACCAAGCAGAGATATACCAATTCATCTTTAAGAAACAGATTAACTCTCAGGTTTTACAGTAAGACTTGAATTTAATTCTCTAGAATATAGTCTACATAAAGCCCATCAGTGGGTTGGTTAGCTGTTGAAACATGGAAAAAACATGGCTAAGGGAAAGGAAACTTTAGCCAATGAACTTCAGATATTTTGGGCAAGACCATTCCTGTTGTGGAGATGGAAACATCAGAATGTCTTTGTTAGAAATTGATTTAACTAGCTTCTTTTGTTTGATTCCATGTTTATTCAGCAGCAGTATAATTTCACTTTTCAGTGGGTCTGCTTATGGCAAGATCTTGAACTGGCCATAAAGATGTGAATAATTTTGTTCCTGTGGCAGTTGGATTTTTCAAGGAAATTAATATATTGCCATTATGGTCATTATGATATTTATATATCAGTCATATGATATGAGTTTGAATTTGTCCCTGAAAAAAACAAAAGCACCACTCAATATACTGACAGGATCAGGGCTTACCCAGAAAGGTAGAAGATCAGACCCTGGACCATCACACTAATAGTACTTCACCAAAGTAATAACAGAATTTTTGAGGCCTATAAAGAAAGCTTATCTTGCAACCCAGATTCTTTTCCCCCCTCTATTGGAATGAGTTTAGTGGCATGGTCAAGTGTTTGGAGCAGCTAGATAGAATTTGGCATTTGATTTATGTGATCTTTTTTGCAGTTGAACATTTTGTATTCATTTGCCTGTAGAGTGCTCTCCAGTTGGTAGAGCAAGTATATGTAAATGTGTATGTACTATATTTCATAAAGAAATATTGTAAGGTCAAATTTGAAGTTATTTTATGATCACTGACTTTCTTAATTGGAGTATTTAGCCCATTTATATGTAGTATAATTATGGAAATGTTTTGTTTACGTCTGTCATTTTTCTATTTGTGTTGAGTTGTCCAGTATTCATTTATTCATTCATTTATTCCTTCATTCCTTCTCTCTCATTCGCCTTTTCCTGTCCTTTCTGAAGTTAATAGAATAACTTTAGGTATTTAATTTTAATTCTGTTGACTTTAGCTGTACTAAATTTATATACTCATACATATTTTAGAGATTGCACACCAAGAATTACAAAACACATTCTTAGCTTACTATAGTCCTCTTAGAGTTAGTATTGTCAGCATTAAAATGTAAGAACCTTACAAAAGTAAAATTCCTTATCCTTCCATTTCTTTTATGTGGTTATTGTCATATATTTTATATCTATGTATGTAATAAACCCCAGAATACAGTGTTACTTGATTGCTTTAAGCAGTTGTCTTTCAAAGCAAGGGAAGAAAAAGATGTTCTTTTATAAATGTAAATATCTTTTATATGTACTCCCATTAGTTCCCTTCAGCCTGAGGGCAACAGATTTTCACTCATCTTTTGTTGATCATTTTTGAGGCGCATTTTGCCGGATATAGAATTTGGAGCTGAGGTTTTTTTTGTTGTTGTTGTTGTTTTCCCCTTTCAGCACTTTAAAGATGTCATTTCATGAGCTTTGATAAGAAGTCAACCATTATTGATAGTCCTCTGTTTTTGTTTCTTTCCCTTTATCGTTGGTTTTCACTGGTTTTGACTAATATGCATAGTGGTTCTTTTTCTATTTCTCCTACTAGAGGGTTAGTGAGCTTCTATAATCTTTAACTTGATGTTTTACACCATTGTTGGGGAATTGCCAGCTGGGATGTCTGTAAAAAATGTTTTTCTGCTCCATTCTCTTTTACCTGTCCTGAGACTCCAGTAACATATATGATAAATTACTTTGTATTGTTCCACAGGTCACTGAACTGTTCATTTTTTCAGTTTCTTTTTTTTGTTCTTCAGATTAGATAATTACTACTAATCTGTTGTCAGGTTCATTATCTTTGTATTCCAGTTAGCATTTATACATAACAAACCACCTCTAAACATAAATACCACATAGAACATTTATTTATCTTCTACTCATGCATTCAGGGAGTCAGGAATTCAGATGAGGCATGGTGGAGATGGCTTGTTTCTGCCTCACAGTATCTGGAGCTTTAGCCGTGAAGACTTGGTGACTAGAAATGAGTTGACACATTGGGGGCCCGAATTATCTGCAGGTGTTTTCACTGGCATGTCTGGTAAATGCTGGCTGTTATCGGGTCTTCAGCTGAGCTGTTGGCCAACACCCTTCTACTTGACCTTTCCCAGTGGTCTCTCCGTGTAGGTTAGTTTGTGCTTCATCGTAGTATGTTTGTTAGCTTGGTGTCCAAAGTGAGGATCCAGAGTCCAAGGTGAACGTACGTGACATGTTTATGATCTGGTCTTAGAAATCACTCACTGTCACTTTTGCTACACTCTCTGAGTTCCAGCAATCACAAAGCTGTGCCCAAGTTCTAGGGAGGAACCGCAGACTTTACCAGTTGATGGGAGAAGTATTAAAGGTACGTTAATGAAGAGTGTGTGGGATGGTGCTACAGTCACTCTTGGAAATGCAGTCTGCCACGTCTTTCTTCTGCAGTCTCTAGTCTTCTGTTAAGAGCACAGAGTAGATTGTTCTTTCCAGATACTGTACTTTTGAGGCCTAGAATTTCTGTCTTTTACAGTTTCTGTATCTTTGCTGAGACTTTTCATCCTTTTACTTACTGTAATAACCTTCCTTTACATTCATGTGTGTATTTACAATAGCTGCTTTGTAGTCCGTCTCTGCTAATTCCAACGTCTGGTTCATCTTGGAGTTGGTTTCTATTGACTGCTTTTTTCTCTTGGTCGTGGGTCATGTTTTTCTGCTTTGCATGTCTAATAAATTTTAATTGTATGCTGAATGTTGTGAATGATATGTTGTAGGGAGTCTGGATTGTTACTTTCTTTATGGGTGTTGAGTTTCACTTTGGCAGGCATTTAAATTAACGGTTAATCTGGTATTGTCAGCCTTGGTTTTCTTTGGTTAAGGCAGGCCTATTTCAGTTTTGTCTTTCATCTTAGGGCATGGTCCTCACTTCGAAGGTGTGGCCTTTCTGGGGTCTCAGCTGAATACCTGAGGTGCTTACATGAAGTCTCTCCATTCTGGCTGGGCCAGAGCTCCTTCTCTTGGTTCCGTGCTGTCTCCGGTGTCCTCTCTAGTATGCTTTTAGACCCTGCGCACCTGCAGCCAACCTTTGGCCAAGGACCAGAGGTGCATTTCTGTATGGACTCCTGAGGCTCTCCCATTCATCCCCTTTTCTGTGCTATTCTGTTCCACAAACTTTAGCTGCCTTAGCACCCCTGAGCTTAATCAGATCTCTGCCTTTTACCTCGGTGAGATCTTTGTTACATTTGTTGTTTCTGCTTCATCAGAAGAGAGCCTCCCAGCTGAAAGCACGGTGGTTGTGGGAGTGCTCTCCTGTTTTTCTGGAAGCCTCAGAAGCCTGTGCTGCCTTCTGTTTTGTGCCTCAAATAGTCACCTCGTCCATTTTGCCCAGTTTCACATTTGCATATAGCAAGAGGATGATTTGTGTACCAGATATTCTGTAATGGTCAAAAACGTATCCATGCTACTGTAAGAAAATTTTTATTTGATGACCCCTTTATATTGAATGCCAATATGAAAAGAAGATTCTTAGAACAAAATTATTTAAAGCATGTAATTTGGTTACAATAACCTTGCTATTATAAAATAATTTATAATGTTCAAATTTTGCTTTTTATTGCATTTTACCCATAAATTTGTGTTGACGTTCTCTAGAAATGGCAGATACAGTGAAAATGTTTATATTATTCTCTCTTCCCAACTACTGGTTAAACATTGCTAATCAGTAATGATATTCTTTTCCAGTTTTCAACCTGGATGTTTTTTTATAGTCTTAATATTGCACCCCAACAGGCTGCCACCAGTTTGATGCCTGTTTGCCAGTTCTAGCGTATTTCCATTTTACTAACCCAATCAGTATTATTTTGTGGGATATTTAATTTTATGAAAGGTTACCCCAGTGGATAATTTTCTAGAACTAAGGTGATTTCAAAAAAAAAAGAAGAAAAAAAAAAAAAACATGCTCAAAGGAATCACTCAGGCTATTTAGTAAGTCCTCAGCACTTACTGTATAGAATGTAGAAAAATACAAGATTGGGAAGCAGAAATTCTCAGCCCTTGTGCCTCTAATAATACTTGAGATTTAAAAGAGAATCAAAAACTGGGTTTGAATATACCTTATAGACACCTAGCCAAAGTAACCTGAGAAGTGTCTTGATGAAATTAAAGATTGGGCTTTCCATGGCTATGCCTCTAGGAGGGATTTAAAGAGCATTTACTAGCATTTTAACAAATTGTTTGTGTTTGGTTACTCGTTGTTTCTCACTGGGATCTGATTTGTGGTTTTGTGATTGTGTACGCCAATAATTTCTTTTAAATATCCTCAAGACAGGCTCAGTATGAATGAAACCTCATAAGTCTTCATAAACAGGAATTGCATGAATCTCATTAAAACTATTTCTCAAGGAGGACTGTTATCACATTAAAAAAAAAAAGCCTAACTTCTATTTTTTTCTAATTCAAAAATAGTATGTGAAAATATTGATTTTTATGTAAACTAAGATATATTGTTCAAAAGCAGTTGGATTTCTAAGCTCATCAGACCCATTTTTTGTAAGTACAATAGTTTGATACAACTTTGTCCGTTCTGTACTTTTTGGGAAAATACAGTAGGACAGGCAACTTTTCTTTTCTTTTGAAAGTAGCGTACGCTTCTGTTTTAACAGCATAGTTGCAGAAGTGTTGGAAGCGAATAGTGAAAACCTACGTCTGTCCCCGAGAACTTTGGCTAACCATTATGACCATTTTGGTAGGTGCCCTTTCCTTCCTTTAGGCACCACTTGAATGTGCCTGCGGGGCCGCCACGTGGGAACCCTTCTCCCTGGATTTGGGCAATAGGATGTGCATGTCCTTGTTAACATAGTGTTGCTTTATGTACTTGGATTCAAAAGTTAAAATGACCAGACCCAGGATGAACTAAAAATAAATTGTTAATCCTCCGGAACACCTTTTTCTCTGCTCACATTTACATTACAGGCTTTCTGTGAGAAAACTGTAATTTGCAGATCATTTCCTGCTTATTCATTTTCTCTCAGAAGAAACCCTTGGAGGAAAAGATAAGGCAGATAGTGATGAATTGTTGTTTTCTGAATTTTATAATCACTGTCCTTCAAATAATTTGTTTCTGTCTTGGTTATCCCAGTTGTCCATAGCATTTATCTAAATTTCTAAATTTTCAACCAAATTAAAATACAAACTGAGAAAAAGTTAAAAGCTTCTGGAAGAAAGCATAGAGAATATCTTTGTGAACTCTAGGGGTAGGGAACGATTTCTCAGAGGACACAAAGTTCTAAACAAAAGAACAAAAGAAAACTTTGATATATTGGATTTTATCAGAATTTAAAATCATTGATTGTCAAAACACATTATTAAGGGAATGAAAAGGCAAGTCATAGACAAGGAGCAAATATTTATGTCAGTACATGTGTCTGACGAAAGACTTTTTACCCAGAATATATAAAAGCCAGTAATAAATAAAAAAGCCAGTTAATACAACTGGGGTGGGGGAGAAGAATGAGCCCATGATTTGAAGAGACATTTTAAAGAAGAAGGTATAAAAAAGGCTAATAAACGAATGAAAACATGCTTAAAGTCACTAGTCATGAGGAGAAGGAAATTTAAAACCGCAGCAAGATACCATTTTATGTACATTAGAAAGACCGTGATTAAAACAGCACCAGATGTTGATGAGACTTTGGAGCAACTGGAACTCTTTTAAAATGCAGATGGGATTGTAAAATGGTATAACTGTTTTGGAAAACCGTTTAGTAGTTTATAAGTTAAACATACACCTGTCTACCCTGTCTACCTTATGACCCAGCAGCTCTACTTCTAATTATTATTTATTTATGCGAGGAACGAAAAGCATGTGTCCCCAAAGTTCTTGCACAAGAATGTTTATGTACTTACTCATGATAACCCCAAACTGTAAACGTCCTAAATATCCATCAAAGGAGAATGAATAAATAAATGGTGGTGTAGTCACACGATGGAATCATACTGAGAATGAAAGGAATGAACTATCGATATAGGTAACATAAATCAATCTGTAAAACATTAGATGAAAGAAGCCAGTTGCAAAAGACTGTGTATCATGTGATTACATTTATATGATGTTCAAGAACAAGGACAAATTAATCGGTGGTACTATTAGCTGCCTGGGAGCTTGCTGGGGTTTGACTGTAAATGGGCATGAGGGAATTTTCTGGGGTGGTGGAAGCATTCTATATCTTGATTGAGATGGTTGTTACAAAACTCGTAGAATTGTACACCTAAGATCTGTTTGTTTCACTGTGTGTAAATGTTGCCTCAGTTTAAAGAAAAAGTACAAACTGAGAAAGGTACAGGCATGGAGAAGATAAAGATGGAACAAGAGACAAGAGACATAACACTTTTTTCTGTAGTGTATTCAAGTTCAGTAGAAGTCGTCATAGAATCGGTGCTTCCTTGATTAGTTGAAGAAGTAGGTTAAAGTGATGTATCATAAAAAAGTGACACACACCTTAAATATTTAAAGAAAAGAACATGTGCAATATTAGAATCAAATATTGTTCTACAGGTTTATTAACAACCACCACCAGAACCAAAAAGTAGTTATTTTTGTTTCCTTCTGCTTGTGGACCCCTTCTTAGAGTGATTTTAAGTTAGGATTACGAATATGCCTGCTATGTTGGTCATTTGTTTTTGGTTTGCAGTAGAAAATAAAGATTAGAGATAAATTAGAGAACAGCCATAGAGAAAATCAGTGATCATCTTTTTCTTCTCCTTCATTAGTAGAACACTTGCTTGTTTGCTGTGTACATGTTTTCCCAGAGTGCCCGTAGTAATTCCAGCTCCCCCTTTGGCTAGATATGATAATGTGACAACTTACGATCTGTTGTTTTAAGTTGAGTGATGATTTCTTAAAGGAGGGACCTGTTCTTCTTTCTCTTCTCCAGTCTGTTACTGCTACAAATATGGCACACCATCTTGGACCTTGCGGCTGCCTCTCATATTGGCCAAACAAATGATGGAACATTCCTTTTATGAAATCCTTTTATCCAGTCCTTTATGAAACATCTGCCTTACCAGCTGTAGACTGCTAATCCTGGAGTTTATGTGAGAAAATAGTGTATTTAATATATTCAGTAGCCTATTTGTTTATGAACTCCACCTCCGCAACCCCCCCCCTCGCCTTTTTTCTGTTTCTCACAGGTAACCCTTATTCTAATTGATTCAGTTACTCCATTATTAGTTTGATGGCAGGAGCCATAGTTCATAAATAATTTTATCCCAGGGAAATAAGCACAGCTTCAAGTATATAATACGTGTTCTCTCCATACTCTTAAATAAATAAAAGGTAACATTGATAGGAATGGGTATCAAGGCATGAACACAGGAAAGCACACCATTCAAAATAAATACTAGTGACCTGAGCCCTCGATGAAGCACTGGCCATGCAAGGAAAGAGCCTGGTCTAGAAACTGTTGAGTGGTTTAGAGAATGAGGGCCTGACTCTGCAGAAATAAGAGGAACCCATCTTGTCATACTAAATCCATGAGAAAATGTTTTGTTGGTATAGGAATGTCAATAGAGAGCCATTATTATGTTAGTTTTGATTGTAATCAGAAAATATTCAAAACCTAATACTTGACGTATTATAGTTAACACACTAAATAAAATCTACTTATAGTCTAATGACTTAATTTTTAAGTGTTGGTTATAAATAATAATATTTTGACATTTGCAACAACTGTAGTGTGACATAAAAATATATCATTTTAATTAGTGACAAAGTTACTTGTGTAACTGCTTGTATTACTGAGTGACACGATTTTTCACATCCAAGTTTATGAACTCTTTCCGCCTCCATCCCAACCACACACATACTTTCAGCCCTTCTTTTGCTCGTTAAATTGTAATTTTGGTTATATCAATTTTGGTTTTTATGTGATCATGACTAGATAAACACCATTTACAGTTAAGTAGTATAACTTTTTTTCTGGAACATTTTGTTTTCCCTGGAGTTGTAATTCTCTCTCTCTCTCTCTCTCTCTCTCTCTCTCTCTTTCAACTTTAGTTTCTATGTTCTTATCCGTGAACTGTGTAAATCTCTCAACATGTTCAAGCATATTTGGCATTATGTCAATTTTATCTTCTTCAGGAGCCTTCTGATGTACCCTAATCTGGGTTAGTTGTTAACTAGACTTTCTTCACCAACATTCTGGAAATTCTCTTTTCCCTTCTCATGAGTTGGATTCTTCAGTTCCTGGAATTGTCATCTTTCATGGTTTCCCACCCTTCTTTTGGTGGAACATATCTTCTGGTAACTTCCTGAGACAGACTATGTGGGCAGAAAAATTACTTGAGACTTCTCTTATTTAAAAATATCTTTATTCTATATTCACGCTTGATTTATAGTCTCTTTTGGTATGGAATTCTAGGCTGGGAATACTTTTCCCTCAAAGTCAGAAGGTTTTCTGCAATTGTTTTGTAGCTGCTAGTGTTGCCATTAAAAACGGTGATGTAATTCTGACTCCAGATTATTTTTATGAAACCTGTTTCCTCTTGGGCAGCTTCTAGGGTCTTAGGTTCTTCTTGTCAGTATTCAGAAATTTCACTAAGCTATGTATGCCTTTATTTGGGTCTGTTTTCATCATTTTTGCTGAATACTCATTGTATCCTTTCACTTTGGAAACTCCTTCAGTTTGGGGTATTTTTCTTGAATTATATCTTGCATTTCTTCTCCTTTTGTTTTCTTTTCTCTGGAACTTCTATTCATATGTTGAAACTTTTGGGCTTTAAAATTTTTTAAAATCTCCTCTTTTGTTTTCCATTTGTCTTTTCTATTTATCCTGAAACATCCTCAGCCTTATACTTTTCTAACTCGTCTGTTACCTACCTTATAAGAGTAAACAAATTTATATGCAGAAAGTATTTCAATGTGATAAATGAATGTGGTAAGTGCTTTTGTTGGCTGTAATTGTTGTTCAGTTTCTTAACTGGAGGGAGAGGGCTTTGGTCTGGATTCTTTGACTTACTAGCAGTATAACCTTGGGCAAGTTGTGTAATTTCTTTGATATCTACTTTCTTCATTTGTGAAATGTGAATGAGCTCTCTCTCTCAGATGTTTGTGAGTGTCAACTGAGAATATATATGTGAACATACTTTAAAAACTTTGCATGGACTTATTGGTTAGTACTTGTATCTTTCAAATATCAAAAGTTTTTAGTTTGCAAGAAAATGATGGCTGAATTTTCAGGGTTGTTTTTCAGGTTGCTTGATTGCATGGGACTATTTCTTGCACATCTGCATGAGCTAGGTGAACTTGAGCTAAATGCTAATGCTGCCTTTTAAATGACGTATTTCTTAATGCTTTGACCTCCTAATCCGAGACTGGAGACAGGTTATGACAGTATTTATTCTGTGACAAGCTCTATCGTTACTTCAGATTGTATAAACCTGTGTAATGTAATAATTATTTACGAGTAACCTGATTACCAGTTGAAATCCATGAAGAGAGTATTTACTGGAATTTATTTATTTATTTTTCTTAAATGGTATTTGAGATTAGGAAAAATGGAATCTCTCCTTTAGGTATTCTCAATAGTATAAATGTAATTTCAAATGTTAGCTTATTTTTGTTAATGGTGGCTTTTTGTTTGTTTGTTTTGTTTTAAGGTTTTTGGATTCAAAGCATAAAAACCATTACAAGATATACAATCTGTAAGTATGTTTTTTATTTGTATGCTTGCAAATATCATCTAAAATTAACTATTAAGTGAAAGTTATTTCCTTGTTAGAATCAGGTAGAGTTAAAGATATATTTTAACAGAATTGTGTTCCTAAAACAATTAGTCCAAGATGTCTGATTAAGAGCATTGTTAGGTCACTCAGAAAGTGTAGTGATGAGGTCAAAACAGTGTTGGCACACATTCACATTACTTGATCTGCTTTAAGTGACTTGGAATCCAGCCCATCTTTGAGCCAGTAGCCATGCGGTAACTTGAAGCGTAATTTACAGCAGAGCTTTTCTGTTAAAGCATTAATAACATCTTCCATGGAGGGATGCTTCAGAGTGGGTGTAATTTTGTTTATTCTGTGTCTTTAAGGTCATTTGATTGAAACAGCTATTAGGGTAATCTCTAGCTCGTAGGTACCATTAATAAGTTACCTACAACTGTTGAGTTGGGTGGTTTCTCTTGTCTCGGGCAGGATGTAAGGATTGCCCACTTTGTACAGCTAGCTCGTCTTCTCTTTAACCTTTTGTTTTTCTTTTTGACTTTGTGAGTAAGGATGTAAAAAGGGAAAAAACAAAAAAAATGGGAAGAAAATATTTTATCACTTTTGCCCTTGAAGACTATTATTCCTTCCCCAAATATTGACCATTTCCTACCGTTTTAAAAATGGCATATAAAATGTGTTATTTTCCTACCTGGTTTTTATTTTTCCTATGTGATATCTGTAAATTATGCAACAAAAATTTTTAATCTGAAGTTACGTTTACTAATTCACTGTCACAATTTTTGTAAAATTTGTTAATCAAATGTGAGAGCAAGATTCTTTTCTACCTTCCATAGGCATTTAAATCTTCACCAAAAAGGATGTCTGCCTTGTCAGCTTGTGAGATTTGCTTTTCTATCTTTAATTTAGTGATCTTTCTGTTCTGATAAGACCTCAGAAGACCTGAGAGTGAAGTAGACACCATTATTGTTTCTCTTTGTAACTTTTCACTAATTTCCTCAGATTCACAAAGAAGCAAACGTTTATGCAGTGCTTGCCACATTAGGCATTGTAAAACTGGGTGGTGGTTCAGAGGTGAATAAGATAGAGTTTCAGTCTCTGGTAGTTGATAGTCTAATGTGATAGGTGGACAAACTATTACAAAAGAGGTGACTGTTGTGTAGAAGAGAGCTGTGTGGGCAACAGTGGAAATAGTAATTGTACTCCATAGGAAAGTTTTCCTAAAGAAAGGCATGTTTGGGCTGGGGTGAAAGAATCCATGGGGCCTGTCCTGCAGGCCTCAGGTTAGGGAAATGGCATTGCAGGCAGAGAGAGGGGCACATAAGGACCTTGTTGGCATAATAGTGTTTAGAATATGGCAGATAATCCATTACGGTCAGATTATGGTAGGTGTTGGGGGGGGGCGGGTGTGGCGGTAATAGATAACAAGGTGAAGAAAGTAAATGTGCTGTAGAGACTTAAGTTTGGGTGGGCCCCAGCTTACAAATGATCTGTGCATATATTTTCCTCTTGTACTGATTAACCTCCTGTAACAAGCCTTGTTGCAGATGCCATAGTGTTTCCATGTAGGAAAATAAAAACCACAAAGCTTTTTATATTTTTTGAATAACTAGACTCAGAAGCTAAGTTTAAAAAAAAGCGCACACACACACACACACACACACACACACACACACACACGACAAGAACTGTCAGAAGCTTCAGTCCACTGAGTTACTTCGGGTTTAGACTCTCAAGATAAGGCATTTAGAATTCCAGATGGAAGGGAGAAAGATACCAAAGACATATTCTGCCTTTTTCAAAAATTTATTTGAATTCAACATTATATCCAAAGAAAGGGAAGGAAATTCTTTTCATTCCTGTATTCAGTGGCTTCCTGCTTCCAGAGTTTAGGACCTAGGCTTGCACTGTCAGTACTGTGGATCACTTGGCATTATTTTGGTTAAAGGTGGCTTTCAGGAGCTCGTCTGGGGACTTGGCTGCCTGTTTGTTTTTGTATTTCTAAACATTGGATCCCACAGTTAATGAACTCTCGTTATCAGTGGAGAGTAGCTTTTGGTATATGTATTTCAATTCCCCTTCCCCACTCCGTGTAATGGAATCATAGACTTTTCAGAACTGGAAAGTACCTGAAAGAGATCATTTAGTCCAACCTTCTCATTTTACAGATGGGGAATCTGAGGCCTAGAGAAGTTAAGTGAGTTGAACAAGGTCACACAGGTACATATGGTAGCAGACCATCCACTATTTATGCCAGTATTTTCCTTTCTGGTTTGTTGTTGTTGTTGTTGTTATTTGTTTGTTTTAATCTCCCCAAATTTCACTTACTTCAGAAGTTTCTAGAACTACCAACTTGTAGCATGTTGTGATTTCTGATGTCACTTTTCATTCTACACCTTCTTTCTACCTGTTTATATTTCTGGCTCTGGGTAAGTGAGTCTGGCTAGCAGCAGATGTTTCTCTTTTATTGCTTTTATTTTGGGGATGTTAATTACTTGTGATGTATGTTTTTGCGAACATATATAAATGGAAAGATCTTAAAATATTTACTCTAGACATATGTATATTAATGGCATATTAAACTTTTTATGGCAATTACGGCATGTGGGTGAAGAACGGTTTGTAATGTGGACTTTTTAAATGATCGTACCTGTTTATATTATCAAGCATTCAGTAAGTTATTTTAAGAAGGAACAAAATTTTGCCTCGTATCATTAATCAAATTTGGGTATAATGATACTTAGTAAATTAGTTTGTTTTGTGCAGGTGTGTGTATTTCATTCTTGTATGTTCCTCTATTATAGCAGGTATGTGGGTGGGTGTAGGAGGTGAAGGGGGCAGGTAGGGAATGAAGGCATAATATAGTTCTTGCCTTTGAGGAGCTTAAATGTTCACTGGATACTAATTTTTAAAAAGGTTGCTGTATTTCAGTGTGTACACTGTTTGACATACAGCTCTCCATCATTTTGTGGTAAATCTTTAGCTGTTGTTAATTATGTCAAGTTTTCTTTTGTAAAACAGGGATAGCTTTGTTGAAGAGAGTTACAGAAGAGATCTACATGCCTAGCTGATTCTTCAAATCTCACTTCTCTGGAAGTTTTTCCTAGTAATCTTATCTCTTTCTTCACATTCTGTCTACTGCTTCATTAAAAACTAAGGTTCTTCATCTCTCTTGTCTCATATAAGCCTACATAAAGTGAAGATTTTTAAAAAATGGTATCTTTTAACTTAATTTTAATTATAAGAAAGTATAAATGGTCAGATTTACCTAATACTTGTCTTAGTCAAATCCCATTTTCCATTTATGTATCTTCAGTTTTGGTTTGTTGAGAAACTTGTGTTATCAACTAACATAACACACAAAAGCTATGAGGAGCTTCGTGTGTGTGTGTGTGCGTGCGTGATGTGCATGCAGTTACTAGAGAAGGTTGTGATTAAGAAGAGAGTCCTCATTCTTACCCTAGCAACCCTCCTGCAGATCACTTTCATCACTACGGGTCCCAGTATATGTTCTCACATACGCCTCGTCCAAACCTGCAGAGATTTTCATAACTTTTTCATTTTTTCATGATCACTCTTTGTTGGTTCTATCTTTTGTGCCAAATATCACTTTTATAGGAAGGCTGACTTTGAGTAAAATTTGTTACTGCTTTTGTTTTTAAAACCGTTCTCTATTTCTTCTTATGTATAAGAATATAAATATTCCTATGGCACAGTGCTGGAAGGAGTTTGACTTGTAATCACAAGTATTGTGCTTAAGTCCTGGATCTTTGATTTGCACGTTGTGGTTTGGGGCAAGTTTTTCGATGCTCTTCTAAATCTTTGCTTTCTCATATATAAATTGGAGATTATATGGCTGTGACTATGAATTAAAAAACTCGGAAACTCCTTTGGAAGGTGTGCGCATCTGGTAGACATGTAGTAGCTCATTATTTCCACTTTTTCTTCTTAACGGTAACGTTGGAGAATCAGTTTATGAAGGTAGTTCTTCAGCAGTGTTTGTGGAACCAAACATTTGAGCTCCTGAAAAAGCACGGGAATTTTAGCGAACTAAGGTTGTGCTGCCATGAGACCAGCTTCTTAGAATTGTTTCCTAGGTTGTTCCTTGTCCCTGCACCTAAATCCTGTCTTTGCATGATTCCTTATAAAATATTCCATTATGGATTCTTCACTATTTACCAGACCTCTTCTTTAACCTGTACTAAAGAAAGTATAAAATGTGACTTTTTTCTTGGTCAGTCTTCCTCGTACCTGTCACGTTTTTTATGAGTGAGTATGAAATTATTTAGTAAGGATACGTATATGTGCATATGTCATAGCTAAATAATTTTTTTGAGCGAAACTCAATATACTAAATTATTCAAAAAAGGGGAAAAGTTGTATTTTAAGCAGTAGTATGAAAGCTGATTTATTTCAGGTCTGACGAATTAGAAACTACTGGATTCTAATTTGTTGATAATTAGTTCACTTTAATGTGGATTTGGATTTAAAACTGTTTAGAGGAACTATACAGATACTTATAGGATTTCTTAAATGTAAGATACGTGTCTACAGTCACGTATTTGAAACTCTTGGGGCCAGTTGTGTTTTGGGATTCAGAATTTTTCGTTTTGCAGAAGGGTACCATGAAAGCAGATACTTTGTATTACATGATACCTGGAGCAAGTACATAACATGAAGTGTTTGACTCTTCACTCCAAGGGCATTAATTAAAGAGGGCATACAGTATCATTAACTCAGGTCAGGTTCTGCTACAATTGAGTTTGCTGTATATTTAACAGAAAGTGTTAGATGTTTCCAAATTTGGGGGTTTTGGAATTGGAGATTAAGGGATTATAGGCCCTTATTTGTTTTAAAATGCTAAGTTTTTGTTTTATATGATTTTTTAAAAAAAATGTGGTTTGGTTATAACTGCTGTTGTAGTTACCACGATGCTGCTGACCACAAACTAAAGTATAGGGTCCCTTTTGGAGCCTCTTAAAGGTTTATAAATACAGTCTGTTAATCATAAGTAAGTCAGTGCGTGATGATAAACATGTCACTACTGTTAAAAAGACAGCTTTAGCATGCTCTAAGTAGTGCTAGGTCAACATTTTACTATTCTATATTTATTTTACTTATTATTCCTTCATGACTCTGAGACTTTAATTAAAACTTGTAACCTGAGAGATTATTGAAAAAGATGACCTTGGGCTTTTCTAAAGAGAGAAAGGTCTGACTTAAAAAAATTTTTAGTTAACTGTTGTTTTTTAGTAGATTAGCATCATTCACTTTCTTCCATTACGTTTTCTTTGCCCTTATAATTTTACTATTTAAAAAATTTATCTTTTTAACTAATAGCTTGAGAACAGTATGTATGTGCAACTCTGAGGTAAGGATAATATTGAAACTGGTTAGTTGTTTCTATATACTTGTGAAATCAAAAATAGATTCCATTAGCATGCAAAATGTCCATCCAGGAAATTTGAAGGTGGAGATGCGGCTGAATTGGCAATGTTGCATATTAGTGGCATCACATGTTTTGTAAGCAAGTGCATAAGCTATAATTGCATACACTTAACATTTCTAAGCTTTGGTTTCCTTAATTGTAAAATAGTGGGATAATATCAGTACCTACTTCATAGAATTTCTAGGATTGAAAGAAATAGTTAATACAAAACAGCATGATGTGTGGTCCATTATAAAAGTTCAGAAAAATGTTTGCTACTGTATTTTTTTTCACAAATGTAAAAGATAACTTTAGATCACATTTAAACTTTTCTTTTAGGTGTGCTGAAAGACATTATGATACCGCCAAATTTAACTGCAGAGGTAGGTATTAACTGCAGAGTAATGTATTATGTTATATAACTTAAAACCAGTAGACGAAATCTTACTGTCATAGCAGTGATGAATAATCTCATTATTAAGTGAGATAAATATTTATCTTAAAGATGGTCTTAAAAAATTTGCAAAACAAATTTAATTTTGCTGCTGTGTTTTGGGAAGCAAGTATCCTATAAACCTGCCGGTACTAACTAGTAGGAAGACTAATCCCAGAGTAGACTAAGAATTTGGAGAAATCCCTAGACTAACAATACAGTAAAGAGAGGGGTAGACCTACTGCTGGAGACATTTGGTGTAATAGTGAGAGATTATAGATTATAGGAAGAAAGCAGATCAACTTAGTAATTCTGTTGAACGTAACCTAAAAGGGGGGAAAAGATATGACAAATACGGACAAGAGGAACCTGACAGATGAGAGCAGGGAGCTGCTTTAAGTGAGTTCTTCTCCAGGTGTAATGAATCCTGTCTCCAAGTCTACATAGAGCTTCCTCTGTGTTTGTGGAACCCCTTGGGCCACGAGAGACCTGGAGAGTGGAGAGGCTTGGCAGGTCCTGCCGTGATAGTCAGGAGAAGGTAGACGCCGGGATCCCTTCTGAAAATCTAGAATGGACTTTCAGACAGCTGGTTGGAGAATTCAGAAGCACTAATGGCTGTGAAGCCAGGACATACTCACTAAGAATTTTTCCTTTTTCATGACTTCGGCTGCTGCTTACTAGGCAAAGCGTGTTTTGGTCAAGGTTCGTCTAGCTTTAAATAGATGTTTAACAGATTCTCCTGGATGTTTTTGGGTGCCACTGGGAAGATGAAGATGGGATGATAGTACAGCCAGACCGATGGCCAGGTGAAAGCTGTCCTGATGACTCCTTGTAATGGAAGTCGTGTCTTCCAGAAGAGCTCACCTGACATACGGGAGGACTTAATTGATCAAATCCTGTTCCACATTATTAATGACTTGACTGAAATTAGAAGGCATACTTTTCACATATTTAGATGACACAGAGATCATTATATCCTCTGGATTCAATCAGGATTTTTAAGGATCTTAGTCGAGTGGACCCGAGGCAGCGACCAGTAAGACAGAATTTAATAGGGATATGTTTAAAATCCTATTTCTAGGCAAGTTAAAAAAGAACTCTCAATTCTGACTGACTACAGGGAACAGAGAAATTTTGGGTTTTTATAACCCATACGAAAAGACCTGAAATTTCATTTGATAAACTTTACTACAATTGTACACCTTTTTATAAGTGGCTTTTTTTCAGTTTCTTTTGTAAATGCCTTTAAAATCCCATGTAGTATGTACAACACTAACATTCGCAAGGCCATCTTTATTATTTTTTTTTTAATGTTTATTTATTTTTGAGACAGAGAGACAGAGCGTGAGTGGGGGAGGGGCAGAGAGAGAGGGAGACACAGAATCTGAAACAGGCTCCAGGCTCCGAGCTGTCAGAACAGAACACAGTACAACGTGGGGCTCGAACCCACGAACCGTAAGATCATGACCTGAGCCGAAGTCGGCCGCCTAACCGACTGAGCCACCCAGGTGCCCCTGCAAGGCCATCTTTAAATAGCACACTTTGCATTTTTTTTATATGCATTGCAAATTGCAGTCCTTTCCAGTGTTGATTTATTGGTAATAGATACTTTCTTTGGAATGTATATTTGTGATGATGTAATAGTATAAGCGTTATTATTCGTTTTGTCAGAAAATGCCTTGAGAGCCCTGACAGGAAACCTGTGTGACATTCCGGGTCCTCCTCTCCCTCTGACACGTTGTGACTTGTGCTTGCTCTCCAGAGCAGTCTCCTCTTCGTCATGGGGGGAAATAATCGGCCTCTCTGTCTAGTGCATAGGTTTAAAAATTAATGAGAGACTGTTTTCTGTTCAAAAATTGGAAAATCATCAGACGAGTATTTTTCTCTGGAGTTTAGTTTTCCTTCTAAACATCTGTTAAGCTTATATGCAACGTTTCTGAAGTTAACCTACTTTTAAGAAGCAATTCAGGAAGGCTGCTTTTCTCATTCTGAGGTGATCTTTTTACACAGTTGCACAGTATCCTTTTGAAGACCATAACCCACCGCAGCTGGAACTTATCAAACCCTTTTGTGAAGATCTTGACCAATGGCTCAGTGAAGATGACAATCATGTTGCAGCAATTCACTGTAAAGCTGGAAAGGGACGAACTGGTGTAATGATTTGTGCATATTTATTGCATCGGGGCAAATTTTTAAAGGCACAAGAGGCCCTAGATTTCTATGGGGAAGTAAGGACCAGAGACAAAAAGGTAATACATTATATTAAGTTATATTTGATGTTCTTTCTTTCTTCTTCCTGGATCTGAGAATTTATTGGAAAACAGGTTTTTAAAAAGTTGGTTGGTAGCCCTTGTTTCTTTATTCTGAACACTGAAATCAGTTACTGCCTTAGCTGTCGTATGAGCAAATGACGGATTCTTGCAGTTTTTCTGTTGATGCTAAGCATTATCATATCATGCTAGTAAGTGTATTGGGCATTTGGTGTGATAAAATCCTTACAAAGCAGTACATTGATCAAAAGTAAGCTTGATACTTCTGAACGTTGCCTGAGAAGAAAATGTCTTTGGATAATAACTTGGATGCCATTACCTAGTTTTACAGTACATGAAAACCATTCTTTAATATGAATGTTCATAAATACAGTTATGGTTAAGATTAGTCAAAGGTTCTTCTCTTATTCAGAAGATTAAAGACTATTGAAAATCAGTGACACACTTAATCTGTGTAGTATGTTTGAGAGGAAAACACAAACTCTTGGGAGAGCTTTCACAGTGATTTTCAAGGGATTCATTTCTTTGGGTGGCAAGTGTGATAAAATATGTTTATATTTCTTACAAAGAGATTTTGTACAGTTCTGCGTCTCTGAGAAGGAAAAACCCAAGATACTCCAGTGAGAGAGAGAAAAACCCGTTCCATCAAACTTTATGTGAAGATTTTTTTCTAGTTTTAGTAATGTTTACAATCAGGAAGGCTCTCTTCCAGTTTAAGCTGATTTCTTTTTAATTCAGCTTCCAAACAGAAACATAAGTGATCATTTCCATCATTTTAGCCAGGTAGTTGCATTGATTGCTGGTTTATTTTCTCCTTCCTCGTTTCTTGTTTTATTTGTCTTTGTGACTTTTTATTTACATCTGAGGATGTCAGAGTACTGTTTATTCTCCTCGTTTATAAATTTGAATCTTATATTAGTGCTTGATTTTGGTGAATGTTGACTATGGCAGTGCCTTACACTTCTGTATGTTGCACATACCTGGGATGAGAGCAGTGGCCTGAGTCTTGGAGTGGAGGGCGGAGGGCCTGCGCTCTTTACTTCAGCTCACTCTTGCATCTGGGGGGAAATTGTTGCTTTTACTGATGAAAAATGTAGACATAAGTTGTTCTACACTGAAGCAAATAAATGCAGGGCAGCACAGGGAAAAGAGAATGCATGGGAAGAAGACCATAGAGAAACAGGTCAAGTCAAAGTACAGTTGCAGAAGTAGTGGTAGGAGTTGAGAACAGGGTTGATGAGCAGTAGGCATTTTGGTTGTGGGAAAGAAGTCCAGTAAAAAGAATTTAAAATGAAAATAGAAGAGCTGTATAATATGGAGCCAGAGCACTAGATTTAAGCTAGTGGCTCTGTAAGTGTTTATGTTACATACCTTCCAAAAATATGATGAAAGCTATAAATGGTCTCTCCCTAAAAATGTTCATGATATACATGAACATAAAATTTTGCTTATAGTTTTTAATTGCACTGAAATTTTTCTTAACGTGGAAAAGAAAAGGAGTCTTCATAAGAATTATGTCCCTTTTTTAAATGCAAAAAGCAGTGACCGCTCACTACTTGAGAATGATGAGTAGATCAAGTGGTAACAAATGAAACAAAACTAAGGCTTAATTCTGTTCAATAGTAAGTTTTAATGAAAGGGCTGCTGTTATTTAGATTTTAAATAATACATCAAAACTATGTCATCATCTTTTACTTGACAACTTAAAAACAATTTTTTCCTAATGTTTATATTTTCCAGTGGGGGGGGGGGGGTACAGAGAGCAAGCAGGGGAGGGGCAGAAAGACAGAGGCAGAATCTGAAGCAGGCTCCAGGCTCTGAGCTCCGAGCTGTCAGCACAGAGCCTGACGGGGGGCTTGAACTCACCAGGAGTGAGATCATGACCTGAGCCGAGGTCGGACGCCCAACCGACTGAGCCACCCAGGTGCCCCTGCCTGACAACTTTTATGTGATCTCTGATATCCAATCAATTTTGACTTTGTTTTTGTTGAAAACAATTACTTAAAACCCTGTCTCACTAAAGAGTGAGAGAGTAGATGGAATCCGTTAGATTCTTTTCTCGGATGAAAGTAGGCTTGTGTCAAAAAATAAGAATTCTCTCCAGATAAATTCGTGTTACCTCATTTTCTTTGCCTTTAGTTAATGAGATCATTTTTGGCAAGATCTTGGCATAACGCTATGTTAGGGAAGGAAAGGATTATGACTTCACATTTTAGTTTTAAGGTTGGAGAGTTAGACTGTGTAAATGAGTTTGTATTTTATCTAGTTAACAGCAGTTAAAATTTTTGACTATGAAATTTGTCTTCTGAAACCAGTGAGTTTATGTGTAGCAAAGCATTTCATAATTGCTCCCACTTCTTGACAAAACCTCTCGAGAAGCCCTTGATTGAAAGTCTTGGCTCTCCTGAAATTTGGCAATTTTCACAACAGTAGACTTTTCATGACAGATCCTCTTGCTCAGGCTGTGATTCAAGGCTTGGCATTCATGGAGCAGTAGAGCACTTTCACAACAATAGATAAGATTTCTCTCAGGATTGACGGTAGAGTCTTGCACCCCAGTGCACAGCCGTGAAGAGGGCGGTGAGTCACGGTGACATGCAGAGCTCTGTCTTTACCAGAGCAACGAAACCAGATGTCTTGCCAGGCATTAAGGGGTACTGTCTGTGGAACACTGCGATTTCTTCAGCAGTGTTTTTGGGGCAAGGAAACTTCACCATTTTGAAAATGTTAATGTCCCCTGAAGTTTCCAAAGAGGATTCCAAAATAAATTATTCTTTGGTTGTGTTAGCATGCGTGTATTTGATGAAAACTAGTAGCTGGCTAAAGGGAGGTGTCATCATCCTATACTGAACGGAAGTGGTATTTCCAGTCTTTTCATGCCCTGCTTCGTAGTTTTAGAAAAAGAGGTCAGTTTTTTTGGATTGGGTAAAATTGGTCACTAGAGATACTGCAACGGTATTATTTTCTGTTGCGAGCTCCAAACGTGTTTGACCATTTCCAAAGTATTTGCCTTTGCCACGTTCATCTGCGACTTTCTTGTTTGTTTGACATTCATAACCATCGGGATTTTGAGGTGGGAGTACTTAAGGTTTTTTGGTAATAGTCTGTCTAGCCTTTCCTAATCAAGCGGTGCTCTCACCCAGTGTCTCTCTCCCTCCTCTCCACACTCACCCATACACATATACATATGTACCTGGTCTGATGTAGGGCTTCTTCAGGAGAGTTGGCTAAATGCTTCTGATAGTGAGAACCAGCCGTGTAAGAAGTACTTGGGATAGTCTGTCCCATCATATTCTGGGATAAAAGTATAACCCAAGGACACTCAAACAGTTTAACTTAGATCCAAGAGAAGTCTTCATGAACAAAAAGGACAGGTTTTAATTTGTCTTTGGAAAGATATTTTAGTCCTCACAATCTGATAAATATTCTCAATTCTGTTTTTCTGTAGAGATTTGGTAAAATGGCAAGGCCCGTGGGATATTATTGTGAAATAGGGGCCAGGGTGAAAAGGTTGCGAGAGAAGTGCTTATGAAAATAAAAAGCGGTATGTCCTAGAATGTGATAGTCCCCACATCATCAGCAGAACCGCTACAGGCACACTGCTTTCTTCATCCTCTTCGAGGTTAGGATCTCCCCCAGGAGGAGGAAGCGGGCTAATAGAGGATGGAGTTCTGTGTACTCCGTAAAATTGTTATGTTTGGCTGTTACATTATATCAAGACTCAGAGTTAAGTAATTTAGCCAAAGTTGATCACTTTTAGCATCTTGGAGTCAAATCATCAAGATCTGTTGTGCTTATTAGTTCATGATTAATTAATGTTTACAGACCTTTTTTGGGTGAATTAGTCACAGGGTCTAAAGAAGTATGCTAATGTGCTCTTACCTTTATTTTCTGTGTATATTTAAAAAGGCAAAAAAAATTTATGAGCAGATGCTGTTGATGAAGTTGTATTTTACAAATGGTTCCATTTGCATCTTATGTTCACATAGCATTAGAAAGCTAGATTAAAGGGATAAAGATTGTGGGCATCAGATTATGAATTTTTTTTGGTAGGATTTTTTCCTATTTGAAAAATGATAAAACTGATTTCCCAGAACGATGAAGTGCTTTGATTAAAGGTGATTCAAACAGTTAATGATAGGGGTGCCTGAGTGGCTCAGTTGGTTAGCGTCCGACCTCGGCTCAGGTCATGATCTCGTGGTTTGTGAGTTTGAGCCCCGCGTCGGGCTCTGTGCTGACACCTCGGATCCTGGAGCCTGCTTCGGATTCTGTGTCCCCCCCTCCCTCTGCCCCTC